>NC_066640.1:3869523-4193318 GCF_025201925.1 Gopherus flavomarginatus | reverse complement strand
TGGAGTTCCTTTACTAATAAGGCAAACCAAACCAGCCAGACAGAGAGGACTTCAGTCTCACCCCACCGGCTAACCACAAGTCTCACAAGCAATTCCCTTAGACACTCCAGTCTCCCAGTATCATCACCAGTGTCACTCGTTATGGGGACAAATGGTTATGAAAATCAACACCCTAGTAGAAGAAAAAAGGTTCTCTTGATCCCAAAGGACCAAGCCCCAGACCCAGGTCAATATACAAATCAGATCTTACCCACAAATCACGCTGTTTCCAATCCTTTAGAATCTAAAATCTAAAGGTTATTCTTAAAATAAAGATATAGTTGAGAGCTAGAATTGGTTAATTGGAATCAATTACATACAGTAATGGCAAAGTTCTTGGTTCAGGCTTGTAGCAGTGATGGAATAAACCTGAGGTTCACATCAAGTCTCTGGAACATCTCCCGCTGGGATGGGTCATTCAGTCCTTTGTTCAGAGCTTCAGTTTGTAGCGAAGTCCCTCCAGAAGTAAGAAGCAGGATTGAAGACAAGATGGAGGAGCTGCGGCAGCTTTTTATAGTCTCTTGCCATGTGGTTTCTGCTTTCTTTGTCCCAAAGACACACATTCCAATACACAGCATGAAAAAAACCTTAGAATTCTGTCCATAGGCATGTCCCGCGGGCTTCAGCGTACCCGCCGCCAAATTGCCACTGAATCCGCGGGACCGGTGGACCTCCCGTAGGCAAGCCGCCCAAGGCTTCCTGACTGCCACCCTTGCAAGGACTGGCAGGGTGCCCCCCGTGACTTGCCACTCCAGGCATGCTCTTGGAGTGCTGGTGCCTGGAGCTGCTGCTGCCTGCATGCCTTGCTGAGTCACAAGGTGTATCTGTCTTCTCTCAATGGGTCAATTGTATAGCTAATGGTCCTTAATGGGCCATCACGCAGGCTGGGCAGAGCTGACACCAAATTGTCTGGGGTATCACCCAAAAGTATAGCACAAGTTTGAAATACAGACAGTACAGAGCCAAAACTTATAACTTTAAATACAAAAATGATACATGCATACAAATGGCATAATCATAACCAGCAAACCATGACAGTGTCTTAAATACTTGATTTGACTCCCTTTATACAAGATTGGTGCCACTACAGGACCTTGGTTGCAACATTGATCTATATGGCCCCCGTTTGTGTCAATAACATCACACCCCAATCCCAGCCTCTCCCGGATTCGACTCTCCCTTGACCTTCTCAGTGTCAGCAGGGCATTCGTAGCTGGAGCCAGTCTGAAGGAGATTCCCAGGACTCAGGCAATGCTGGGGCCCCTGGGCTGCTAGCCTGGCCCTGAGGTGCCAGCTTCAGCCATCTATTGGAGGGATGGACCAGAGCCACAAAAGTGCAGCTGCAAACTGCACCAGAGCCCATGAGGTGCTGGGATCGGAGCGCTGGATTTGAGCCTCCATCATGATTTCATTTATGCGGTTTCTAAATTGGCCCTAGGTGTCAATTTGACAGGGCCCTTCTATTCTGTGCTTTACAGGTTCTTATCCTGTCCTCAGCCCTGCACGATCTGAGCTTCGTCCCCGTGTGCACTGGGCAGTTCACCTCTCTCACACCCTCTCCCCAGGAGGTGATCTGTGGCAGGCGGGTATGTTTGATTTGGAGGGGTTATTGTTTTTAACGTCCACGCTGTTCTGTGAGTTTATGTTGGAGAAGGCTGGTTGGAGGAGCCTGCCTGGCTCTGGGGAGGTTTGGGATGATCCTGGAACCGGGCCCTGAGGACGCTGCATCTCCCACCCAGAATAACTTTCTCCCAATGGGAGAGCATTCTCCTGGGGCTGAGGACAGGAGCTGTCAGCTGTGGCCCCATCCCAGAGCCTAAGGCTGGGCTCAGTGGGAGAGAGAGAAAAGGTCGGGGTGAGCAAGGACAGGAGGAATCTCTCTCTTCTGATCCACTCCAAGGGGTCCATTCAGCAGGATGCCCAGCCTTGGGGCCTGGGAGAGGGTCAGCAGCACAGAAGCCCTGGACTCTTCTCCCTCCATAGGCCCTATACCTGGAGGGCTGTTCATTGCTCAAAATACAGCCCTGTGCACCTCCTTGTCCCGCAGTCAGTCCCCAGCCATTAGGTCGCTAGAGGGACTGGGAGGCTCTCTGGCTGCTTGGACTTTTAACCTTTGAGCTTTGTTTTTGAGCAACTTTGCATTAAAGAAGCCAGTTCCGCAGGCGTCTAATGAAACCTCGATCCAAAAGCTTTAAGATACAGCAGGGAGACCGGAGAAAGGCAGCTGGGGCTGGGATTTGCTCACACACAATGGCCCCTCCTACACAGCATCTTAGGAGAGCTGGTCAGGAAGTTTTCAATGAAACATTTTTGCCGATTTGCCAAAACCGACGCTTTGTGCAGGGAAGGGTTGGGTCTGACGAGTTTCCTGTTTGGAAGCAAATCTGGAAGAAAAAAAAAAAGTCTTAAAATTGTCAAAGTGGGACAGTTTCAAAACAACATTTTCCATTTTTCAGTACGAAACAATTTGGGGTTTTTCAATATAAGTTAGTTTCCGGTTTAAAAACCGTGTAACTACACAAAGGTCACTATCAAAACAAAAGATTTCCAGCTGATTGAAATAAAACAGCTGGATTGGCCCAAACTGACATTGTTTTCAGATTTTTGGTTGGGGAAAATTTTCAAGATTTCGACTGTTTGTCCCAGTTGGGGATGGGAAATTTATTGAAATCTCAGAAATTTTCCTGGGATGAGAAAAACATTTCCTGTCTAACTCACCACCATCATCTCCCAGAACCAGACAGAGGCCCCTGGGATTTGTTGGAACATGGACCCTCTATGTTCTCCCCATGCTCATGCCCCCAGTTGGGATGGTCTCTGCTGCAATAAGGAAAAGAGTCTGTAATTCAGGGCGTTTGTGAAATTGCCCCTTAGTTCTTTGCTGTGGCTGCTTGGTGGAGCCCCCTATTGGAATGTCTTCTGTACAGCAGCTGGGAGGGGGCGCAGGTCTATGGTGCAGGCACCGTCCTTCGTGATATTTTGTACAGCGCCTAGCACAATGGGTCCAACCCAGCTGTGATCTTCGGTGCTATGGCTACATAAATGTGAGCTAATAACAACATGGTGCACATGCCCACTCTAGAGGAGTCTTGGACAGTTAGGAGCACGGTGGTGGTTTTTACATCATTCCCAGAAGAACCTGCTGCTGACCACAACTGGAGAAAACGTACGGGTGTCAGAGATGGTACGCGGGCAGTCACGTCTAGTGGTTGGAGCAGGAATTGGTAGCCAGGAACATGAGCCCAGGGTCAGAGCTGGAGTTGGAGGGCCGGGGCCAGAGCCGAAGGCAGCAGTCTGGAATCAGAGCTGAGGGTCAGAGGCCAGAGGCCAGGGTCAGAGCCGAATTCAGGAATCGGAGCTGAGGGTCAGAGCCAGGTTACCTGGAGTGAGGCAAAGCTGGGGCCAGCCACGAACAGGGCTGGGAGTCAGCAGACACCAGAGCTACTGCAGTAAATGCTTCAGAGACTCCTCTCAGCAGTCAGGCAGTGTAGCCAACAGGTGGCCGGCCAGAGTCCAGCTGCGCTTGTCAGGCCCCGTCTGCTGCAGGCCCCGCTTCCTGCGGGCGGACATCGCTGGGCCCTCTGTCTCACCCCACGTGGGAGAGGCAGGGTCATGGAGTTGCTGGACACAAGCAACCTGCAAGAAATGGCCAGTCTGGGTCTCTGCGGGGCCGGGGCCAGACTGAGAACAAAGGTGGCTGGCGACTGGGGCTGATCAGTGACTTTTCTGCCAAAATTATTGGACAGAAAACTGGGTTTTCAACTAAATTTTCCAGAAGGCATCAGTCGCCTGGGGGCAATCCTGACTTTTCATCAGAAAACAACCCCCCCCAGTCTGGGGCTTCGGCTGGAAAATATTCTGGTGCTGGAAGGAAAGTGGACATTTTCCGCAACCCCATCCCTGCATTTTCGGATCCGTTCTATTAGCCCCACTTTGATGTCTCAGATACACCCAGCTCAGCGAGAAAGGAAATGGAGAAAGAGTGGTGTCTCGCAAGCCCCCTCGCTCCGGGGGCCGTAAGGAGCTGTGCCACACACCAGATTGGGCAGATCCTCCCAAGTTGCCCCTCCCTCTCCTTTCTGACAGGCTCTGACCAGCAGTGAAATAGTTAAATATCAGCATGAGTCTAGCTGAGCCAGCCCCCAGGGAGACAAAGGGGCCGGTTCACACCTCTCCCAGCCATTGTTCCATGTGGTCTCCGCCTAGAGACTGAGTTTTGCTTTCAGATGAAAGCTTTGGATTCTGGAGACTACGCAGCTGGCAGGAAAGAGGGGCTGGCACCGAGCCCTGGGCTGCACCAGCTGAGTGTGAGCCCTGGGGCAGGTGAAGGAGGAGACTGGAGATCAGCGGAGATTGGCCATTGGCCTATGTGAGTACTCGAGGAGGCAGGAGGCCGGAGTAGATAGATCATTGATCTGTGCTTGGATGACAGAGGCAGGGCACTGGACTAGCCTGAACATAAGTCTGCGCTCGCACCCCACTTTTACTAGGCCCTCCTGAGAGAGGAACGCAACAGACACTGTGAACGGAGCCCGGCTGGAAAGGGCAGGAGCTGCGGGGACGGACTCTGGATTCGAGTCTTGCTCTGCTCCGACTTGCTGTACAAATCCCTTCCTCCCCCTGTGCCTCGATTTCCTCATGTCAGCGCATTGAGATCTAGGGATGGAGTCTGCTCGGGCAGGCCCAGGGGTCGGTGCTGTTTGGTTTACTGATCGCTTGAGCAGTTGTTTGCCTGCTCCATTTGGCTCCTCTCTAGCCCAGCCCCGCCCCACACTGCCCGGGTTCTAGTGCAGGCCAGATGTTCTCTCCAGGAGTCACATCTGCTCTCCCTGCCTGGTGGTGGCAAGTTCCCACATCCAACTGGGACAGGCGGTGCATGCCGGTTGTCTCCCTGAGCTCCCTCTCCAGGTTTGTCCACACGTGGATTTATTCTGGGATAGCTACTGTGCTTTCAATTCACACCGGACCTTGATCCAGATTCATTTTCCCGCACAGGCAAGCCTGCCATCTCTTTTCCTTTCCTCCTTAGGAGGGGGCAGCACTGAGCTCTGAGCCTGACCCATGTATTCTGGGGCCCCCAAATTCATTCCTCTTGCTTTCCCCTCACCCTTCTGACACTGGGGCACTTTGCCAGCCTCAGTAGCCCAGAATCTCTCCCTCCCCTGCCACCCACCCCCACCTACACCCTTCGAAAGGAAATGGCCGGATGCTTTCTGCAGGGAAAGACTGCAGACAAATAACGAGCTGTGTGAGCCAGCGGAAAATTATCCCAATGTTTGGCTGCTTGTTCCCTTAGCTGTGCTAATGACCCCACTCCCGGATGAACTGTTAACAGGTGGTGGTCTGCTCCGAGGGGGCCACTGGGAGGTTGTCTCCCTGGAGAAAGGGTGAGCGGGAGGGTCCTGGGCGGCAGTGCAGGGAAGGCACCAGAGCATGCTGCATATTGCTGCTTGCAGAGGGAAGGGGCAAGACTTGGGGAGAGAAGAGGGAGAAGGGTGAGCAATGGAGAAAGGAGGTGAGTCCCGGCTTTTGTGGGGAGCCCTGCACCCTCCACCTGCCCTGGCGGGCAGGGACTGGGACTCAGGCAATCTGGTTTCAATTTGTTCCTTTGCTACAAACTGCCTGTCTGATCTTGACTGAATCACCAGATTTCTCTGGGCCTCAGTTTCCCATCTGTAAATTGGGGGTGAGCCTTCCGATTTAGACCACAAGCTCTTTGGGGCAAGACCTGTCTCCCAGTGTGCGACCATACAACAGCTGGCTGAGTAGAGGAGTCGGGGGCGAGGCAAGGACTCCTGGTTCTATTCCTGCCTCTGTCCCTGACTTGCTGTACAAATTCCTTCCTCCCCTGTGCCTTGATTTCCCCATGTCAAATGTAAAGCGCTTTGAGATCTAGGGATGGAATCTGCTCTGGCAGGGTCAGGAATCGGTGGCAAAGTCGGAGGCCGGAAGCTGGAGCCAGGCAGGACGCCTGCTGTGCTGGCTGGTGCCATGGTGTGGGCGACTGAGATACTCCCCATCTCCTCCTCCTCCTCTGGCTTGGGGCTTCAGGGCTTCAGCAGCTCCTTGCAGCCCACAGAGCCCTCGGTGAGCAGCAACTGTGGGAGGATGGGGCCCAGGAGCCCAGGTCAGTCCACGCTGCTGCAGGAAGCCCCAGACCCTCCACCTGCCCTGGACGGTGGGTCCCAGTGGACAGGGACACAGGGCAGGTGCTGCTGGACGGACACCCAGCTCTGAAGGCAGCGCCATCGCCAGCAGCAGCAGAGAAGTATCTGTGTATGTGTGACGTTTGTGTTGGGAGGGATGGCTATGGAGGAGAGGGCAAAGGTGAATTTTGGGGTGGCTATAGCCCACCCCCAGCCATCCCAGCTGCCTTCAGAGTTGGGCATTCAGCCAGCAGCTGCTGCCCTCCACTCTGCCTTCAGTGCTGGGTGGCCGAAGACCAGATTTCATAGTCTGTGACATGATTTTCACAGCCGTGATTTTGGTAGACCCCCTCGTAATAAGATGGTAAGACTATAGTGTCCAAGCTCTTTTCTGGAGGGGAGTCAGGATGCCTGATTCTCAAAGGTGCTTAGCCCCTGCAGCATCCATGGACAAACCATGGCTGCATACATACAGAGACAGCAGTGGGGTCATTAGCAAGGATTGAACCTAGGACAGTCAGCACCAAAACCCCAGTATTTGACTGCCTGAGCTAAAGGATCATCTCTCTCAACTCTGAGGGTGCTGGCATTGTTAGGGCAGGGGAGAGGCAGACAAGATCCCACGCTAACTGTGTTGTATCAGCAATGCTGAAAATCAGGCCCAGCGTTTCTACCACCCCCAGTGTGAACTCTGGGCCCTGGCAGGGTGATTTATCAGTGAGAATCCTTTGCCCTGTGGCTAGCACCATTCAGGGGGCTTCCCATTCAGTCAATCTCATGGGATGAGTGAGCAGTGTCTTTCTCCTCATTTCACAGCTGGGGATGCTGAGCCCCAGAGAGGCATCAACCGGGCAGAGCCAGGAATGGAAACCAGAAGTCCTGGGTTACCAGACTGTGACTGAGGAACCCAGCTGGGTTTGCAGCTAGATGCTATCCTGGTGTTTGCTCAGAGACATGCTGCCAATCTTTTAACAAGGGGCTCCCAGAAAAGCTTTCCCACAGAGCTGGTACCAACACTAAACCCAGCGAGCCAGGTGGCATGTCTGAGGCCCCTGGGGAGGGGGGGGGCGTGCAGGGGGCAAGGCCAGGCAGCCTCTTCGTTTGCTTTAAACAAAAGCACTTTCTCTGAGTCAGGAAAGAGGCAAAGCCACTTGGCAAACAAGGGGCTATTACGAGCACTTAGCCGGAAGCGTTTGCACTGGGTTCCTGAGAAACGCACGTGGCAGCGTGGCACTCAGCTGGGGGGACTGGCACTGGGCAAAGGGCATCGCCCACGAGAAATGTGTACATACCGGCTTGTTGGGTGCAGCCCGAAATGAAAAGCATGCAGGAAAATCTCCCCTGTAGCTTTGTCTTAGGCTGGCATCTGGCCTGCTTGTCCCAGCAGCGAGCCCACATCGCACTGGGCGGGCACTAGGTGGCAGCACAGGAACACACAAAACTGCAGCGCGTCTAAGGTGAGGTGGAGTTTTGGGAGCCAGGGTCCTGGTGTGGGGAGCTGGGCAAGTTGGGGGCAAAGCCTTGGAGTGAAGTACCATCCCCCGCCAGGCAGGGGCGCCCCAGGGCCATGGTGCCCATGTGGGGGTGGGCTGAGAGGGTTATATTTCAAGGTCAGAAGGAACCTGCCTGATCAGTGGTTCCTAAAGGCAGTTCATATCTTACAGCTGAGCTGCAGCAGATCCTTTAGCAAGACACCCAAAGCTTCTGATGCCCGGCATCCCCCACTGCTGTCCTGCGGGATTTCCCAGTGGAAATGTGCCCGTCTCCTGTAGATGGGTGAATCGCCTGCCAGGAGCCAGGCCTTGTGCAGCATGGGGCTGGTGGATGTCTGGCTGGAGAAGTCTACCTTGATCCAATTCATTTCGCAGCTCCTGTCTGGCAATTGGGAGCGTGGGAAAATTCCCATCAGGCCTCAAACGACAAGCTTGTGCGGAGTCCCAGTGTGTGCCCAGAGCTGCGCACGTTTAATGGAAGGGAGGGTTCCGTTAAATGGCTGCAGCATTGTCTGTGGGCCAATTCAGATGAAACAAGTGACCTTATGCCCAGTGTGCACAGTCATGTCTTCCTCTCAGAGGACCCTCTCCCCCGACCAGTCCTGGAAGGTGGACAGCCCGGGAGATACAGACCCAGAGGAGTGGGTCCCACTTGACTTCTGGGTTTGGAGCTGGTGCAATGAGCGGGTGCTTTTCTGGAGCACAACCCTCCTCTTCCGTCCCCTCCCCCCGGCAGTGAACATCACCTTGCACTGTTTGTCTGTTGTGCGAGTGTTTCGCATTGATGGATGCTTTGCTTGTGTAGCTAAGTGGCAGGCTTTGAGCTTAAGGGTATAATTTACTCCAGCTTTACTACTTTGCTGCTGATGTATTGCAGCAAATACAGTGAACACAGGCCATCCATTAGCTAGTGCTTCCCGTATATGCCGGACGAACATAAGAATGGCCATACGGGTCAGACCAATGGTCCATCTAGCCCAGTATCCTGTCTTCCAACAATGGCCAATGCCAGGTGACCCAGCAGGAATGAACAGAACAGGTAATCATCACATGATCCATCCCGTCGCCCATTGCCAGCTTCTGGCAAACAGAGGCTAGAGACACCATTCCTGCCCATCCTGGCTAATAGCCATTGATGGACCTATCCTCCATGAATTTATCTAGTTCCTTTTTGAACCTTGTTATAGTCTTGGCCCTCGCAACATCCTCTGGCAAGGAGTTCCACTGATTGACTGTGCGTTGTGTGAAGAAATGCCTCCTCTTGTGTGCTTTAAACCTGCTGCCTATTGATTTCATCTGGTGACCCCCAGATCTTGTGTTATGAAAAGGAATAAATACCACTTCCTTATTTACTTTCTCCTCACCAGTCATGATTTTATAGACCTTGATCATATCCCCCTTAGTCATCCCTTTTCCAAGCTGAAAAGTCCCAGTCTTATTAATCTCTCCTCATACGGAAGCTGTTCCATACCATTTTCCATATGATTTTTGTTGCTCTTTTCTGTACCTTTTCCAATTCCAATATAACTTTTTTGAGCTGGGGCGACCACATCTGCACACAGTATTCGAGATGTGGGCGTATCATGGATTTATAAAGAGGCAATATGATATTGTCTGTCTTCTTATCTATCTCTTTCCTAACGATTTCCAACCTTCTGTTTGCCTTTTTGACATCCATTGAGTGGAGGCTTTCAGAGAACTAGCCTCTAGCTGACCCAATATTCTCACACACTGCTCAGGACGTCTGCACCTGCTGGGGCAAACCTTTTCCCACCGCTGCTTACATGACCGGGGGCCCTAGGGACCAAGGACCCTGGGAAAGCACCAGCTTTGATGTTTGTTCATTGAGGGGCTACCCAAGATGTTAATAAACTGCTGGAAGAAGCAGACAGGCAGCTTCTCCCTGGGACAGGCCGGGGCTGGAAGATTCTGCTTTGAGTCAAGCCTTAGTTATGGAACAGTTCACTGCCTTTCATTTGCGTGCTGGTCCCCCACTCTCTTACGTCCAAATCCTCGATCCCCTACTGCTTGGCGTGAGCCCACTTCCTCCCATGCTGCCCTGACTCCAGCTCAGCCTTTCTCTCCAGCTGCCCAGAGCCCTGAGCTGCCCCTGTGCTCTGCCTAGAGTCACCTCAGGGCTCCTGCTTTTCGGAGGACTCGAGTGCCAGCAGCTCCCCTTGAGTTCTGCAGGCCGTAGCAACGCGTCCCCATTGCCCAGGGCTGGGCACAGCCCTTCAGGTGCCATTTGCTATGGGCAGTCTCAGCTTTAGCCACCCTAAGCCCATGGTCCCTCGTCCTCTGGGGCTCGGGTGGTCTGCAGGGGGCAGCAGGGGGCTGCTGCTGGGGGAGGCTCCCAGAGGCTAGGCCTGAACTTGGAGGAATCGGAGTTTGAAAATGTTCCTAGTGATCGCAGCGGAAAGCTGCGCCCACAGGAAGTGACCTTTATCCCATATGCCAGGCGCTGAGTAATAGACACCGGAACAAATAAGTTGGCTCACAGGCCTCCTCAATGCTGCCTTGGTTCAGAGCGCAGGCCCCGCCTGGCACCCGGGTCCCCTCCTGCCCCCCAGCCACCCCGGGTAACTCCTTGTAGCTGGCCCCTGAAAGTCGCATGACATGCACGAGCCTGCTGCTTAGGCAGGCGCTGGCTTCTCTCTTTGCCAGCCACCCAGGAAAGATCTCGGCGCCCGAGAGCTCTCCATGGGCAGCGCACGGGGCTCTGAGGGGGCCTGCACAATCCCGGGGCCCCGCGTGCCCAGACCCCCAGAGTTATATGCCACACTTCAAGGTGCCCGCAGAGCACAGCAGATGCCCAGACACCCTCCTGGTTCGGAGCAGGCGCCGGCTCCGGCCCAAAGATGCTTGGCACCTTCTGCTGCATCAGGGCAGGTGCCTGATTCATGGTGCCTTGGCTCTGAGCTAGGACTGACGGGGGAGCTCGGTCTCCAAGCCTTTGGCCTAACTGCTAAGCGCCCTCCTCACGAGAACTCAGATTCACTGCCCCCGCGGCTGCCAAACACACAGCGCTGCTACCTAGGCTGCCTCTGCCAGTCACCAGCTGGCAAAAGGGGGGCCAGTTCCCATCCCTGCCCGACCCACCCCAAATCGGGCAGCTGGCAGAGTCACACGGCCTGTGCCCAGCTCCGGCTCTGCTTCACAAGCACCAGTCAGAAATTCCAAGGTGGGTTTTCCTCAAAGCTGTGGCTAAAAATAAAAGGCTGCCTGCAAAAAATGTTTGCTTTTATTTTTCTAACTACCCTGTGCCTCCTGCCTGCAACGCACCCAGCTCAGGTGCCACCTGGGACCGAATACTTCACTAGCTCAGCACAGGTATGGCACACCAGTGCCTACTCATTAGCCTCCCTGCCTGTCCGCCAGGCCTGCCTGGGCCTGCCTCCACAGCACGGCCTGGAGTGCAGCAGCTTTGCCTGGGCTCCTCCATGCACCCGTCTGTTCCCGTTCCAGGCTCAGCACGGCTCTGCTAGGGGACACAGTCTGGCCCCATGCCCAGCTCTGGAAGTGCCCCTCGGGCCTGGCCCTGTGGCAAGTGGGGGGCTTTCCCATGCCCTGGAAGGCTCCCAACATTTTCCTGCCCCGAAGTTCTAATCTGGCCTGCAGGGCTGTTGGGATGTGGGATTCTGGCTCTGTTCATTGCTGAGATGGAGACTGATGTGGGGGTCACCCCCAGTCCCTTCCTTGGCTGCAGAATTCAGGCAGGGATGTAGAGAGACCCTGTGTGGTGCCACTAGGCTGGTGCCCAGCAGCCTCAATGAAGATTCGCCTTGTGCCAGCCTGGCTGTCTCTTCTCACGCCAAGGGGCATTACAGGGGTTGCCAGGGGAAGGTGGATCCAGCTCCCAGGGATTAGAGCTGTCTGCACCCGGGGTTTCAGCCGGGACCCATCTCTTGGCCACTTAGCTGCCCCCTTCCCACTTCACTCCCTCATCGCCGCTGGGTGCTGGCCGGCCCTGCCAGACTGGCACCCATGCCAGGACCTGAGCGTGACTGGGGCGAAGTCTGCTCCCCCCTCCACCTCCCCAAGGTTGCTTGTTAAAAAGTACCCGGCTAGATAAATAGTTGTCTTGCTTTTATGGGTGCAGCAGCCGGGGCCTATGGGAGAGGTGGCCCAGGAGACCTCGCTCCATTGCAGGGGGAGGGCTGAGCCCGGCTGTTTAATGACCCGCAGCCGGTGCCAGCTTTCTAATCCGTGCAGCGTTCCAGTACAAACTGTACCAGTGATTATATAAACCAACTTGCCTCTGTTTATTTAATTCCCTTTTATTTATTTACCGTCCAGCCAATTGAAGCCGGGGGAGTGGCTGGGAGGTGGGGCTCAGCCCCTCTCTGCTCTGGAGCACTCCACCTTCTCAGGGCTTTTCCAAGAAGTGCTTCCAACCCAGCCTTGAAAGCAAGGTTCAGGCCAGATCATTCCCCCTCCAGCCCCGGCCTGGTAGTGGCGGGGTCAGAGTGTCTCCTGATTGCAACATTTCCTCTGGCTGGAAAAAGCTCAGGGCTGGTCAAGGAGGAATGACCACACACCCGCCCCATGCAGCTGTGCGGGGCCTGCCTGCAGCCTTGGCCGAGCCCCGGCTGTGACTCTGATCAGATGGGGAGGGCTGATGTTCACTGGGTCAAGAGCAGTCAGAACAACAATGGAGAAAGGAAACTTGGATGAGAGGAGAGCTCGGCTGATTCCTCTGGTGCTCTGAGTGATTCGGGATTTCCTCTTGTGTCTAATCCTGCACCCTGTAGTGCATAGTGCGCGCGCACACACACACGCACACACACATGCACGCACACACAAAGTTTCTTACCCATGTACACACAAGCAGGGCACATGCAGGGTATCTGAACCACAGCGTCTCTGCTGCCACCAGCAGGCAAATGAGAGGGTGACGGGGACACCGGCCTTCTTTCATGTGTGCAGCAAAACGGCTGATTCTCAGGGACAGGCACGGGCTTGCTTAGGGGCAGAACTGGGAGGCTGAGCTAGGCTCTGATCTTGACCTGCTGACTCTCTGCCTGATCCTGGACAAGTGGCTTTCCCTCCCTGTGCCTCAGTTTCCCCATTGTATAATGTGAGAATAGGGCCATCTGCTTTGCAATGCTGCGGTGAGATTTTACTAGTGAATATTTAGAAGGCGCTTTGATCCCCTCTCAGGGCCAAGGCTGTGGAAGTGCCAGGGGTTACCCCAGATTTAGCTGATTCCTGCTCTGATCATGTGAACCAGGCAAATCTGAACATGCAAAACCAGGCTTTTGGGGAAGGAAGAAACAGAAAATGATCAAAAAATGGGTGTGTCAGAGGCATGAGTGACAGATGGGGCAGCCTGCCTGCTGTCATCAAGCCATACCCCCTAATCTAAGTGTGCCTGGGCCTTTGAGCATAATCCTTGATGAGCCAACACTGGCTGAGGATGGCTAAGTCGGGGCTAGGCAGGTCCCCCTGCGCTAGGCGCTGCACCAACAGTCCCTACCCCAAAGAGATCACCATCTACATAGACCCAGCCCTGGGTGAGGGCAGGGGAAGGATACCCCAGCAGGGTGATCAGGATGAGGGCAGCAAATGGCATAATAGTGCCCTGAATATTTTGGGTGCATTAAGGTAGGAGGACTGGAGTGAGGCTGAGTGAGGGTGCAGTCACCCACATCGCCTGCCCTGCAGCAGTGTCCGCACAGACCGACTTGCTCGAGGTCATACAGGGAGTCTGGGATCCCAGGGTAGCGCCCGAGCCTCTGGCTGGTGAGTGAGAGAGAGAAACCACCCCGGAGCAGAGTGCTTGTCACGGGACGCCCCATGGCAGCTCTGGCGAGACTCAGCCAGGCCGAGGCTGGGTTTGGGGTTCACATTTGAGGCTGAGAGTCAGTGGGAAGTAGAGTGGGGATGGAACCCTGGTTTTCACAGCTCAACAGAGTTAAAGCCAGAAGGCACCAGGAGACCAGTCAGTCCGACCTGTCCAGCCCAGGCCCCTCGGTTTCACCCACTGGACCCTGGACTGAGCCCAATAGCTTGTGCTTGGCTAAAGCATCTTCCAGACAAGCCTCCAGCCTCCAATTTAAATGCTCAGAGCAGGGTTCAGTGTGATTTCACCTCTACCCCAGCCCTAACTCTTACCCAGCCCCCCCCCCCCGGCAAGCTCCCCAACTATCCCCCCTCCCCCATTTGCTAAGGCAAACTGCCTCCACCCTTCCCCCCATTGCATAAACTCACTATTACGGGAAATCAAAGGGGCAAATGTCTTGCCTGAATTAATAACTGACTTCCTGTGGTTCCCAGTCACCTTCAACGTTTGTTTATAAACTCCTGCCTTTTTCCTCCCGCTGGAATGTGGTTTCTTAACACATTGTATGTGTTCGTTTGACATTAACCACATCGGGGCAGCAAAATTATCTGGGGAGTGGCATGGCTGGGGGAGGGAACCAAGCAGTGTCAGCGCAACGGGGACGGTTCTCTTCTCCTGCCCAAATTTGCTCAGCACAAGGGACAGACGTAGGGCTGCCAGTGACGTGGTCCTGGATCCCTGATTCACGTGCTGCAGCAGCTCTGGCCCCAGCATGAGCTGGAGATGTCTGGGGGCTGCTCTAACTTACACCAGTCAGCAGTGCTCCCTAACAGACCATAGGCCAGCTGGGAGCCGGTAGAGCAGAGCTGCACTTTGTCAGTCCCCCTTCCGTCACATCATACCCCGCTCCAGAAAGGAAGTGTTTCCTACTGGTTAGAGCACTACTCTGGGACTTGGAAGATCTCAGTTCAATGCCTTGGTTTGTCACAAACTCTCTGTGTGACTTTGGATAAGTCCCTGAGGGTCCGTCTGTCTCGCAGTGTAAACCCACGGGTGGTCGAACTCAAGTTAGCAGCCCCTGGGTTTGTTGACTTCGGGCTTGAGCATCTTCAATTATTTGCAGGGGTGCTGGAGCTGGAGGTGCCGGGGTGCTGCAGCACCCCCTGGCTGGAAGTGGTTTCCATCAGACACAGGATTTACAGTTTGGTTCAACCCCAGATTAGGAGTTGAACCCTGGATACCCACCTGGGGCTCCGGCAGCTACATGGCATTATGCAGGCCCGATTCCAACCACTCATATCCCAGATGTTTTAGCACCCTCCAAAAATGTGGCTGCTTTAGCCCTTGGCTCGCGGTGCAGGATGCGAAAACTTGACTGACTGGAGGACAAAGAAAGTCGGCCTGTGGGATTGTGACAGACTCCCAGAGCTGGAGTCCAGAGGGGATGCTTCTACAGGTGCAAAGCAACAGGGCTTGAACCCTGGGTCCAGGCTCGGACCCTCCACCCCCTGGCTCTGAGCCCTGGGTTAGCATGATTTGCGTGTAGACAGAGGCCTGGGTTCAAACCCTGGGTTTACACTGCAATTTAGACATACCCTTGGAGCTAGATATTTAGGCAGCTCCCATTGATTTCAATAGGAGTTAGACACCTAAATACCTTTACAAATCAGTCCCCCTGAGCTTCTGGTCCCCATCTGCCCAATGGGGATAGTCACCCTGCCCTGCCTCACCAGGGGTAATACATTCAAGGCAGTGAGGTGCTCAGATGCTCTGGTGCTGGGGGCCATATAGGGACCATATCGGGATTATTCACTGATGGGGGGCAGCTGACTCACTTGGGACAGTCATGTTGCTTATCACCCTTCTGCAAAGTGCTCAGATACTCAGGTGATGTAAGAACCTTCCTAGAGGAGACCAGGAGAGTTCCCCCATCCTGGGGCGGGGGTTCCCCCTGGGTAATCAGGGCCGGGAGGAGACTCTGGCCCTGTATCTCTGCACGGCACAAGAATGAAGTGGATGGAGCTGACACATGGGAGTGTTTATCTTCCTCCTCCTCCTAGAGCCGGTTGGACGTGCTGCCAGCCCTGCGGACTGAAGTCCTCTCCAGAACGGACCCATGGTGTGCAGCGGCCCCAACCCTGCCCCTCAACACTGACCTCTAGGCTGGGCCCCCTGCAGGGCCCTTTGCTCGTTGGCCCCACTGCTGAGGGTGTCCCCAGACGTGGAGGTTTGTATAAAGTGGATCCCTGCCCATCTCCAGGGGTTTCACAGGGGGACCTCAAACATCCGCCACATCTCACTCGTCTCACTAACACGCCCCTCGTTGGACAGCCGGACTGCTGGGGGCAAGGACTCGCCATTGCTTCGCATGGCATCAGATCCAGCAACCTGCTGTCTAGTCACTATCACATCTTCTCCCCCCTGGCCAGGTCCACAGAGTAGGACAGATTGTCTCTCCACACAAGCTGATTCCTCAGTGCCATCAGCCCCACCCCTTGCTAAGGTTTTCCATTCAGAGCAATGCTCCCCACCTCTCTAACTTGATACTGGCCTTAAATCCCCAAGTCTGGTCCCAAGCCAGCAGAGTTAGAAGGGACTTGGCCAGGTTCTTGTGCTGTGTCTCTGAGGGGAATGGTATTTAGCCCTTGGAAGAACCCTGGTCTGGCTCATAAATTTCCAGGTGAATTTCTTTTATATTTCACAGACAAATAAAGACAAATTTTTTGAAACCAGTCCAGGTTTCTAGGAGACTGCAATGTACTTTACCCGTTGCCAAACCCAAGCACTAACAAAGCATGGAGACTCATGGGGAAGGCTGTTAGTAAATCGGATGCTGCTAACATAGCAAACAAATGCAATGTCTTCAGTGATGGATATTCCTTGCCACACGATAACCTTAACTCTGACCCCCGGATTGTTCTGGGCGTGGATTCGGGATAATTTTTGTTTGCTTGATGCCAGTATTTACATTGGAAAGGACCCGGTTCAAATGGGAAATGTTAATGTATTTAGCAACTGACACCAGGTATTTTTGGTAAAGAACATGTTTGCTCTTTCTTGAGAATAAAGCCGTATATGTAATCTAGTGGGGAAGGTTATAGCATTGGGGTCCAGTTGCTTTGCCAGGTGACTGGCTCCCACCAGAGGTCAATCAGGCTTCCACCAAACATTTCCTGGGGCCTTGTAGTGGGATGGTCACCTGCTCCTGCCCTTCGGGGCTTGAAATCAGCCCTGGGAAAGGCTGGGACTGCGAGAGGGCTGCTGCTAGGAAAGCAGCAAGCCTCATCTGATTGGGGAAAGCAGCCTCAGCTGGGGGCCACACCCCAATCAGGCCAAGGCTGGCTTAGTGAGGGCCCAGCTGGCCCTTATAAGAGGGCTGAGGCCAGAAGCTAGTGAGAGACTCTGTCTAGCTTTGAGAGGGAGGAACCTGGAGTGGAGCAGGGCTGGGGGAAGACCGAGGGAGCTGGAAAGCTCTGGTCTGGAAACCCCCCAGGCTGCAGCCTAGTGGAAGGCCAATTAGGGTACTGGGGTTGCAGAGGCAGCGGTTCCAACCCCCCCACCCCCTTGCCTATGATGAGTGGCTTTTACACTGCAGTCTGCCCCAGGGAGCAGGGGCTAGAGGGTGACCGGCAGTAGCCCATGACTACACAAGGTGGGGATAGAGGGTTGGGGATTCCCCTGGGTGGGGAGACCCTGAGGCTGGGGGGGTATTGCCACAGGGGGTATTGAGCAGAACCCCAGAGTTAAGGGGAACTGGGTCCTGGGAGGGACATGGTGTCACGGAGTCCCCGGGCCATGTTCTGGAGCTGCTCCCCACAAAGCCAGACAGGACTTTGGGGAGCCTCCTCTCCCTTGGAGCAGACTGTCTGCAGGGCAAGAAGCTCACACGGCTTCACCTCCTGGGTCTGACGTTGGAGCATTCAGCATCCTCTGCCCCTCCGTGCGCTTCCCACAGCGAGTCTGCCCAGGTGGGGTCCTGGGGAAGCCAGAGCGTCCTGCACCCCCACTTTGCAGTCAGACATGAGTCTCAGCCAGCCAGTAACATGGTCTAAAACAGAGCTTGTAGGTACAGAGAACAGGATCCCTCAGCTGGGTCCATTCTGGGGCCCAGTGAGGCAGACCCCCACGTCTGCCCTCGCTCCTCATCCCCAGCCAGCTCCAGACTAACAACCCCCTCCAGCCCCTCCTCCTCTGGCCTTTGTCTCTTTCCTGGGCCAGGAGGTCACCTGACCTCTTTGTCCTCCCACACCTTTAGCATCCCCTTGCAGCGGGGAAGGGCCTGGCCATTAGTTGCCAGGAGACAGAGGATCGGCCAGAAACTGAGGCCCCCCCCACAGTATTCAGAGGGAACATTAAGAACAGCCCCACTTTGTCACACATGGGGGCCAGCAGCAAGCAGGACACCCGCCTGCAGAGGATGCTCCAGAGCTGGAAAAAGAGCTAATTCCCAGGACACCAGGAGGAAACGCCGCAGCGGTGAGTTGTGCACCATCATAGGCCTTTGGCAAGTGATTTAAATACTTGGTTCCTCATTCAGTCCCTCTGGAGAATGGAGCTGCATGTGGGGAGTTGTCTGATCAGATACTGGACTGTCCTTACTCTTTTGAAAAGTGGTCCAGGCTAGCTCAGAAGTCCAGAGCAATCATATTCCCTGTGACTCCGTTTCTGACCCATCAGCTTCTGTGGCGAATTCTCCATCACTGACCATTGTAAAGTCCAGATTGGATGTTTCTCTGAAAGATCTGCCCTAGGGGTGATCTGGGGGCAGATCTCTGGCCTGTGTGCTACAGGGGGTCACACACGATGGACCCTTCCAGCCTCGGCGTCTGTGGCTCTCTGTGGAGGGTGGTGCAGCATGTCAGGTGCTAGGGTCAGAGTTGGAAGCTCTGTTCCTTCCTCTGCCCCAGGCTTCCTGCCTGACTTTGAACAATTCCCGTAAGCCCAGGTCTGCGAGTGTTTTCACAATCACAGGGAGCTAGGGACCTAAATACATTTGAGGCTCTGTGCCTCGGTTTCCCATCTACGGAAGGAGGTCCCAGCCCAGCCCTACTGGTTAGTAGGATAAATATAGTGAGGTGCTCAGGGCCGATGGCAATGGGATCCAGGTAGGTACCTTAGATGAGTTTTTCAGTTTTGTACCTGTCCTTCCCTACCCAAAAATCCACCCAGGTTTCAGATACTGCAGTGACTCACCCAGAGAGCCAGTGGGGGAGCTGGCAAGAGAACCCAGCTGTCCTGCCCAGGTCCGTCTCTACCCGCCAATACTTCACCTTCCTCGCCTGTTGCTCCTTGTGTTTGGCCAATCCTCAGACTAACCAATCGTCCCTTCCACTGCTAATCTCCTAGTCCCACCTCTTTCTGTGCCCACCGGCTCTGGGTCGCGGCGAATAGGGGGGGCTGGAATGGTTTGGTAGGGCATGGCGGGTGAAGGAGCTGTGATTTATGGGCCTTTGCCCCAAGCCCCACTGGGATCTCCGCCCTGCTAACACTGCCTGGCGCAGATGGCCCTGCCATAGCATGAGGCTCCTCGCCTGGAGCTGGCAGGTAGCAGGGCGGATGGCTGCTTGAACCTGGAATTGGGTAGCTCCATTTGTGCTGCCAAAGGGCCTGTTTTTGCCAGAGGCACAAAGCCCTTAATTCCTGCCAGATCATCAGCACTCTGTCTTCGAAGCGATTTGTGTATCACCAGCTGGGTGCTGATCTGTCCAGCTTCTTTCCCTGGCTCCGTTTGTACCCAAGGCGAATGTGCCGCCCTTTGAGACCCAATCCTGGGGAGCCAACAGGCACTGGCAGCCAGCGCCAATACCACCTGCCGTAGATCAGGAGCGAAATACCCACCGTCCTCCTCTTCTGCAGACAAGGAGCTTTGCCTGGGACAGAGTGCGCTGGTTCCGTAACATAGTGGGAGCTTGTCTCTCTTCCCTCTCCCGGGTTGTCTCTAAGGCAGTGTTGCTTAGCATGAGTTAGAGCATAGGACCAGAGTCAGGAATCCTATGCACTGTTGCTGGCTCTGCCACTCTCTGACCTTGGGCAAGTCACTGCACCGCTCTGTGCCTCAGTTTCCCCCTCTGAATTCTTGTAACACAAACCTCCCTTGTTGGCAGCAGGGATGAGGACTGTAATGAAGTTTAAGGAAGTCCTGTTTGTAAAGTGCTTTGATATTCTTAGAATAAACAACTCTATAAAGGGAGAGTGTTTGAATGTGATTAGATGGGGGGGGGGGTATGGGGATAGATAGATACTGTAGGGGCAAAGGAGCTGGTCCCATTTGTCTCTTGCTCTGCACCCACTTCTCTTCGGTGCTGTGGGGTGCTATGTGCATGGCGGCCGGAAGACCACAAGAGCTAGTCATGGCAATAAATTAGCCATTTGTGACACAGCAAATCATTTCACTGAAGGAACAGACTTAACGACTGCATTGTCTTCTGAGGCCTGGTCTACACTATGCTGTTAAACCGATTTTAACAGCGTTAAATCAATTTAACGCTGCACCCGTCCACACTACACTGGTCTTTATATCGATTTCTGTACTTCTACAAAACAAGAGGAGTAACGCTAAAATCGATATTACTATATCAGATTAGGATTAGTGTGGACGCAAATCGACGTTATTGGCCTCATTATTTTACAGTAGCTACCCACAGTGCACCACTCCAGAAGTCGACGCTAGCCTCGGACCATGGACGCACACCACCGAATTAATGTGCCTAGTGTGGACGCGCACAATCGACTTTATAATATCTGTTTTATAAAATCGGTTTAAGCTAATTCGAATTTATCCTGTAGTGTAGACGTAGCCTGAGAAGCTGCAGAAGGGTTCCGGTCAGGCAGGTCCTTTCGCACTCCGTCCTCTCCAACCCTGGTTTATAATACAAAGCCCAGTGCCAGCTTTGTGCCTAATGAGTGTGGGTTTGTGAAAAGGCCCCGTGGCAAGTGTGTGCAGGAGGGACGGAGCTGGGCCTTGTGCAGCCATGGTGCAAGATGCCAAAGCAATCTGAAGCAATGGTTCCAGGCCAACTGGCATTTTGGGGGCAGTTGTGTGCCACAGGGAGTGCCTGGGCTCTGACACAATGAGGTGAAGAGCTGTGTTTGGCAGATGGGAAAAGAGGGGTTGAAAAGGGAGATTTGGACAGGGTGTGTGACTCAGCTCAACACCTCTGTTCTCCACTCTAAGGTCCAGGGTCTTGCTAATGTCCTCAGATTATCCCCTAATATCCTTCCAAATGGGATTAAGAGAGACAGGACTGAATGAGCGATGATATGCTCCTGGGCACAATCCAGCTGCTTCTCAACAGACTGGGATCAAACCTGGTTAAGGTCATAAGGGTCAATGAGTTTTCCCCCATATGGTCCCTTCCCCAAACCAGTCGGGGTGAATTTGCCAAAATTTGGCAGCCTCTGCTCAGGGGACGGAACAGCAGGGGGCTGCGGAGCATGGTGGAGAGGCATCTACAGAGCTGTGGCAGGAGGGGAGCTGGGCTCCTGCCGGTCAGGGCTGGGGGACCCTGGCAGCACTGAAGGGTGCCCAGATCTGGAGAAGCAGGGGAGCATTGGGCCAGGACTGGGAGCATCAGCAGAGCAAGGTGTGGGAGCCCAGGATAGCAATAGCAGAGGGGTTGCACGTCTGGATTGAGGGGCTGCTGAGCTGTGGGTGGAGGAGCCTAGGACTAAGCTAACCGGTGGTGGCTGTGGGTCAGGGCCGAGGGCAGCGGCAGAGGTGTCGTGGAGTAGCTTCTACAGCCCCTGCTCCCTGCCCCAGTGCTGCCTGGAACTCCTGTCCCCAGGGTCACGAAGCAGAGCTCACAAGCAGCGCAGCGCTGATGCAGCGGAACGGCTCAGACGTTGCATCAGGAATATGCCTGTGCTGGTGTCAACAAGCCCCCGTTTCTCCCTTGCGTTAGAATTGGCTGTGTAGGAAATGGACCCTTCTGTGCAGACCTGCCCCTTGGGCTTTCAGCCGGGGCCTTTCCCAGCCCCTCGCCCCACTTTCTGGCCACAGCAGCAGTTTGGCCCCATCGTGTCTCAGTCTGATTCGTCAGCACTCCAGCAGCAGACAGACGTCTTAGTACCAAGCAGGCAGCGATGCCTCAACCCCGGTCATGTAAGAAGGGATGGGGGGGGCGGGGTCTGGGCCCCCTGCATGCTCAGCACTCAGCGATCTGCACAGATGTTATTCTGTGGGTTACTACAGCACCACCCCCACCCCTTGGGCCCAGCTGGGATCCAGGCTCCACTGTGCTGGACGTGGCACGGAGACATGGTGAAATGGTCCCTGCCCCACAGAGTTTACAATCTAAACAGACTATGGGTGGAAAGGGAAATGCAGGAGGTCAGTGGCAAAGCCAGGAATAGAGTCCAGTTTGACAGAGTCCCAGGCCGCTGCTCCATCCACTAGACCAGCAGTTCTCAAACTTCAGCAACTGGAGGACCCCCATTTTGCTTTTAAAATTTTTCACTGACCCCCAAGCCAGCTTCTAGTTTTCAGACCACAGCCCAGGCCCCACCCCCACTCCACCCCTTCCCCCAAGGCCCCACCCCGGCCCCGCCTCTTCCCTGCTTCCTTCCACCCCCTCCTCCAAGCACACCTCCTCCCAGCGCCTCCTGCATGCTGCTGAACAGCTGTTCTGTGGTGTGCAAGAGGCACTGGGAGGGAGGGGGTGGAGTTGACCCCCTGGAGCCGACATGACTTGCAGACCCTCTGGAGTACCCTCTTGGACCCCCTCAGGGGTCTGTGGACTCCAGTTTGAGAACCGCTGCTCTAGACAACATTGTCCCTTGCTGAGGCAGGGGCAATCGGGCACCTGGAAAAATTCTCACTAGATTGGGGATTTGTGCCACCTAAACTGTTCCTGTCAGCCATCCCCTCCCTGTCATGACAGCATAAGGAGAAAACTGATCCATGGAGATTTTGGTTGCTGATAAGCTCCGACAGGGAGTGATTTCCTTTCACCTACTGAGGCTGATTCAGTTCCAAGCTAGTATTAGGTTTGGGGGGATTCAGTTTTGATTTTGGAGTGTGGCACAAAGTCTGTGCTGCCAGCCCCTGGTTTAGAACCTTTGTGGAGGAAAACGCACTGTTTCTCCTTGATTCAGCTCTGCAGGAGCTGCTGAAATCAGGAGCAAACCTTAGCAGGAAGCAAAGCCAATAACCAAAGGGGTATGAAACACTCATTGGCTTTCAAGCCTGGTTGCAAACCCCAAACCTGGGCTACTTTTGAAAACCTGCCAGGGGAGCAGGTCTGGAGTGACAAGGGGCTGATCTACGGGTGGAAGTGGAAACCTCGCTGGGATTTCATCCAGTTTTGACTCTAGAAAGGCCAGAAACCAAAGCCATGCGTCCCAGCTTTTGATGGAGGGAGGGTGAGGAGGGGTGTTGGGCTCCAGGTTGAGATGGGCCAGCACCAGAACTCCAGCTCTGAGCATCATACAGCTCTGTACCTGAACCCAGGCAGAACATCTCCTCCGCAGCTGGGCTTCTGGGACTAGCTGATGCTGAAACTCAGGGGTCAAGAACCCTCCACGAAATGAAATGGGTTTAATGTGGGACACTGGGAACTGAAACGGTTGCCTTTACTCGGGCTCTTGCTCTCACCTACACCCCACCCCTGTTTGTCAGAGCTTTCCTGGAGCTGCTTCCCCTCCCCAGCCCTGGAGCCTGGGAAATCATTAGACTCTTCTGGGGAGGTTCTCCATTCCAGTGCTCGCTGTTGCCTCGCTTTCCCCACCCAACGCCTAACTCATGGGACTCCCGGCTAGCCAATCAGCATCCAGGGTTTCTGCAAAGTTTCAAAGCATCCCCCCAGGCCCCTCGATAGCAATTCCAGGCCCCAGGGCTGTCCCTAGGGGGGTGCAGGACCCAGGGCGGAAGTGTCGAATCTGTCACTTCTGGGACCGACCTGTCACTTCCAGGACTGACCAATCACTCCAGCCCACAGGGCCCCCCAAAGCGCTGTGCCCCACCAGGGAAGAACAGTCAATGGGCCCCCTCACAAGGTCTGCCTGACAGTTGGTGGTGCTGCACCTGCACTGGCTGGGTGCTCTCTTCCAGCACAGCCAGGTGCTCTCTTCCGCATGCCCACCCGGCTGCCTTCACTGCCGGTACCACCCGGCTTGTGCCTAGGAGCCCTGGGGCCCGCCCGGGCAGTTTAAAGGGCCTGCATCCCCCTGTCTCATGCTGCTCAGAAGGGTGGGGAGGGATTCTGATTGGCTGGCATGGAATTGGGGGGGTGAGGTTCCTTCCCAATAGGACGTCCCATCCTGGCACAGGGGTATTAGCACCAGGATGAATTAAATGCAAAGAAATGACAAGTGCACAGTGATTTTTATAGCACATGGTCCGGGCTGCCAGGGAAGGCAGGGCTGGGGAAGGGTGCTTGGCTTGCTTCCCTGTGTACATTTATAAATGGCGCCCGTGAGGTGCCGTGAAGTAAGAGCTGCTTCTCCCTACGGCTGTCACCTTTCGAATCCCACCAAACAGAGTGGGGCTGAAGATGAGGGGTTTGGGGTGCAGGAGGGGGCTCCAGGCTGAGGGGTGCAGCAGAGGGGTTCAAGGTGTGGGAGGGGGCTCTGGGATGGAGCAGGGGGTTGGAGTGAAGAGAGGGTGAGAGCTCCATCTGGAGGTGTGGGCTTTGGGGTGGGGCCAGGGATGAGGGGGTTGGGGGACATGAGAGGGCTCCAGGTTTGGGGGCTCAGGGTTGGGGCACGGGCTTACCTCCAGCAGCTCCTAGTCAGCGGCACAGCAGGGGGCTTCCTGCCTCTCCTGACTCCACACTGCACCCCGGAAGCGGCCAGGAAGTCCGGCTCCTAGGCGGAGGGGCGGCAGGTGGCTCTGCGTGCTGCTTTCACCCACAGAGCCCATCCCCGCAGCTCCCATTGGCCAATGGGAGAGGAGAGCCAGTGCTTGTGGTGGGGGCAGCATGCGGAACCTCGTGGCCCCCTCGTCTAGGAGCCGGATCTGTGGGCCACCTCTGGGGCGCAGCACAGAGCCAGGACAGGTAGAGACTAGCCTGCCTTAGCCCTGCAGTGCCACCAACTGGACTTCTAATGGCCCGGCCAGCAGCGCCGTCCAAAGCTGCTGGGGTCCCTTTTCTACTGGGTGTTCCAGTCAAAAACCTACTTCTCCCGTCTGGGTGGAAAACTGGAGGTGCTTTGCCAGTTGAACCTGGTTGTCTCCCCACACCATCTGCATGCACCCTGTCACCTAGTGTGGGGGAATGCATGGATCCCATCTACTCCATGCACACTTGAGGACCCCTTGGATGCTGCCCCCGACACCCAGCCCCCATGCACTGTCCCTCCCCACACCCAGACAGGCTGCCTCTGATACCGTGTCTCCCCAAATGCTTTACAGAGGGTAGAGTGGGGAGCTAAACCCTTCAAATGCCCCCTTGCACCTCCCCCTTAGTATGTTCCAAAACTTGACCGGCACAAATCCCGGGGGTCCCCATCCCAGCCTTCCTGGCTGATCATGCTGACTCTCCCACTCTTGCCATCCCGCCCCTGGTAATTCTCTCTAGGGCTGGGCCGGCCCAGCTCACTGTCTCCTGGCTCTGCATCTTAGCAATCAAATCAGCTTGCGTGGTGCTCGCTGCTTATCACCCAAATCCCGGTCCACAGCTAAGAATAGCCCCCAGACCCAGCCAGCCCTTTAGAGCAGCCCTGGGACAGGGGGTCTTTCAAAGGCCATGGCTGGAAGGAGGACAGATTGCAACAAGGAGGCAACTCCCCACCCCACCTGATCACCCTCCCTGGTGGGGCACAGGGAGTGTCCCCTCTTCAGTGTCTCTGGGCAAGGGTTGGCTGAATCTGGGTTCTGCCGTTTGCCTCCTGCTGTGCCAGGCCACCTGGCTTTTGAGTCAGGCACATTGGGTGGGCGGAGGGGAGAGAGCCTGGGGCAAGAGAGAGGTGAGGGGAGTGCCGGTGAAGAGACAGATGGAAAGTTCCCACCCTGGCTAAGGAGCGCAGCTCTCGATTCCCAGCATGGCTGCCCGTGCTCTTGCACCCCTCTTCCCCTCTAGTGGGTGACCACGGCACAACCCCATTAATAACCATGCCTGGGGGCTGTGGCCGGGGGTGTCAGGTGGTCGTGCCGCCGGCCTGCACCAGATACAAGAGAATAGGGGCCGTGAGGGCTCCCACTCTGCCATATTTCCTTCCCTCGCCAGCAATGGTTTTATTTTCGGGGAGCCAGGAGTGTCTCTGAGTTCAGGCAATAGCTATGGTCTGGGGGGGCTGAAACTCCAGTATTTATATGAGACTAAGAAACGGGGTCCCTTCCAAAACGCCAGCAGAGGGGGATCTTTGGGAAGAGCTGCAGAATCTTTGGGCGGTGTGGCGGGGTGATCACCTAGCTCCGGCCCTGGGTGGGTACAAGCAGCCCTGAAAGCCGAGCTGGTTGGGAAGCAGCCACACCACAGCTGTAGCTGGCTTAACAAGGGCCCAGCTGGCCCTTAGAAGAGGGCAGGGGGCCAGGAGCAGGCAGGCTCCCTCCAGCTGAGGAGGAAGATGGACGCAGCTTCCTGAGTGCTAAAGGGTGCTGGAGTGAGGCAGGGCTGGGGAAAGGCCAGAGGAGCTGGGAGCTCTGAGCCAGCAACTCCCCAGGCTGCAGGTCCTTGTACAAGGCCCCTGGAGCTCCAGGGTTGTAGGGGAAGGCAGCAGGTCCAAACCCCTCTTGCCTGTGATGAGTGGCTTTTACACTGCAGTCTGCCCCAGTGAGCGGGGGCTAGAGTGTGACTGGCAGTAGCCCAAGACTGAAGCAAGGTCGGCATAGAGGGTTGGGGAGACCCTGAGACTGTGGGGGTATTGCCAGGGGGCAGCACCCCAGAGACAAGGGGTCGTAGGTCCTGGGAGGGACACAGGGGCCAGCGGCAGCGAGGCACCAGTCTGCAGAGGGTGCTCCGGAGGCTGGAAATGCTAATTCCCTGAGACGACCAGCAGGAGGCGCAAACTGGGGGAACTGGCTTGTCTGGAGCTAGAGATTTGTGGGATATTCAGGAGGGGGATTGTGGGGAGCCTGTTAGCCCTGAGGGGATGTTTAGGGCTCCCATCCCTGAAACCTGCCAAGCAATTTCCAAGAATGCAAAGAACAGTCTGGTCCTGGCCTTCAGGGTCCATTTTCCAAGGCCTGATCCCTGTGTTTTCCGCCCTGTTGGGTTTATCCCTAGGCCAGACACTGCCATGGGGGTTCCCCTCTGGGCGCAGGGCCCCCTGAGCAGTGCTGAGGAGGGGGGCCCAGCTGGGGAGAGAAGGGGAAGGGGCTTTCGTCAGTTCCTCTGACGGGGGACTCGGGGAGCTGGCAATTGGTCTGGTGTTTAGAGTCCCCCAGTGGCACTGGTGCCCGGTGCATTTCCTCCATATCTGGCTCTGTGCAGGCCTAGCTGCAGCTGGGCTCATGGCAGCCACAGAGAAGTGCGGCGAGTGGAAAGTACCAGCCTCCGAAGCGCCCTCTGCATCCATCCCTCTCTCTTAAAGGGACAGCTACTCCATGCCTCCTGTAGACCTTGCTGATCCCCACGCTAGTGCAACGAGGTCGTTAGTTCTCAGCCCTTTGAAGATTAAAGGGGGGAGTGGGGCACAAAGGAGGGGATGAAATGCCCCCAGATATCAGGGTGAGGAATGCGTTAGAGCGACAGCGATCCTAAGAACAAGGCCCTGGGTATCCGGATGCCTGGATTCTTTGCCCATCTTCACCACTGACTCACCAGGAGGCCTTAGGCCAGTCACTTAACTGCTCTGTGCCTTTTCAGTCAAGCAAGGGAGATACTCTCCCATGTCGAGGGAGGGTAGCTCATGGGACGTGACGAAAGGGGCAAATCCTCAGCTGGAATAACTCAGCCCTACTGAAAGACGTTCCAGCTCAGTGACTGGCCCGGCAGCATGAGGGGGTTTGGGGCAGGCTTCCGTAGCTGAGAGGTTCATGGGCTGGGAAGCCTGGGGTGGAAATGCCGTATTTGTTCACTTTGCAGCAGTCTTTGGGGGAAGAGGGAGTTGGCTGATCCATTTCCCCTCCCTCCGCCCCCAACCCCTCTCCAACCAGGGGATTTTCCCCACCTCGATGGCATCTTCAGCCCCATGGAAGCCCTTCAGGGCACGACATCATTTCTTTCCTCTTAATGAGAACACTAATGAGAACATATCGGGGGCCTCTCCGGCATTCGCTCGACAAGAATGGGCAGCGCCTTAGCCAAGGAGATGCTGCTCAAGGCTGCCCAATCTGAGCGCTCCGGACAGTGTTTGGGGCTGGCCATCATTTTCAGAGGGTGGGACACAGCTTAGCAGAATGGGCCACACGCCTCCTCTTGGGGGCACCTCCCCTCCTTTCACGGCCACATAGCGCCCCCCCTTTGGCAACTCCGGCAAGTGCTTCCTCGGGAAGGCGTTCCCTGTCGCTTTTGCTTCTTTGAATGCCGTTTAGCAGCTAGGAGTAAGGAAAAGAAAGTAGAGTGATGTCAGCAGGCAGCTGTCTGCATGCCCCCACCACGTGCTCATCACGTCTGGAGGGGTCGGTCCTGTGGTGAGCAGCAGCGATACTGGAAAAAAGGTGGAACCAGACTGTTCAGTTGTGCATGGGGTGACAAATTTGTTTAGCCCACGTCCTGTTAATGCTCCTCTCAAAAATAGTTTATGAAAGCTAAATCGATGTCCTAAATAGACCAGGGGCGGCCAACCTGAGCCAGAGAAGGAGCCAGAATTTACCAATGTATATTGCCAAAGAGCCACAGTAATACATCAGCACCTTCCCATCCCTCCCGATCAGCTGTTTTGTGGCATGCAGGAGGTTCGTGGCAGGGGGGAAGCAGTGGGCATGGCAGGCTCAGAGGAGGGGGGGCAGGGTATGGGGCAGAGATGGGGGTTGAGCAATGAGCCTCCCCCCCCCCCGGCATATTGGAAAGTTGGCACCTGTAGCGCCAGCCCCAGAGTCGGTGCCTATACAAGGAGCCGCATATTAACTTCTGAAGAGTTCCATGTGGATCCGGAGCCCCAGATTGGCCACCCCCGTAACAGATGGTTAATCAGTTGTTATCGGGTGCCTATGACCACCTATAACCACCTCAACTGCTGTGCTCAGAACTGCCTCTCACCCGCACCTCTCATGGCTGCAACATGCTTCCAGCATTTTGACTGATCATTCCGAGATTTGGAATAAACTATTTTTAAACAGAGAGTGCGAGGAAGCTCTCGAAAAACTGTGAGTTTGCAGTTAGAGGATTAATTGGAAACACTTATTTTGATCTATGAAGTGGCTGGATTTTTCTAGGGCATTTTGAAGGGGAAAAAAATCTGCCTTTAATTATCATTATTGCAAAATGAACCTTGGGGACCAAGTATTTTGGACTGTCTCATGTTTTCTTCACATCCCTTTTGAAAATGTAATAAACTAGCTTGGGGTCTGACACTCAGGCCTCCCTGGAAGATCTGCGTTAGTCAAATACAAGTTTTCAGGCTCAATACAGGAGTAACTGAGTGAAATTCTCTGGGCCGTGTTACACAAGAGGTCAGATTCGATGACCATAGTGGCACTCAGGCCTTAAAGTCTATGAAGCTATGAATTAATGGACGTAGTTCTTCAGTCTGCGGTGTTTGGCTGAGCTTTCCTCCTCCCCCGACTGTTTAAGGGCTTCAGAATGAATGCCCTGAGTTGATGAGATACATGACCCATGTCCAGGTGTCACTGGCACAGTGACACTGGCTGTCCTTTTCCCAGAGGAGTTCTGCTGGAACAATGACAGAGCGTTGAAGTGCACCAGATGTGCAGGTTACTACGGGCTTGTCTAGCCTTGAAACACTTTGGAGCAGACACTACCTATGCCGACAGGAGGGGGTCTCCCATCCGCACACGTGATCTGCCTCCCTGAGATGCGATAGCTGGGTTGATGGAAGAATTCTTCCATCAGCCTAGCGCTGTCTACACTGGGGATTAGGCTGGCTTAACCCACCACTCAGGGGGATGATTTTTCCTTTTTAGTATAGCCCAGGCCTAGGACCCTAGTGTTCTCCATGTTACTTTCTCATTGTGCTCCAGCTTGAGAATAAAGCCGGGTCTACGCTCAAAAGTTAAGTTGATCCAGCTACGTCACTCAGCGGTGTGAAAAATCTACATAGTGAAGTCAACCTAACACCTGGTGTAGACTCCGCCACGACTTCTTGGGGCGGTGAATTCACGACAGCACCGGGGGAACCCTGGAGCACTACAGCGGCTGTCGACAAGCCCTGAGGTGCTGAAGATCAGGCAGTTCCAACCTACTGGATTTGTGTGAATACAATACCGTCCCCTAGTGGCTGCTCCCCAGAGAGGCTAGAGACCTACTGCTGCTATTACCTAGAGACGGGGCTGGGGGTCTGTGCATTCAGCAACAAAGAACATTCTCAGGAGCACGTGCGTTTTATATAACCGAGTCTGATTCCCCCTTGCCTAGCACCTGTGCAAAGTAGGTATAAACAGCTACCAGCGCGCGAGGGAGTGGAGAATCCGGATTTGAAGGCCTTTCCAGCCACAGGTAGAAATGACACCGCAAGACCTGAGGTCGACTCCATGCTGTTGAGTCTCTTCTCTGTAGCACGTTGGCCCATCGCCAGCAATTGTCCGGAGATACACAACAAGGCCTCAGCGCTGACCTACGGCGACAGCTGGAGGAAATTGTTTTGGGCTTAGAAATATTGAATTTTTTTTTTCTAAATCATGAAGAAATTCGGTGAAATGTTTGTGGAATTGTTCCAGCAGGCTGAAATGTAAAGAAATGTTGAATACGTGTAAAACAGGAAAACGTGCAAGAAGTGTTCTCAGTTTACGTACTGCCCCAGCCACCACGTCTAGTCACCGAGGTTCGTCTACGCTGCAGCTGGACACGAGCCTCGCAGCCTGGGAGCACGAGCAGGGCTTGTGCTAGAGCACTGGAAATATCCGGGTGGCCTGGGCAGAGGCTGCGCTAGCACCTGAACTTGGATCCACCTGGCCCCTGAGTCTGAGCTCAGGTGGCTTGCCCATGCCCGAGCCCCCTCCGGGGCAGCAATAGCCACCCTGCTATTTTTAGCATGCTAGCTCCAGCCCTGCTAGCGTGAGGCTCCCTGCCCAGGCTGGAGGCTGGCTCCCAGCTGCAGTGTAGACATAGACAAGGGAGCCAGGTGAAGAGTTTGTAACAAGCATCTTAGCTGGCCAGGAACAGCTGCTTCCAAATTGTCTTTAGATGTGGGGCAAGTTTTTTGACTGTACAGGTGCTTCTCAGGCTCATGTGCGCTCACATTGGGCAGGGACTAGTGGTTGCTGCTTTTCCTTCCCGTAGTCAACGTGCACTCTGTGACTGGCCCAGCTTAGGTACTCATATGGTCCCTGCTCCCAAAGCACCTGGGCACCTCACAGTCTTTGCAGCGGGTAGTGTCATGACACCCGGTTCTTCCATTGACCCAGCACTCTCTACACCAGACTTAGGCTGCTTTAACTTCATCACTCAGGCATGTGGGAGTGGGATAACTTGTGGGATAACTCACATGACTGCAGTAGTGTCATGGATGGATATAAACTGTTCAGGAAGGACAGGCAGGGTGGAAAAGGTGGGGGAGTTGCATTGTATGTAAGAGAGCAGTATGACTGCGCAGAGCTCTGGTATGAAACTGCAGAAAAATCTGAGAGTCTCTGGATTCAATTTAGAAGTGCGAGCAACAAGGGTGATATCGTGGTGGGAGTCTGCTATAGACCACCAGACCAGGGGGATGAGGCGGACGAGGCTTTCTTCCGGCAACTAGCAGAAGTTACTAGATCGCAGGTCCTGGTTCTCATAGGGGACTTCAATCACCCTGATATCTTCTGGGAGAGCCAGGGGCAGCTCTAGACATTTCGCCACCCCAAGCAGGGCGGCATGCCGCAGGGGGCGCTCTGCCGGTCGCCGGTCCTGCGGCTCTGGTGAACCTCCCGCAGGCGTGCCTGCGGAGGGTCCGCTGGTCCCACGGCTCCACCGAAGCTGCGCGGGACCAGCGGACCCTCTGCAGGCACGCCTGCGGGAGGTCCACTGGAGCCACCTGCCGCCCTCCTGGCGACCAGCAGAGCGCCCCCCACGGCATGCCGCCCCAAGCATGCGATTGGTGTGCTAAGGTCTGGAGCCGCCCCTGGGAAGAGCAATACAGCGGTGCACAGACAATCCAGGAAGTTTTTGGAAAATGTAGGGGACAATTTCCTGGTGCAGCTGCTGAGGGAACCAACTAGGGGCAGAGCTCTTCTTGACCTGATGCTCACAAACTGAGAAGAATTAGTAGGGGAAGCAAAAGTGGATGGGAACCTGGGAGGCAGTGACTATGAGATGGTCAAGTTCAGAATCCTGACACAAGGAAGAAAGGAGAGCAGCAGAATACGGACCCTGGACTTCAGAAAAGCAGACTGTGACTCCCTCAGGGAACTGATGGGCAGGATCCCCTGGGAGAATAACATGAAGGGGAAAGGAGACCAGGAGAGCTGGCTGTATTTTAAAAAATCCTTATTGAGGTTGCAGGAACAAACCATCCTGATCTGTAGAAAGAATAGTAAATATGGCAGGCGACCAGCTTGGCTTAACGGTGAAATCCTTGCTGATCTTAAACACAAAAAAGAAGCTTACAAGAAGTGGAAGATTGGACAAATGACCAGGGAGGAGTATAAAAATACTGCTCAGGCATGCAGCAGTGAAACCAGGAAGGCCAAATCACACTTGAGGTTACATCTAGCAAGAGATGTTAAGAGTAACAAGAAGGGTTTCTTCAGGTATGTTAGCAACAAAAAGAAAGTCAAGGAAAGTGTGGGCCCCTTACTGAATGAGGGAGGCAACCTAGTGACAGAGGATGTGGAAAAAGCTAATGTACTCAATGATTTTTTTGCCTCTGTCTTCACAAACAAGGTCAGCTCCCAGACGGCTGCACTGGGCAGCACAGCATGGGGAGGAGGTGACCAGCCCTCTGTGGAGAAGAAAGTGGTTCGGGACGATTTAGAAAAGCTAGACAAGCACAGGTCGATGGGGCCAGATGCGCTGCATCCGAGGGTGCTAAAGGAGTTGGCAGATGTGATTGCAGAGCCGTTGGCCATTATCTTTGAAAACTCATGGCGATCGGGGGAGTTCCTGGATGACTGGAAAAAGGTTACTGTAGTGCCCATCTTTAAAAAAGGGAAGGAGGAGGATCCGGGAAACTACAGGCCAGTCAGCTTCACCTCAGTCCCTGGGAAAATCATGAAGCGGGTCCTCAAGGAATCAATTCTGAAGCACTTAGAGGAGAGGAAAGTGACCAGGAACAGTCAGCATTGATTCACCAGGGGCAAGTCATGCCTGAGGCCTGGTCTACACTACGCATTTAAATCGAATTTAGCAGTGTTAAACCGACTTAACCCTGCACCCGTCCACACAACGAGGCCCTTTATATCGATATAAAGGGCTCTTTAAACCGGTTTCTGTACTCCTCCCCGACGAGGGGAGTAGCTCTGAAATCAGTATTGCCATGTCAGATTAGGGTTAGTGTAGCCACAAATCGACAGTATTGGCCTCCGGGCGGTATCCCACAGTGCACCATTGTGACCGCTCTGGAAAGCAATCTGAACTCGGATGCACTGGCCAGGTAGACAGGAAAAGCCCCGCAAACTTTTGAATTTCATTTCCTGTTTGGCCAGTGTCGAGCTCTGATCAGCACGGGTGGCGATGCAGTCCCAAATCCAAAGAGAGCTCCAGCATGGACCATACGGGAGATACTGGATCCGATTGCTGTATGAGGAGACAAATCTGTTCTATTGCAGCTCCATTACAGAAGACGAAATGCCAAAGCATTTGAAAAAAATCTCCAGGCTATGATAGACAGAGGCCACAGCACAGTGCTGTGTGACAAGCGTAACGGAAAGCCAAAGAATCAAATGGACGCTCATGGAGGGAGGGAGGGGGGACTGAGGACTCCAGCTATCCCACAGTCCCCGCAGTCTCCGAAAAGCATTTGCATTCTTGGCTGAGCTCCCAATGCCAGTAGGGTCAAACACATTGTCCGGGGTGGTTCAGGGTATAGCTCGTCAATTTACCACCCCCTCCCCCCGTGAAAGAAAAGGGAAAAAAATCATTTCTTGACCTTTTTCAATATCACCGTATGTCTACTGCATGCTGCTGATAGACGCGGTGCTGCAGCACTGAACAGCAGCATCCTCTCCCCTCCCTTCCCCAGTGGCAGATGGTACAGTGCAGAAGGACTAGTAGCCGTCCTCGTCATCATCCCGTGAGTGCTCCTGGCTGGCCTCGGTGAGGTCGACCGGGGGTGCCTGGGTAAAAATAGGAATGACTCCCAGTCATTCCCGGCAGATGGTACAGAATGGCTGGTAACCATCCTCATCATAGCAAGTGGAGGCTGAGCTCCATCAGCCCCCTCGCTTTCATGTCTAAAGAAAAGATTCTGTACTGCCTGGACTATTATAGCAGCAGGATGCTGGGCTCCTCTCCCCCCCACTGTTTAATGTCCTGCCTGGGCTATCATAGCAGCTGGAGGCTGCCTCCCCCTCATCTTATCTCACTAAAAATTCAGTGTTTCTTATTCCTGCATTCTTTATTACTTCATCACACAAATGGGGGGACACTGCAACAGTAGCCCAGGAGGGTTGGGGGAGGAGGGAAGCAACAGGTGGGGTTGTTGCAGGGGCACCCTCTAGAATGGCAAGCAGCTCATCATTTCTGCGGGATCTGACACGGAGTGGCTGTGCTCTCTGGTTCTCTAGTACACTTACCCCATATTCTAGGCAGGACTGACTCTATTTTTAGATACAACATAAAGGACGGAATGGTCAGCCAGGAGCACCCATACAGCAGCAGATGGTACAGAACAACTGAAAACCATCATCTCATCGCCAATTTACAATGGCATGGCAGACAGTACAGAACAACTGGTAACCATCTCTGCTATCTTGCAAAGGCAAATGAATGCTGCTGTGTAGCGCTGCAGTACCGCCTCTGTCAGCAGCATCCAGTACACATATGGTGACAGTGACAAAAGGCAAAATGGGCTCCATGGTTGCCATGCTATGGCGTCTACCAGGGCAATCCAGGGAAAAAGGGCGCGAAATGATTGTCTGCCGTTGCTTTCACAGAGGAAGGATTGAGTGACGACATTTACCCAGAATCACCCGCGACACTGTTTTTGCCTTGGGATCTCAACCCAGAATTCCAGTGGGCGGGGGAGACTGCGGGAACTATGGGATAGCTACGGGATAGCTACCCACAGTGCAACGCTCCAGAAATCGACGCTAGCCTCAGACCATGGACGCACACCACCGAATTAATGTGCTTAGTGTGGCCGCGTGCACTCGACTTTATACAATCTGTTTTACAAAACCGATTTATGTAAAATTGGAATAATCCCGTATGGTAGACATACCTTGACTAACCTAACGGCCTTCTATGAGGAGATAACTTGCTCTGTGGATGAGAGGAAAGCAGTGGATGTGTTATGTCTTGACTTTAGCAAAGCTTTTGATACGGTCTCCCACAGTATTCTTGCCTGCAAGTTAAAGAAGTATGGGCTGGATGGAAGGACTGTAAGGTGAATAGAAAGCTGGCTAGATCGTTGGGCTTAGCAGGTAGTGGTCAATGGCTCCATGTCTAGTTGGCAGCCGGTATCAAGCAGAGTGTCCCAAGGGTCGGTCCTGGGGCCGGTTTTGTTCAATATCTTCATTAATGATCTGAAGGATGGTGTGGACTGCACCCTCAGCAAATTTGCAGATGACACTAAACTGGGATCGCTAAACATTGAGAATGGAGTGGAGGTTAAGGATAATCTAGGCATGGCCCAACATCTAAACAAATACTTTGCCTCAGTCTTTAATGGGGCTAATGAGGAGCTGTCAAGGTTCTTTCCCCACTTTGAACTTTAGAGTACAAAAAGTGGGGACCTGCATGAACACTTCTAAGCTTGATTACTAGCTTAGATCTGGTACACTGCCACCAGCCAGAATTTAGTGTCTGGCACACTTTCTGTTTCCCCAAAACCTTCCCTGGGGAACCCAGATCCAAACCCCTTGGATCTTAAAACAAGGAGAAATTAACCATCCCTCCTCCTTTCCCCCCAGACTTTCCCCTCCCTGGGTTGCCTTGAGAGGCTTCACACACATCCAAACTCCTTGGATCTTAAAACAAGGAGGATTTGCTCAGTCTTTAATGAGGCTAATGAGGAGCTTAGGGATAATGGTAGGATGACAAATGGGAATGAGGATATGGAGGTAGATATTACCACATCCGAGGTAGAAGCCAAACTCGAACAGTTTAATGGGACAAAATCGGAGGGCCCAGATAATCTTCATCCAAGAATATTAAAGGAACTGGCATATGAAATTGCAAGCCCATTAGCAAGAATTTTTAATGAATCGGTAAACTCAGGGGTTGTACCGTACGACTGGAGAATTGCTAACATAGTTCGTATTTTTAAGAAAGGGAAAAAAGGTGATCCGAGTAACTATAGGCCTGTTAGTTTGACATGTGTAGTATGCAAGGTCTTGGAAAAAAATTTGAAGGAGAAAGTAGTTAAGGACATTGAGGTCAACGGTAACTGGGACAAAATACAACATGGTTTTACAAAAGGTAGATCATGCCAAACCAACCTGATCTCCTTCTTTGAGAAGGTAACAGATTTTGTAGACAAAGGAAGCACAGTGGATCTAATTTACCTCTATTTCAGTAAGGCATTTGACACGGTTCCACATGGGGAATTTTAGTTAAATTGGAAACGATGGGGCTCAATATGAAAATTGAAAGGTGGATAAGGAACTGGTTAAAGGGGAGACAACAGTGGGTCGCACTGAAGGGTGAACTGTCAGGCTGGAAGGAGGTTACTAGTGGAGTTCCTCAGGGACTGGTTTGGGGACCAATCATGTTTAATTTTTTTATTACTGACCTTGGCACAAGAAGTGGGAATGTGCTAATAAAGTTTGTGGATGACACAAAGCTGGGAGGTATTGCTAACACAGAGAAGGACCGGGATATCATACAGGAAGATCTGGATGACGTTGTAAACTGGAGTAATAGTAATAGGATGAAATTTAATAGTGAAAAGTGCAAGGTCATGCATTTAGGGATTAATAACAAGAATTTTAGTTATAAATTGGAGACACATCAGTTGGAAGTAACAGAGGAGGAGAAGGACCTCAGAGTATTGGTTGATCACAGGAAGACTATGAGCTGCCAATGTGATAAGGCCGTTAAAAAAGCTAATGTGGTTTTAGGATGCATCAGGTGAGGTATTTCCAGTAAAGATAAGGAGGTGTTAGTACCGTTATATAAGGCACTGGTGAGACCTCATCTGGAATACTGTGTGCAGTTCTGGTCTCCCATGCTTAAGAAGGATGAATTCAGACTGGAACAGGTACAGAGACAGGCTACTAGGATGATCCGAGGAATGGAAAACCTGTTGTATGAAAGGAGAATGAAAGAGCTTGGCTTGTTTAGCCTAACCAAAAGAAGGCTGAGGTGGGATTTGATGGCTCTTTATAAATATATCAGAGGGATTAATATTAGGGAGGGAGAGGAATTATTTAAGCTTAGTACCAATGTAGATACAAGAACGAATGGGTATAAACTGGACATTAGGAAGTTTAGACTTGAAATTAGATGAAAGTTTCTAACCATCAGAGGAGTGAAGTTCTGGAACAGCCTTCCAAGGGGAGTAGTGGCGGCAAAAGACATTTCTGGCTTCAAGACTAAGCTTGATAAGTTTATGGAGGGGATAATATGTTGGGATAGCCTAATTTTGGCAATTAATTGATCTTTGATTATCAGCAGGTAAGTATGCCCAGTGGTTGGTGATGGGATGTTGGATGGGGTGGGATCTGAGTTACTACAGAGAATTCTTTCCTGGGTGCCGGCTGGTGAGTCTTGTCCACATGCTCAGGGTTTAACTGATCTCCATATTTGGGGTCGGGAAGGAATTTTCCCCCAGGAAAGATTGGCAGAGGCCCTGGAGGTTTTTCGCCTTCCTCTGCAGCGTAGAGCACAGGTCACTTGCTGGAGAATTCTCTGCACCTTGAGGTCTTTAAACCATGATTTGAGGACTTCAGTAACTCAGACATAGGTTAGGGAGTTTGTTACAGGAGTGGGTGGGTGAGATTCTGTGAGGTCAGACTAGATGACCATAATGGTCCCTTCTGACCTTGAGTCTATGAGTGGTAGATATGCTGGAGGGTAGGGGTAGAATACAAAGTGACCTAGACAAATTAGAGGATTGGGCCAAAAGAAATCTGATTTGGTTCAACAAGGACAAGTGCAGAGTCCTGCAATTAGGACAGAAGAATCCCATGCTCTGCTACAGACTAGGGTCTGAGTGGCTAGGCAGCAGTTCTGCAGAAAAGGACCTATGGGGTTGCAGTGGACGAGAAGCTGGATATGAGTCGACAGTGTGCCCTTGTTGCCAAGAAGGCTAACGGCATTTTGGGCCGTATAGGAGCATTGCCAGCAGATCGAGGGACATGATCATTCTCCTCTATTCGGCACTGATGAGGCCTCATTTGGAGTACTGTGTCCAGTTTTGGGCCCCACACTATAAGAAGGATGTGGAAAAATTGGAAAGAGTCCAGCGGAGGGCAACGAAAATGATTAGGGGGCTGGAGCACATGACTTACGAGGAGAGGCTGAGGGAAGTGGGATTATTTAGTCTGCAGAAGAGAAGAATGAGGGGGGATTTGATAGCTGCTCTCCACTACCAGAAAGGAGGGTTACAAAGAGGATGGAGTTCGGCTGTTCTCAGTGGTGGCAGATGACAGAACAAGGAGCAATGGTCTCAAGTTGTGGTGGGGGAGGTCTAGGTTGGATATTAGGAAACACTATTTCTCTAGGAGGGTGGTGAAGCACTGGAATGGGTTCCCTAGGGAGGTGGTGGAATCTCCTTCCATAGAGGTTTTTAAGGTCAGGCTTGACAAAGCCCTGGCTGGAATGATTTAGTTGGGGTTGGTCCTGCTTTGAGCAGGGGGTTGGACTAGATGACCTCCTGAGGTCCCTTCCAACCCTGATAGTCTATGATTCTGTGTTGTGGATTTTTCACACCCCTGGGCACATAGCTGGGTTGATCTCATTTTCTAGCATAGACCGGCCCTAAAAGATTGTAAAGGGGCCACACCCAACACAAAGCCTGATGGAGTCTGCCCAGAAACCAGCACCTTGGGGGCAGAGGGTGCACTGGGTTTTGTGTCCAGGTGGGCGTAGGCATGGAGAGAACGCACAGAAAGAAACTAGAAAGAAAGGGAACAGACCGTGGGAGGAGGAAGGAGAGGCAAGGAAAGCCAACCAGTGCAGGAACCTGTAAGACAGTGCGACCCCGGAAAAAGCTAGAGAGAGAGGGTATGATGTTGGCTAAAGAGCTAAGAACCCATTCCTTTTGGGCTTGGTTCTTCTGTGTTCAGAGACTCAGGACTTTGTCCATCCCTTGTAAATAAAGAAGATGGCATCAAATAAATATCTGGCTACTGCCAATTTCTGCTTGCACCTGGAACCTCATAGGGCCCCAAACTTTGGTTAGCCGTTCAGGTCAAAAGGACACATGGCCACCTGGGATCAATGGATGAAAAGAGGGAGGGTGCAGTGAAGGTGAGAATCCCTTGAGGAGTTGCTGGTATGCTGGCCAATCAGTTTGCTGGTGGCTCACCCAGCACTAAACGCTGTTATTAATTAATACACATGAATATTGTTGTGAAGCAGTAATGTTGTTCCCCCCCCCAGACACACACACAAAATAGTTAAGACATCTGAGTACATTCCCCTCTACTCCAGGTGCCATCATCATCCTAGCTAACATCCTCGCAGCCTTATCTCTTCCCATCAAGTTTACCCATCTGCATGTACCCCCTTGACAAAATTCTTTCCCCGGCACTAATGGTTGTGGCTGTTTGATGTTCTAGTTGGCTGTGTTGGGAGAGGGAAGCTTGCTAAAGAGCTGGGTGCAGAAGGGTAAGTCAAGGGGGGTGATGGCCAGCTGGCTTTGGCAGGGAGCAGAGTTCACGGTGTGGTGTGCAGTCAGTTGTGGTAGTGGTAAGGTGTGCGTTGTGGAACAGAGAGAAGGTACGGCCAGGTGGCTTAACTTCATTTCCTTGCTTTGGAGGGTTTGTGTCAGGTGTGCTGGTGCATTGAGCTACAGTAGATTCCCAGCTCCTCCACAGACTCCCTGTTTGATTTTCAGGGCCAGTGACCCATCTAGGAAATTAGGATAATTACACTCCCTTTGTCCAGTGAAACTGTAAACTCTGTGGCCCAGGGTGTCTCCTCTTGTGTATTTGTAAAGCACCCAGCACTGCGGGACCGCACAGTAGATGTTACTAATGGTACCTACTCTAGCGAACACAACAGGGCAGTGACCGACAAAACCCAACAGTGGAACAAAAGCCACCCTGCTTGTGTTAATCTCCTGCAAGCTGCAGAAACATGTGGGGCTCGGTAAGACAATTCGCTGGTCTCCTCTTATCTCCTCGTGCCGGCTGATACAAAATGCCCCGTGCCAGCTGGCAGTAAAGCAAGATCCATTTGGGGTGAGGAATTCCTCTCGTTTTCCATTGCCCTGGTCAGCTTGCAAAGCAAACCCAGGTTGGTTAAGGATGGAGTGTTTAGGGCTCTTTCTGTGTCCTCTCACCCCATTTTGTCTTTCATCGTCTTCTTAATTTTTAAATTTATCTTTGTGTCTTCAGAAGATCTTTTAATAATAAGAGAGTGATCAAATTACATGGGCAAAGCAGGACTTGAAAGAATGAATACTGGGAGATTTCAGTTGGCACTAAGGGCTTATCTACATGGGGAAATGGACTGGCGTAGCTAAAGCAGGCTAATTATTCTGTTCTAGCTACGCTAGTCTAATGCTCCATGTAGACACTCTATTCCTAAATAAAAGTGATTTTATTCTAGAATAATTACTCTGTTTTCAAGACCGCGCTCTAGCTCAACCACAAGATATGGGCTGGCTGCAGGAATGACTGGATGGAATCCTCTGGCCTCTGCTATGCAGGAAGCAGTGCTTGAATTGGGCCTGCTCATAAGGGGTCGTAGATACAACAAATGAAATTTCTACAAGTGGAGCCTGGTTGCTGGGGATGTGTCAGCCCCGCCTGGGGATGTTTGGGGGAGACCCTCTCTGACTGGCTGCTTTCCCCACAGGAAGCAGCCCCCTCCCCTCAGGAGCTGACACTGTGTTCAGGGGAGGGGAGAGGGGAGGAGGAAGCAAAGAGACAAGTCGCTCAGGGCAGCTCCATCTCCTCCCCCATGGGCAATGGGGACAGGACGGTTCCTCTGATCCTTCTTTACCCCCTGTAGCACCCAGCCTGGGAAGGGGGAGGAGACCCTGATGCAGCCTCCCCCGACCTCCAGACCTAGGAGAGGAAGGTGCAGAGCCTCAGGAGCTGCAGCAGGAGCAGAAATGAGGCTGGGGGCAGAGTTGATGGGGATTGGGGAACAGGTTCAGGTGGATATCATGTCTCTGATAGACACACACACCCCTTCTTACAGACCACATCAAGCAGCGGCAGGAAGCCACATTAGAGGCTCACACCCTGCTGGCCTTGAAACCCGTGACTCCCAGGTGAAGGGAACTGGCCGTGAGACTGGCTCAGACCTTCAGACAGTCACATCTGGCTTCTAGTTTCCTCTCTCAGCCTTCCGGAGCCGTGCGGGCAGCTCCCAAACGGGGCTGGATCTATATTAACTCGCGTTCCTTCTTCGGTAGTGGCAGCTGTACTCGTGTCTCGTTAGCACCTCACAGCTCTGGCCGAGACCAAGGCCCCGTTAGGCTGGGCACTGTCGGGATGGAGACGTGTGGCAGTTACCTCAGCTACTCGCTGAGCTGGGGCACATCTGGGAGGAAGCGAGTATGGAGGAGTGAGCAGAGTGTGGCAAAGGGGGTGGGGATGGGGAGAGGCTGTTTCCAGTATTGTCGACCACATGTGCTCAAAAATATTGAGTCATGCCCTGAAAATTAAGGAGATCACCTGAACACCCCGGGGATTTTAAACATAGTAAACATTAGGGTCCTTTTTTACTTGCCTTCTGGCTTTTAAGCTCCTCAGGGTCACATTTTCCAACTTTTCTCTTCACCACAGGAGCTAGTATGGTTGCCAGTTTTGGTTGGATGTGTTCCTGGAGGTTTCATCACATGAAATAATCTTTAATTAAAGATTAATTCTTAATTCCTGGAGAGTTCAGGATAATCATGGAGGGTTGGCAACCCTCGAGCTAGAAATCTTTTTTTTTTTTTAGCTAAATTTCTCATGGGATCACTTGATTCCAGCAGCTGGGACTTAAAAAAAAATTAGATCCGGTCAGAATTTTGTTTCTTATGGAAAATTTTGAGTTTTCAGTTAAAAATCAAAATCTCCAATATTTGGATTTGGAAAGACCAATGCAGTGCTTCATGGGAGTTGTAGTTCAGGTTTTTCATTCTCCCACTTTCCTCTATAGATTGGGCTTCCTGGTTGGACTACCACGGTGTCCCTTCTTCATGAGGTAAGGCGGTGCATCAGGGCAGTCACAGGGACTTGGTGCCTTAATGGGAGTTGGAGTCCAGCCCATGGAGGAGAATGAGGGCATGAGGGACCCAAACTACAACTTCCATGAGGCAACCCGGTGGTATTTCAGAATTGAAACATTTCAGATTTCAGTTGTTTTTTTCCAGTGAAAAATCAAAATGTTCTATGGCAAGCAGACAGGTGTCACAAAATATTTGATTCGTTGAAAATACAATTTTCAGGCCAAACATGGTTGTGGTGGAAAAATTTTGACCAACACATGAACTGTCCCCAGAGTGGGTGATGCTGTGGGATCAGGTCTGTGGAGGAGACTGAGTGTGAGATGAGATTCGTGGCTGGATCAGGCCTGTTTGTGCAGTTGCACTGATGCTGTTCCAGCAGAGCCTTCAGGGATTCAGTCCTCATGTGGCTGCAGCCTGTTCTTGGTCAGAACCTGGGTCAGAACCACAGACTCAGGTGTTTCAACCTGGCTGCTAGAGTTGCAAGCCAGTGTGTGCACCAGCCCCACCTGGCCAGGAGTCCTGCTGCCTTGTGGTGTTACAGACGCTCTTGGCCCTCGCTCAAGAGTTGGCCTGCATCTGGTCTCCAACTCTGACCTTGATTCGGCTTATCCATAGACTCTGACCCCTGGCCTGTCCCCAGGCTCAGCACTGCCCTGGGCTTGGTCTTGACCTATCAGCCGGCTTCAACCCGTGGCATCTTTTCTTGACTGTAGCTCCAATCACCGGGCCTGGCTGCTTAGAACTCAGAGCCTGACACCGAGGATGCGTCAAGGTTGGTGGGACAGGCGGAGTGGCAGGAGCAAGGATGGGGGAGTGATCACGAGACCAGGTCAGAGATGCAGGAAAGGGCTGCCCAGCATAGACCCTGTAAGGCTGAGCGAAGACATTTGAATTGGGTGAACAGGCTGCACGGGCTTATGGGTGAGATGCCAGACTTGGGCTTAGCTGTTTGTGGCTCAGTGCTCGGCTCTTCCACAGGCTTGCTGCAGGCCCTTGGGCAAGTCACTTCACTACCTTGTGCCTCAGTTTCCCTTCTGTAAAATGAGTGTGAATCTTTACTGGAGAGCCAGCCACAAGGAGCTCTCTTGTGCGGCTGCTTTTGTGGCCCATATCACCGAGCACCTCACACTTGTTAAAGCTCATAGCTTCCTCCTCCCTCTATGCGGCAGGACCCACCCCCATGCAGCTGAGACCCTTGTCCGAGCTTAAACACTATGTCTCTGGCAGAGGTGGGGATTGAACCTACAGCCCTGGCATGCCTTAAGCACAAGGCCTATGCCCTCCTTTCTCCCTTGGCATGTGCTGGCATTGGCAGGACTGGGGACTAGGAGCTCAGCGTGGGTACAATCCCAAAGTCTGGGGGGCTCAGTGCAGGTGCAAAGATCTGCCCCCACGGAGCTCCTCTCTGTGTCCCAGCACCTTCCCCTGGACAATGGGGCAGCTGAAAGATCTGGGAGCAGGGGACAGCCCTGTTTGATATTATTCTGACTGCATTACACAGAAGGGGGTGGCACTGGTGCTAATTAGTCAATAAGCAAATTGGTGAGCTTGATTTTCTCTAATGAGCGAAGTAGCTGGAGGACCCTGAACATGCTAGCAACCGGGGAGTTGTCCGCTTGCACCAAAGGATGTGGGAGAATGAACCAGGAGTGACTTGATCCTTTCGCTCTTAGCATCCTGCCCTTGCCAGGGTGCTGAGTGCCTGCAGTCATGGCAGGCTGGAGGGTGCTTGGCACCTTACGCTCCAGCTCTCTGAGGTCAGAGCTGCTCAGATAACAAATGGCTGTCCTGCCGGAAATTCTAAGAGTTTGACATTTGGATTCAGCCCAAATCAAGAGGAAACGTCAGAATTTTTCATGAAACAAAATTTTCCGAAATGCTTTGTTTCAACCTTATCAAAATGTTAATTATATTATATTATAATGTACAAATTGCAAGGCAGCATTTTGATAATTTCCGGTCTAAAATTCTGCTTAAGTGGCTACATTCCCACAAAACATTTCAATTTTGTCAAATCAGCCTCACTGGGTGGAAAGCCATCCAGTCAGAAGATGGCCAGCCAGCTCTATTTGAGATCTTTGGGGGACAAATGGAAGAGAGGGGGGCTGGATGGAGATAACCTTCCTGCCATGGAAACACAGTGGGAGTTGGGCACGGCTCGTTTGGATCAACACCAATGGCTGGAGTCGGCCTAGGTCTGCATCCTGGAGGTCCACTGTTCCTCTGGGGAAACTGGCTACGGGTGTTCTGCCAAGGAGCTGGGCTGGTTCTGGGTTGGGAGCAGGGTTCGGAAGAGGTTTGGGGGAACGGGAGATCCGTCACGTCCTTTCACCTGGACGGTACAGCAGGTGCAGAACCACAGTGCTTACACGCTGGCTTGTGGCTGCTCAGAACGCATTGGATTTCAGAGTGATGGATTCCTGTAAATTTGTGCCCTTTTTACAGGAAACAACAGCCTGGGGGATTTATGTGCCAAGAGATAATAAATGTGTCATGTGTCTTTGGAGTTCTTTTTAGAAAGCAATACCCCCACCCCCCTCAAATCTGGAGGCTGGACATATGGCAGAGCACGTGCATGAGGAAATGTTTTTGTCATTAAAGGGTTGGATTCGGTGTTGAACACAAAACCCCAACTGAGGTCAGGGAGGCTGCTGGGCCCCACTCTGCCAGCTGTGATGCCAAGGGGCTGACCAGAGAATTAGGGCTCGGCCCATTAGCACTTCAAATAACATTCAAATGGGCCCTGAAATTTCTGCCTGAAATGTGACTGGGACCTTCAGTTTCCTTGAAGTTCCAGGAAGTGTGGGTCAAATTATTATTATTACAGTAGCGCCAAGAGACCCTGACCAGGATCTGGCCCCATTACGCTAGGGGCTGTACATCCGCACAGACAGTCCCTGTCCTGAAGTGCTTGCAATCTAAATCAAGTGAGACACAAAGCTGATTGGAAACTGAGGCACAGAGAGTTTAAGAGGGAGCTTTTCAGATGCACCCAAGGGATTTAAGTGCATAAATCTCACTGTAAATTAACAGGATCTGGTTTTAAAGTCCCTTGAAAGTCCTCTCCTTAACTGATTTGTCCAAGGTAACACTGAGTCTGTGGCACAGCTAGGAACTGACTCCAGATCTCCTGCGTCCCAGTCCAGTGCTTTTCCCTGGTTATTTTTCAGCTGCCTCAACACTTCCAGCTACAAAGAGGATGCTGGCATAGCTGCGTGAGATGCTGTTCTCATGGGAACTCTGGCCTGACCGATCTGCAGAATTCACTAGAGCTGCCTCTCCTGAGAACGCCAGCCTAATGCTACAGCCCAAAGCACTTCAGCTAGGGCTAAAATCAGCCTTCAGCTGAACTGAAGTCCCAAACTGCTGGAGACTTTCATGTCCCCAGTGCTCAAGGACATACAAATCATCTGTGGGCAGAGATTTTGCTGATATTTCTACCTGCAAATGTCCTGTGTTGCCTGCCCTGCCTGGCTGGTCTGTGTCACCAGTAAGCTCGTTGGGAGAGGGCGGGGTCTCACTAGGGGAGTGTACAGCACCCTGCACAAGGCAACCCTGAGCTCTGCTGGAGTCCGTAAGTACGACTCTATCATGATTAATACCAATACATCAAAACTGGGCAAGTTTTCTCTTTTGTACCAAGTGCAGGGGCGGCTCCAGACCCCAGCAGGCCAAGCGTGTGCTTGGGGCGGTATGCCGCGGGGAGTGCTCTGCCGGTCGCCGGGAGGGTGGCAGGCGGCTCCGGCGGTACCGGCGACCGGCAGAGCGCCCCCCGCAGCATGCCACCGTGCTTGGGGCGGCGAAATGTCTAGAGCCACCCCTGACCAGGTGCAATATTCCTTGGCCACATTCTCTCCCTTTCTAGCTATTTAGCCTGTTTCTTGCCTCACTGGCAAGCGGCATGATCTGGTAGCTTAGGATTGCTGCCTTTTGTCCCTGACTCTGCCATGGACCTACTGTGTCACCTTTATCAAGCCATTTCATTTCTCTATGCCTCAGTTTTCCTGCCTATAGGATGGGGATAAACATCCCCTCTTTCCTTCCCAGAGTGCTTTTCCCTCAACGGCTGGCAAGCGCTGCTCTGGACAGGAGCTGAGCATTCATATGTTGTTTATCGAATCTGATTTTCTACAGCACCATCCTGGGGGAAGAACAGTCCTATGCTTACAGCACTGACTGGATCGCAGGAGAGTTACATTCAGTTCCCATCTGTGCCACAGCTTCCCTGTGTGACCTTGCGCCAGCCACGCGGTGCCAGATCTTCCAGTCATCCCCACTGTGACACATAGGGCCCCATTTCCGAACAGACGTGAAAATCTGGCTGTTGGGGTTTGACCCTGTTCCCTCTGAAATCAGCCCCCTTGATTTCCAAGATGCAGCCTCAGGTCCTCCCACGCTGTCCCAGCTGGGAAATGAGAATGGGATTTCTCTGCTGCCTGTGGGGTTGTGAGCCAAGATTTCCCAAATGACTGTTGATTCTGGGGCCCCAGTTCAAGACCCCGTGAAGAGGCCTGAATTTTACAGGGAGTGGGGAGGGGCTCGGTGCTTCCTGAGAATCGGGTCTCAAGTTGGGTGCCCAGAATCTTGAGTTGCTCTGGAGAAATCTCCTCCCAAGCGCGTTGTGCAGTGGCTGTGAGGTCTCTGGAGGGAGAGGCAGGGGAAACTGGCCAGGATGGCAGGCTGGCTCTGGCTAGGAAGGCTCAAAGAGCGCTCAGAAGGATGTTTGCTGTGCAGATCACATGGCTCCCAAACACGTATTTACACACCATTGCACACTGCCTGCGGTGATGCACAATGTGCCGTGTGGGTAAACACAACACCCTTTTCAAGGAGATGCATCCTTATTTAATTGGCCTTTTGGGAACATAATCAAAGCTTCTGATAAACTGCATATATACAAATAACAGCAGCACCCCCAAAGAACACAGACCACCACAGCAGTTCATCGCATTTACTCCCAGCCCCGCTCGGCTCAGCGGCAAGGTGTTGTTCTGCCCAGGGTCGTTGGTGCGGAATGGTGACTCCCACTGCCTCACCCCAGACCTGATCGCATGTCGGGGTGGGGGAAGTGTGTGAGTGCTTTGGGATGGAAGGGGATACTGATTTTGACCCCCACACCCACTCTTTATAGCGAGTTTATAAACGAGGAAGGGAAAGTGTCATGAAAGAGACTGATGCCCTCTGCCTGGTGCTAATGCCAGTACAGCAGTCACAATAATCCCTGGTGTGCTCATGGTGCCTTTCATCAGTATATCTTAAAGCGCATCATCATCCCCATTTTAGAGGTGGGGAAACTGAGGCACAGCGCTGTGAAGTGACTTGCCAACCCATTGGCCCATGGCAAAGCCAGGAAGAGAACGCAGGTCTGCTGCGTGTGCTACAGGCCAGTGCTCTCGCCACTAGGCCTCACTGCATTGATCTCTGCTAATTAGGGTTGCCAACTTTCTACTTGCACAAAACCGAACACTGTTGCCCGCCTCCTGCCCTGCCCCTCCTCTGAGGCCTCACCCATGCCCTGTCCCTTCACTGAGGCCATGCACCCACTCACTCCACCCCCCCTCCCGTCTGTCGCTCACTCTCTCTGCCCTCACTCACTTGCTCACTTTCACTGGGCTGGCTCAGGGGGCTGGGGTGTGGAGGGGGTGAGGGCTCCAGCTGGGGGTGCAGGCTCTGAAGTGGGGCTCGGGATCAGGGGTTCAGAGTGTAGGATGGGGCTTGGGGCTGGCAAGGGCGGGCTCTAGGTATTTTGCCACCCCAAGCACTGCAGGCAGGCTTCCCTCGGTGGCTTGCTTGTGGTAGGTCCCCACGGCTTGCCGCCCCAAGCATGCACTTGGCGTGTTGGTGCCTGGAGCTGCCCCTGCAGGTTGGGATCCAGGTGTTTGGAGGGTGGGAGGGGGTCAAGCTCCGAGCAGCACTTACGTCAAGAAGCTCTCAGAAGCAGCGGCATGTCCCCCCTCTGGCTCCTACACGGAGGTGCGGCCAAGTGGCTCTGCACACTGCCATGTCCGCAGGTGCTTGGGGTGGGGCCAGCGTGCGGAGCCCACTGGCTGCCCCTATGCGTAGGAGCCGGAGGGGAGACATGATGCCTGCTTCCCAGGAGCCATGTGGCGCCGAGGCTAAAAGGGAGCCTGCCAGCCCTGCTGCACGGTGCCACCAACCAGACAGTCAACAGACTGGTCAGCGCCTTTGCCATCCCTGTGTGCTGACAGGGTGCTGTTCAAAAGTGTCTAGACACCTGCCTCCCATTGAAATCCACAGGAGACTGGTGCACAGGGACTTTCCAAGTCCCATGACAAGGGAGGAGTTCAGTCGCTGGAGCCCATTCAATCCTCCCGCCGAGGCCCAGCCCCTCAGAGGGACAATCTGCAGCCGCTTTGGTGGTGGGTGGTTTATCTGACATGGGTGCGTGTCCTCTGGGAAGCAGGAGTTGCTGTTGTAAGACCTGAAGTGTCTGGCTGTACCCTGCCACTAGAAGGCGATTCAAAGTTAAGCCGGAAAATCTGGTCCGAGGCCCCATTTATGTCACTGGGAGTAGATAGGTTGTGACTGAGGGCAGAATGCACCCAGCTCTCACTCAATCCCCAGTTAGCCAGAGGAATCAAAAGTCGCCTCTGGCTGTGTCTCCCCAAAGCTGAGTGAACCCTTGTATCTACTGGAATAAATTTCTGTCTTTATGATCCTGGACAAGAGCAACAACGTCTAGACTGGAATCACTGGACTCTTCCTCTCCCCACTGTGTTCCCAGCACTTACCAACCTCTTGGCATTTTATCAGGAGTCTTGCAATATTTGGTGTTATTCTTCAAGCTCCAGCTCCTGGAGTCAGAGGATCATGGGACAATCTCAGCTTTCCTTTCTAAGCTAGTTTCAAGCCCATGCAAAAGTTGGAAAGTATGAAAATGTAACAAATGCGCAGCGGAGGCTGTGTTAGGGTCCGATCAGAGGTGGGCACCGGCGGCTCGAGAGTGATGGAGAGGGGAGAAGGAGGGTGGGGATTAACTGGGAAGGGCCTTGAAAGTGGCCTTCCCAATATCTGGGCACTTCAGAAACACTGAAGAGGCCATCCCTGTGGGGCAGGGCGTTGCTTCCTTCCTATTCTACACACCCATAGACGGACCCAGAGAGAGATTCCTGGATGTCAAGGCCCAAAGGGACCCAGATCCTCCAGCCTCCTCTCCTGTGTGACACAGGCCAGCTAGAGAACGTCACCCAGGCACTCCTGCCCTGTCACTGCTGGTCGAGCTGGAGAGCATCTTTGCAAAGACAGCCAGGTTTTCACCGAGCAGCTCCCAATGCTCAACATCTTGCTCTTCATTTCGCTCCCTAAACAGGAGCTGAGCATTGCGAGAAGCCTGGCACCGCCTTCCTTGCCCTAGGTCACACAGGGAGTTGAGAAGTCCTGTGAAATGACCCCAGATCACCGAAGTCCCCTGCCACAGCCTTGCCTATATGGCTATTTTTTCCCCTGCTACCGTAATGCAGCCCAGTCCTCCCAATCAAAATAAGCACATAAATGAATAAAATAACATGGGAAATTATATAATATTCATCCCCAGATAGTTGGATTTGAATTTCATTAATTCAAAGCAGATTCTGGAGGAGGAAACAGAAAAGCAGAATCAGAAAAAGGAAAGCCAAATTTAAAAAACAGCAACATTTTAATGAAGAGGCAAGGAAAAAGTGTAATGTATTCTCAAAACCAAATAAGCACCATCTGGGATTGTATCATTTTTAATTATGTCCTATTTTCAAGGCCTTTATTACATACATAGAGCCTGTGAGTAAGTTTCCTCTCTTGTAAAATTGTATAGGGGAAAGAACATAAAAACGGCCATCCTGAGTCAGACCAATGGTCCATCCAGCCCAGTATCCTGTCTTCCAACAGTGGCCAATGCCAGGTGCCCAGGCGGGAATGAACAAAACAGGGCCATTGTCAAGTGAGCCATCCCCTGTCGTCAGGGCTTAATTTGTACTGAAAGAGGTGTCAGGCTCAAGCATTATTTTTATATTCATAACCGATGCAGCAAGTCCAGAGGCGCCGGGGCTCTGAACCGCCAGGCCCAGAGGTGCTGGGGCTCTGAACTGCCAGGCCCAGAGGTGCTGGGGCTCTGAACCGCCAGGCCCAGAGGTGCCAGGGGGCTCTGAACCGCCAGGACCAGAGGTGCCAGGGGGCTCTGAACCGCCAGGCCCAGAGGTGCCAGGGGGCTCTGAACCGCCAGGCCCAGAGGCGCTGGGGCTCTGAACCGCCAGGCCCAGAGGCGCTGGGGCTCTGAACCGCCAGGCCCAGAGGCGCTGGGGCTCTGAACTGCCAAGCCCATAGGTGCCAGGGGGCTCTGAACTGCCAGGCCCAGAGGTGCCGGAGCTCTGAACCGCCAGGCCCAGAGGTGCCAGGGGGCTCTGAACTGCCAGGCCCAGAGGTGCCAGGGGGCTCTGAACCGCCAGGCCCAGAGGTGCCAGGGGGCTCTGAACCGCCAGGCCCAGAGGTGCCGGGGGGCTCTGAACTGCCAGGCCCAGAGGTGCCAGGGGGCTCTGAACTGCCAGGCCCAGAGGTGCCGGGGCTCTGAACTACCAGGCCCAGAGGCGCTGGGGCTCTGAACTGTCAGGCCCAGAGGTGCCGGGGCTCTGAATCACCAGGCCCAGAGGCGCCAGGGCTCTGAACCACCAGGCCCAGAGGTGCCGGGGCTCTGAACTGCCAGGCCCAGAGGTGCCGGGGCTCTGAATCACCAGGCCCAGAGGTGCCAGGGGGCTCTGAACCGCCAGGCCCAGAGGTGCCAGGGGGCTCTGAACCGCCAGGCCCAGAGGTGCTGGGGCTCTGAACCGCCAGGCCCAGAGGTGCCAGGGGGCTCTGAACTGCCAGGCCCAGAGGTGCCGGGGCTCTGAACTACCAGGCCCAGAGGCGCTGGGGCTCTGAACTGCCAGGCCCAGAGGTGCCGGGGCTATGAACCGCCAGGCCCAGAGGTGCCGGGGCTATGAACCGCCAGGCCCAGAGGTGCCAGGGCTCTGAACCGCCAGGCCCAGAGGTGCCAGGGGGCTCTGAACCGCCAGGCCCAGAGGTGCCAGGGGGCTCTGAACCGCCAGGCCCAGAGGTGCTGGGGCTCTGAACCGCCAGGCCCAGAGGTGCCAGGGGGCTCTGAACTGCCAGGCCCAGAGGTGCCGGGGCTCTGAACTACCAGGCCCAGAGGCGCTGGGGCTCTGAACTGCCAGGCCCAGAGGTGCTGGGGCTATGAACCGCCAGGCCCAGAGGTGCCGGGGCTATGAACCGCCAGGCCCAGAGGTGCCAGGGCTCTGAACTGCCAGGCCCAGAGGTGCCAGGGGGCTCTGAACTGCCAGGCCCAGAGGTGCTGGGGCTCTGAACTGCCAGGCCCAGAGGTGCCAGGGGGCTCTGAACCGCCAGGCCCAGAGGTGCCAGGGGGCTCTGAACCGCCAGGCCCAGAGGCGCTGGGGCTCTGAACCGCCAGGCCCAGAGGCGCTAGGGCTCTGAACCGCCAGGCCCAGAGGTGCTGGGGCTCTGAACCGCCAGGCCCAGAGGTGCTGGGGCTCTGAACTGCAAAGCCCATAGGTGCCAGGGGGCTCTGAACTGCCAGGCCCAGAGGTGCTGGGCTCTGAACTGCCAGGCCCAGAGGTGCCAGGGGGCTCTGAGCTGCCAGGCCCAGAGGTGCTGGGCTCTGAACTGCCAGGCTCAGAGGCACTGGGGCTACGAACTGCCAGGCCCAGAGGTGCCAGGGCTACGAACTGCCAGGCCCAGAGGTGCCAGGGGGCTCTGAACTGCCAGGCCCAGAGGTGCTGGGGCTCTGAACCGCCAGGCCCAGAGGTGCTGGGGCTCTGAACTGCCAGGCCCAGAGGTGCCAGGGCTACGAACTGCCAGGCCTAGAAGTGTCGAGGCTACGAACTGCCAGACCCAGAGGTGCTGGGCTCTGAACTGTCAGGCCCAGAGGTGCTCGGGCTACAAACTGCCAGGCCCAGAGGTGCCAGAGCTACGAACTGCCAGGCCTGGAGTTGCTGGGGCTATGAACTGCCAGGCCCAGAGGTGCCGGGGCTCAGCCCTGGCATGAATTAAGCGCTGCCTCATCCAGTCCAAGCTTCTGGCATTTGGAGGTTTAGGGACACCCAGAACATGGTGTCATATCACTGATCATCTTGGCTAAAAGCCCTTAATGGACCTATCGTCCATCAACTGATCTAATTCTTTTTTGAAGCCAGTTATATTTTTGGCCTTCACAACATCCCCTGGCAATGTGTTCCACAGGTTGGCTGTGCGTTGTGTGAAGAAATACTTCCTTTTGTTTGTTTTAAACCTGCTGCCTATCCATTTCATTGGGTTACCCGTGGGTCTTGTGTTATGCGAAGAGGCAAACAACACATCCATGGTCTCTTTCTCCACACCATGGATGTTTGTATAGTCCTCTGTCATATCCCCCTTTTGTAGTCTCTTTTCTACAATGTACAGTCTCAATCTTATTAATCTCTTCTCATATGGAAGCTGTTCCATGCCCCACTCATGTTTAGTGCCCTTCTCTGTGCTTTTACTAATTCTAATATTAGAAGAAGAAAAGTCCATTGTGTTTACTGAAAGGTTTGCAAGACGAATGTTCATGCCAATTTGTTTGTAGTAATTGGGTTTAGCTACAGAAATATGCTGGCAATTGATTATGTAAGTTGCTAAAGTTTTCCCACAGAAAGAACATTTATACCAATGCCACTTTTTCATATGGCGTTTTGTTTTCATACATCAGAGGAATATGGGGCTAATTTTTGGAAACTAATATATTTTTTACAGTTCCCCTAAAACATTTTATTTTAAATTCCAGCACAAATTTTCTCTTCCAAATGAACAGTTGGAGAAACACTTTCCTAACAGGCCAAGTGTCTGATCCAAAGCTTATTGGTGGCAGGGGGGTTGTTCCATTGGCTTCAATGGAACTACAACACACTAGTAAAGTTACTCGTCTGTTTGCAGGATCAGGTTCAAATGTTACTTTCTAGCCATGCCCTGTATGGGAATTCTGGGTTTGTTTCTCTTGTGCACAGTCTTCGGGCTCTGATCCAAAGCGCAGAGCAAGCGGAGTCTTTCTATTGATTTAAATGGGCTTTGCATAGCCCCAAAGCCTTGCATACTTATCGGGCCTGCTTCTTCTGTTACTTCTGTTGGTGTACCTTGGGCGTAACTCCCTCTGTGACGCTGGCAGTGAGGTGCCAGCTCGTGCCAAGGTGCCCGTGTCTCCACTGAATTCTGACAAATACAGAGCTGGATCCAGCCTGGCTTGCCTGTGTGTCAGAATTGTTAAAATAGGTGATAAGAATGTGTTTAGTGTTTAGACTAGTTAATGCCATTGCTGCCGGCATTAATTCCCCCGTATCACATCCGTGCCCCATAGCGTAAGGGAACATTTGAGCGGTTGTATTGTGAGCCTCTGTAACCATGTAAATCACCAGCCAGGAGAGAGACGTTAACTCGTGTGAAATGCTGATCTCTGGCGGGAGGTGTTCCAGCCTGCCCGACAAGCAAGGCCCAGCGACACCAAGTGAACTAGAGTGGAACATTAAAGAGGACAAAAGACTTTGTTGTTTATTCCCCCTTTCTCTCCCCCCCCCCCCATGAAGATGAGTCTTGCGAGTGAATTCCTCCCATCGGTTGAGTTTGCAGAGCAGAAGGGGAAAGGGACTGAAAACCCGTAATGAAGGAGATTGGATCTTTAGGCTACTTGGACTCTGGGGGGCAGCGGGGGGCAGGCATGCGAGGCATAAGCAAGAGAACCCCAGTGCTTGGCCTGGGTTAGCCCTAAAGGACACATAGAACTTGCTGCTTATCACAGACGCTTCTATTACTTCTTGAAATTTAGGATTGGGACTCATTTGTGTGTGGGTTTACCTGCTTTAACCTCGTGCCTAACTCTCTTGGTTCCTTTTCCTGCATTATAAATCTGGAGACAGTTTATTGTAGGATTGGCTACAATTTGTCTTTGGTGGGAGGTATAAAGCGCCATGGACCTGGGGTAAGTGACTGGTCCTTTGGGACTGGGAGTAACCTGAATATTGCTGCGATTCATGGTGTCAGGGGCCGGCAGGCTCCCCTGGGTGGCAGGACAGACTGGAGCACCCAAGGGGACACTCCAAATTAATGCTGCCCCACAGCACCTGAGGCGTTTACACTCGATAACTGGTTAGTGAAATCTAAGTATAGAACTCACCCCCGATATGGGGATTGTGCCCTGGTTCCTAACACTCTGCCCAGAGGCTGGGACTCGTATTCTTGAGCCACTGCAGGGCAGCTTGACACACTCCATGTCAGTGAAGTTTCTCCAAATTTACACCTGCAAAACTGACAGCAGAATCTGCCTCATGGACTCCAGCAAGTGTTTCACCAGGTCCGCACATCTATACCCTGTCCAAACCCACTGACTGCTGGGGACAATGAGACACCAAGTAATGAATTACCCAATACATTCACAACTCCAAGGGGCAAATTCTGATCTTCATTTACACCACTTCAAATGCAGAGGCATTCCCGATTCACTCCACCGTAACTGAGATTAGATTCAGGCTTTTGGTTAGGCTCAGGTAGTCAGGTACCTAACGGCCTTTTGTTTGTTGTAGCAATTGATTAAAATTCCAAGCTTATTTCCCCCTCTCTTTCTTAGCTTTAAGAGGAAACAATGGCCTCATTTTGTCCTCACGCAGCTTCCAGAAAGCATACACAGAATGCCGGCAGTGTAGTTAAACAATGACACGGATATTTAAGGGTTAATCATCAGTGGGTCTGAGCAGTTTTACAAGTATTACTCCAATTTGCAGGGACTTGTTGCATGCAAACGTTTGCTCCTATCACACTGACTTTTAAAAGAGACAGTGTCCTCGCATAACTACTTTCATTTTGTTGGGAGTGTGAGCTAGAACAAAGCGGTTGGACCTAGGCTCCCAGGGCTACAGGGGACTGGGGAAATTCCTGGGCCCTTTCAGCCAAAAACTGTTTGAACTGAAACATTAATATTTCTACTCATACTAGGACCTTTCCCCTCTGTTTTTATAAATTCAAATTTTGGGCCTGAAATTAGCTGACACAGCCCCTTTAAATGTTGTAACTAATCTGTGGCATATAGAAATGTCATCAGTGTCACGTGGCTACACATTGTGGCTACTTGGGATTTTTTGGTGGCAACAGGGTTAACTGAGATCCTCTTGCTTCTAAAGCACAGACTCCACCTGCTACTTGACCTAAAGGAGGACAACTATTACCTCTGAGCAGTATGGAGCCTATGAAATACACTTCCAGTCAGCAGGGGAGCAGCTGTAACATATACAGAGAAGCCATCTTAAGGTCTCACAATGAAATAAAATAAATAGTTATCTATTACTTGGATTGTGAGGTGTTTGGGGTGGGGCAATATTTTTGTTCTATTTATGTGCAGCGCCTTGCACAAGGAGGCCCTGGTCTGAGACAGCATAATAAATAAATAAACAAATACATGCGAAAATATAAATTAGTGCTGTTCAACACATGGGGAAGAATTGCATGGGCAAATTTGCAAAAATGCTTTCCTTTAAAAAAATAATTTAATACACTGTAAAAATTGGAAATTTTGAAAAAGTTTGCCCATCTTGAAAAAAGTTAGCCAGCTCTATAGTTATTGAAAAAAGAAGGGTCATTTTTTTGGAAATATTTTGTTGAAAGGTGTGGGGTTTGTTTTGTTTTTTTAAATTTTTTGCTGAAATGTCAACATTTGAAAAATACGCCCCACCCACTTTAATACAAATGTACAATTATGATTAGGGCGATTAAAAAAATTAATTGTGATTAATCGCATGATTAAAAAAATTAATCGTGATTAACTGCACTGTTAAACAATAATAGAATACCATTTATTTAAATATTTTTGTTTTTTCCCTACATTTTCAAGTATATTGATTTAAATTACAACACAGAATACAAAGTGTACAGTGCTCACTTTATATTTATTTTTTATTATAAATATTTGCACTGTAAAAAATAAAGAAATCGTATTTTTCAATTCACCTCATACAAATACTGTAGTGCAATCTCTTTATCATGAAAGTTGAACTTACAAATGTAGAATTATGTACAAAAAAACTGCCTTCAAAAACAAAACAGTAAAACTTTGGAGCCTACAAGTCCACTCAGTCCTATTTCTTGTTCAGCCAATCGCTCAAACAAGTTTGTTTACATTTGCAGGAGATACTGCTGCCTGCTTCTTATTTACAATGTCACCTGAAAGTGAGAACAGGCATTCACATGGCATTATTGTAGCTGTCATCAAAAGATATTTGAGTGCCAGATGAGTTAAAGATTCATATGTCCTTTTATATTCAACCACCATTCCAGAGGACATGCGTCCATGCTGATGATGGGTTCTGCTCGATAATGATCCAAAGCACAGCGGACCGACACATGTTCATTTTCATCATCTGAGTCAGATGCTACCTGCAGACGGTTGATTTTCTTTTTTAGTGGTTTGGGTTCTGTAGTTTTTGCATCAGAGTGTTGCCCTTTTAAGACTTTTGAAAGCATGCTCCACACCTCCTCCCGCTCAGATTTTGGAAGGCACTTCAAATTCTTAAACCTTGATTCGGTGCTGTAGCTATCTTAGAAATTTCACACTGGTACCTTCTGTGCGTTTTGTCAAATCTGCTGTGAAAGTGTTCTTAAAACAAACAACATGTGCTGGGTCATCATTCGAGACTGCTTAACATGAAAGATATGACACAATTCGGGTAAAACAGAGCAGGAGACATACCAGTACTATTCTTCCCTGAGGAGTTCAGTCACTAAGTAATTATCACATTATTTTTTTAACAAGCGTCATCAGCATGGAAGCATGTCCTCTGAAATGGTGGCCAAAGCACTAAGGGGCATATGAATGTTTAGTGTATCTGGCATGCAAATACCTTGCAATACCGGCTACAAAAGTGCCATGCGAACACCTGTTCTCACTTTCAGGTGACATTGTAAATAAGCAGTGGGCAGCATTATCTCCTATAAACGAAACAAACTTGTTTGTCTGAGCGATCGGCTTAAGAAGAAGTAGGACTGAATGGACTTGTAGGCTTTGACATTTTGCATTGTTTTGTTTTTGAGTGCAGTTATGTAACAAATAAAATCTACATTTGTAAATTGCACTTTCACAATAAAGAATTGCATTGCAGTACTTGTATGAGGTGAACTGAAAAAACTATTTCTTTAATCATTTTTACAGTGCAAATATTTTTAATAAAAACTAATAATAAAAAGTGAGCACTGTACACTTTGTATTCCATGTTGTAACTAAAATCAATATATTTAAAAATATAGAAAAACATCCAAAATAGTTAATAAATTTCAATTGGTATTCTGTTGTTTAACAGTGCAATTCAAACTGTGATTAATTTTTTTAATTGCGATTAATTTTTGAGTTAATCATGTGAGTTAACTGCAATTAATCAACAGCCCTAATTATGATACATAAACAGCAGTGTATATAACTAAGGACCAGATCCTAAATCCATTGAACCATGACCACTGAACAGACAATATAATATAATATAATATAATATAATATAATATAATATAATATAATATAATATAATATAATATATAATATATAAAACTATGGTTCCAATCCTGTAAACACTCATCCATAGGCTTAGTTCTAAATCAATGAGTGACTAGGGCCTACACAGGCCAATTGCAAATTTTACAGTTGAATGTAAAATGTAAAACTCCCTCCTGATTAAAGTAATTGAGTTTAAAATGCCTTTTTTGTCAGGGTTGCACTAGTAAATTCAAGCTCTCAAATGTTCATGGAAGGCAAACCTGGTTACACAGCAAAATCACTCAATCTGAAGGAATTATCACAAGCAATTTTTGCTTGCTGTTTTATAATCTTTAATGGGCTGATTTCCCTTGTCATCTGGGAGAGCAGTAAATATGAGAGGTGGCTAATATTTCCTGCCAAAAAAAAAAAATCCCAAAAATTTTCACAGAAGAATTCACAAGAATCTCTTACCTGATTTTTATCAAAATTCCTGTATACTAGGAGATTTTATAATAGATAGCAAAGTGGTTAAAAAAAGTAATTTGTAAATACAAGAGGTAAAATCCATTTTAAAATTTTGCAGGTTTTTTTCATTCTTTTTCATCTAAATTTTGAACTTTTCAATGTTTCAAATCAAAGAGAGACACATCTGGATACAAGAAAATGTAACAAATAAAGAAAATAGCTGTATATCTTAGACTTAAAGGGCTGGATGTTCAGCCAATGTTACTGATCTTAGCTCTGTCGACTTCATTATTTATATCGGTTCAGGATCTGGTCCAAAAAGCCATATACGTTCATGGATTTTCCACAAGTTAGTCAAAGGAAGAATATTGCTCCTTATATCTAATCAAGCTGCATAAAAATCATGCAAATTAATTTGGACGTAAAATCTACCAAACTTCTCTGCTACAATCCAGTTTTAGGGATCAAATTTCCCCGATTATCATTTTGGATATAAGTCTGTGACGCGTGTGGCAGTCAGACACTGCAACCAAGAGTAAAAATGTACCTTAGCAGAGGACAATGCAAGAGACAGACACAGGAATTCGACTAGTAAAAAGCTAATGGTGAGTGTGTTATATTTCCCCTCCATAAGAGGGGATCTCATACGGCAGGGTATTACTTAAAAGGTAACTGCATGCATTTTGCTGAGCCCAGCATTCTGAAAGTTGACACTAAGAAGTTCTTATCCCCATAAATAAATTGAGAGGTGTCCCTTTTTTTTTCAAAGAAAACTTTTGACAGGGATGGTATCCCAGACACAATGTTTTAAACCCAGATCTTACGTGCCTCGAAATTCAGGGGATGTTCAGTTCTGGGGACTTGCTTTGGTCTCTTAAAGGGGCGAGGCACGAATGTAGACAAGGACCTGGGCTTTCCCCGTTTTGGAGAATCTTCAGAGCTACTGTTTCAGCCCTCTAATTTTAAACGCTGTTGGGTGAGATTCATCTTGTGCCAGCACAAGATATCGCTTAAGTAGGACTTAAGTAGTTCATAGGCCTTTCACAGAGGCGAATTTCACCCCTAGAGTATTTCCAGGTAGATCCCATTTGGGGAGGTGGCTCAGGTAAAGAAGCCAATTCTGATTCGACAGCTGTCACATAAACTCTCACACTTAAACGAAAGGCCTGATTCTGCTCTTGGGGTCCATCAGGAACAGCTCAACTGAAGCCTATGGAGTTAAGCTGGTGTAAAAACACCTTCAGTGAGAGGAAACTCCAACCCCAAAAGCTTGTTTGTTTATTTTATATTAAGCATTATGGTGACCTGCAAAAAACAAAATAAATAAAAAATAAAAACCAATTGAATTGAATTGGGCTCATGCCTGTTTCTGCTTCCTTGGAGAAGGCCTAAAAAAGGATTTGGGGGAAATAGGTTCTCTTTTAGTGCTGGGATTTTACATTAGTAATTAAGGGCATAGCTACCTTGAGCAGGCCTATGGCTGAGCTAACAGAGGACTAAATTTGAACAAAGACCTGGAGTTTAGCCCTGATTCTGCAAAGATTTACTCATGCTTAATTTGACATGTCCATAGGACAACTCACAGCAGATACAATTAAGCACAGACATAAGTTTTTGCAGTACCAGGGACTTCGGTAGTAAGATCCTTGAGGCAGGGACTGTCCAGTACTAATATATACCCAGCACGGTGGCTCCCTGGCCTTGGCAGGGGCCTCTAAGTGCTACAAAAATAGTAATTAATATGTTTATATATTAGAGTGGGTCAAAAATAGGGGGAGGAATTGCCCAGCCACATTTTCAGTTTTTTCTCCTCTTTTATTCATGGTCTAACACTGCACTATTACTGTGGTGTGGGAAATCCAACTAACTGGGGGAGGCGGATTTCAATGTGGCCTGTCTAAAATCCTTTGGGTTTTGTTAACACTTGTTTAATTCTCATACTTGAGGTCCCTCTGAAAATCCAGTACTTCCAACCTTGCAATTTAAAGGTGACAAAGCACCTACTTGTGAATCCTCCAAACAATTTTTAACACTAGGGAGAGGGGAGGGGGAGACAAGCTTTGGCCTTCCTGACTATACACACAGAGACACATACACAAAAATCTGGCAGAGCTTCAAAGAAGAAGAAGAAAAAACCCATTTTGCCCCCTTTACAGATCACCTTTCATATTTCCCTTCTGTCCCTTGGACCCACACTGGAGCAGGCTGGTCCCTACATTTACAAGTCTTTAAGATCCCAGCCTGCCAGTGATCACAAGTGACACCTCTTTTTCATGACCCCTCCTGCTGATATGCTTAGAAAAGCCAACTGTTATTAAAAACACCCTGTGCGTGTATTTCACAACACACTTCTGCTGATACAGTGCCTCTCACCTTGGGAACTTTCAGAACTGCTGAGTACTTTCCCTTTATGTCTCAGATTTGGCCTGAGAATAACCACTCTTTATTAAACCAGATCTGTGCGGTGTGTAGGTGCGAATACCAATTTTCCCCCAGAACATAAAACGATAATGAAAGTTCCCAGCACAATCTTGGGTTGGGCTTCTAGGAGCTACAGTGGTACAAAAGGATAATATAAAACCACATTGGGAAGAAATTCAAACTTCTAACACTGTGCCCAACACAGCCACTAAACTGCTGTGTTGGAACCATTAAGACATTGGCAAGTTCTTTTCAATGTTTATTTTTTTCTTAGTTTCTCCTGGTGCTAAATGCATAAAATAAAAACTACAGTCTCCTTCGCAAAGCAAGTTGCTTTCAGGTTTAACTTCCACAAGACTTATTTAGTTGGTACAGTGCAAATGAATTACTTATTTCAGCCAGGAGGCTGTTAATAGTCAAAACGGGGAAATGACTTTTTGTTAGGGAGCAGATGGTGATTTTTTTTTTAAATTCAGCTTGTAAATATAAATGTTTTTGGATAGAAAATGAAAGCGAAATTAGATCTTCATTTACATAGGCAAATTCTGTGCTGAAATAGACCACAAACAAACTGAATATAGAAGATATCAACACACAGATTATTCTATGTAATATACAATATCTTAGTATGTGTTTTCATGGGTTATGGAGAAGATGTGGGCATGTATAGCTCTCCAGATTATACAAAATCCCTGTTAAAATCGACATTATTCCTATTAAGAACGATCAGAGCTCTCTGAGCTACCTTGCACCAGGAAAAAAAAAATTTAAAATTAAAAAATAGTGCCTATGCAGCTTTCTGTAATTTTATAAACAAATACAAACTATTTAGTCTGTTTTACCATGTTAGGATCCTTTGACCAGAGAAATAACACTAGATTATGGTACTATTTGTTAAGTATTCTGTAGGTATCATATATAAAAATATACACATCCACAGTACATTTAACCATGACACTGAAAAAAAATCCCAGTTCGTTGCCTTTATATTAAAAAAACAGGGTGAGTTGTAAGAGGTAAAAAGCTTTTGCTGGTTGTGCTACTGCAATAGAAAGATGGGTTGAAAATACAGATCCATGCCTGTACATATTTAAATCTTTCACGCACACTAGAGCTTTGTCTATCACCTGTAGAGATAAGTAAATAATGAATATTGGTGCAAAATCGGTTTTTAAATATGTTTTTAATTATATCTGCTATTTATATGGTGATGGGGGCAAACTCCAGGCTGTCACTTCTTTGGTGGCAGTGTAACTTTTTTACCATATCCAATGTGTAACTTCACAAGCCCGCAGTCCTTTGGCCATCTCAGTCAATCTGCTGTTAAAGTTGTACCAAACAGTTGGAGATAAGTCACTGATCACCTCCGAGTACTGTGAACCCAGTTAGCCCCTAATGGGAAGCCGTCACCCCAAAGGAACTTTGCTTTGAGTTAAATATTATTAGTTTGTAGGAACATTCAAATGATCATTAATTTAAAAAAACATCATAAATCAGCAGTCAAAGCTAAAAGTGGGATCACAGACTGCAGAACATCTGGCATATGATTTTAACTGAAGGGTCAGTCTTTTTTCCCTCACTTTCTGGCGGGTGGGAATCAACGTGTCCCACACTCCCTCACCCCACTTCTCCTGGGGCCTGTTTCCTCGAGGTGCTGAGCACCCAGGGCCGCAGGTGGAATCAGGGGCAGCTGAGAAGCAGGCCCCTGGACAGCCCCATGCAGTTATTTCTTGACTCCCTAGCTTGGCTCACTCCTTTAATCCTTCCCCCTCCCAGCCACTCAGAAGTTCGAAGGCACGTTTCAAATTCAATCATTTGCCCACTGGGGCATGCCAGGGCTCTGCTGGAATTCATGGAGGCCGCGGTTAATGTTTGACGCTGTATTTTCAGACACACACCAGCGCTATAAGGGGGGCGGGGTTCAGCTCTGCTAGGGAACTCGGATCCGGTGCACTAGACTCTCCGTTTTTAAAATGGGTGTGTGCAGCTTTAAGAGATTGATTGGGGGGGCTGGGGGAAGGGGGAGGGGTGTCCTGGGAGCTCTGATGGGGGGGTCACTCTGTGGAGCAGGACTCTCCAGCTGTGTCACCTCTACAGCGGGGGGGGGGCGGGCGGGTGAGAGGAGTCCAGCCCCCCCCCCATGTAACTGCCCCTTGCAATCCGCTCTGCAGTGGCCGTGCAAGCCCCAAGCCGGTGTGTGTCCCACGCACCCTCTGCAGCACGCGCAGGTGTGTGTGTGCCCGGCAGGGGATGCACGGGGCTGTGACACGGCGGCTCACACTCACCCCTCCCAGCTCGGTCGAGCCTGCGGGCTCCTGCTAGGATGCGGGCACAGCCCCTGCTCCGCCGCCGCCCCCCTACCATCGCGGACATCCCGCGGCTGCTCAGCGGACACCTCGGCTCGCCCCCCTGGAGCTGGGGGGGAGAAGCCCCATTCCCCGCCCCCACCAGAGGGATCCCCCCGTGCGGCTGTGCCCGGTGTCCTGGCGAGGGGGAGGAGGCAGAGGAGGAGGCTGCGGCGCGGCGCGGGGAGGAGAGAGGGGAGGGATGCGATGGGGAAGGGGGGGTGCCGGCGGGCGGCTGCAATCCGGAGCGATGCCCGTCCGGAGTTGGTGTTGGGGGGGGGAGGGGAAGATGTGAGCTTTTCTTTCCCATAGCTGCAGAGGGGGCGATGGCCTCCCCATAGCCACCGCACCCGACCCGCCGCCGCCGCTCCGCAGAGAGGAGAATTGTCACAGGTCGCTTCGCAGGAGCCCCTGGAAAGCGGCTGCGTTTTCTCGGTCTCCTCCCCTCCTGCCTGGGTGCCTAGGACCATTTTTTGACTCACCCGGTGCCAGGCACCTCCTTGAGCTGACCCGGGAGCCGAGCCGAGCCGAGCCGCGCCGCGCCGCGCCGAGCCGAGAGAGCCAGTAGTGGAGCTGATGCCCGTGTGTGTGCGCTCAGCCCAGCCCCAACCCAACACACAAACAAAAAAAAGCCAACAACAAAAATAACAACACACACGAGCCATGGGCACTGGCAGCCAGGAGGAGCCGGAGAGATGAGCCAACTCTGAGGACACTTTGATTTTTTTTTCTTCCTTCTTTTTGTTGGTGGAAAACACAAACTGTAGAATATTTTTGCCCCTTTTCCTTTGGCTGCAACTGGGTCTGGAGCCTCGTTAATTTCACTTGGCGATGGTAGGTTCCCTGGCAGTTTCCTTTTCTCCTTTACCTCCCCCCTCCCCGCTGTGGTGGATGGACCAAACAGCAAAAGTTTAGGGGTAGGGGTGGGGGGTATGTTTGTGGGGGCCGGGTAACCCCCCCCGTGGCAAAGCAGATGCGTGGAGCGCTGGGAGGGGAGATGGGGGGATGTGTCCTGCATGGCTCTGTGTTGGGGGGAGGCTGCCCTGCTAAGGTGCAGGCTGGGGACGGAGCCGGATGCAGAAGTGACCAGGAGCTGCCTGCGAGGCAGAGTTTCGTGCTGTACCGTCGGGGGGGGGGGCAGGGGAGGGAGATGTTTCTTGCTGGGGAAGTTTCTTTGCCACTCCTCCCCGCCCCCTCCCCCGAGGTGTGGGGAAGAGGCGGGGGGGGGGAGCTCTCCGCAGCCCAGGGGCTGCTCAGCTGGCGACGAGCTGGATGTAGCGGAAAATGGCCGCTCGGAAAGGGGCGGAGAGGACTGCAAGCCGCACCGACTTGAACTTGGCAATGACGCCCAGCAGAGGCGCGATCAAGGCCCGGCTGCGCACCCTGCGCTGCTGCCCTTCCCCCCCCCCCGCCCCGCTGTGTTTTCATGCCCACCTGCCTGAGCTGGCCGGGGGGGGGGACGGAGCGCGGTCCCCCCCGGTACGAAATGCACACCCGCCTCCCCCCCGCCCCCAGCCTGCGTGCCAGCCGCAGGAGCAGCAGCTTCTCTAACCAGGCGGCAGCCCGGGCCTGCCAGGGCCAGCAAAGTTCAGGGCTTGCTGGCTGCTCGGGGGAGGGAGACAGGCCACGTACCCCGCGGGTCCGCCCCCCCCTTACTGATCAGGGCTCCCAAACGCGGTGTTTCAAAGCGGGGCCGCTTTGCAGCCCTCCCCTGCCACCGCAGCACCAGAGAAGCAAAAAGCGAATTTCAGTTCTCGTTCCAAAAATAGCCTCGAGGTTTGGGGGCTGGGTTTTTTTTATTATTATTATTTAGTAGAGAAGAGATTTAAAAAAAAACCAAACCAAACCCCACCCCGTTCTCGGAGCAAAGCTGCTGCTTTGGCCTTTTTTCTTCGGCTCTGCTAGTTGCTGAGAAATAAACACCCCCCAGACAGGGGCTTTCAAAATTGTTATAAGGGCCCAGCCTTGTTCCACGCCGACCCAAAAGTTTAATTCTTTTAATGCAACATTTTGACGAGGGCAGGGGGAGAAAACCTCAGCGCGGCTCGCTGCTCCTGCGATGAAAGGGGGTGGCCTGGAAGAGACGCTGGTTTCTTCTAATGATGCTTCCAAAAAAACTTGGACCAAAACTAAAATCCCTCTGACCTTAGAAGCAAAAGAGAAGGTGGTTTGTCCACGTACCGAGGGGAAAACCGTGGGGCTGCTGGCGATGCAGAGCGAGCTGGCTGCCGCAGTGGGTAGGTGTTTAACACATAACATGTCACCCTAGGCCCGCTCTTCCATCGACCCTATCCGCTCCAGGCCTTCCCCACTGCACTGGCGAGGGGAGAAGCTAGGGAGCCTCCCCGCCTCCTCTCTCCCCCCCAGCGCTTAGCAACTTCGGGACTTGCAAACTTGGCAGCATCCAGTGAATTTGGGAATCTCTAGCGAACCCTCCCCGCCTGCAATACGCTGCAATACGCAGGAAATCAACCGCGCGAAGTACTTTCTTCTGCAGAAAATCCTTTGCGGGGGGTGGAGGGGGGGGTGACCTCTGGAATTTTTTTGCAGAGAGAAGCACTGTGGGATTTGGAAAAGCAAAAGTGTCAGGGGGAAAACAAGGGTTTGTAGTTGGTGGTGGAGCTGCTATGATTAATTAGGCGTCTAAACTAGTAGGAAAATAAGGTGACTAGATTTTGTCCTTATAATTAGAAGTAGGTGCTGCTGCATTTCGTCTTCTATAGGAAGGCGGCTGGAGCTGCAAAGCCGCGGCGATTCTATTTCACACCCCGAATAGACACACACGCAGACAATGCGAATCCAAACTCGTTTTAATATTCGCCCCCCAAGTCCTGCAAAATCCCCGAACCCGAGAGGACGTTTTCCGTTTTCTTTTTGCTTAAGGTCATTGCTAAGATCAACCGGGACAGTCGATCAAAACTCGCAAACCTCGAGAGTCTGACATCTTGCCATGGGAGAGAAGGGCTTGAGGTCTCACTTTCAGAATTATGAAGCAGGGATTCCCTTTGGTTTTTCTGTACGTGGCCCCCCCTCCCCCCTTCTCATTAGTTTTATTAAAGCCTCCAGAATTTTTTGGAGGTTGTTTTCGCAGTTTCATGCAGCCAGAATTTGTGGTTTGGAGTTTGGTGCTTGACTGGGGCGGGTGTTTTCTTTGCTGTTGGTGTTGTGCTGTTTGTGTTGAGGAAGGAGGCGAAGTGATGTTACTAATTTTGAACTCAGCAACTCTCCCCCCCCCGTTCTCCCCCCGCAAGGCTTTGCAAACTCTTAGCCGCGGCTGGACTCAAGGAATCTAGGAACCCGACAGATGTGTCCGCTAATGCTCACCTGTCGCTGCGTGTTCTCACCCCCCCTCGCCCACTGCGAAACCAGAGCGGCCCGAGGAGAAGTTCACTCGCCTGCTGCAGCAAACAGCAAACGAAGTGACCGCCCTAAAGCCTGCGGAGTGAGCGGGGTTCGGGGTGTGACTGGCCGGGTGTGATCCCAGGGGGGCCCTGCAGAAAGGCGGCTGCCAGGGGGGCTGGTAACAGCGCGATTAGAGCCCCGCTTGGCTGTTGATTTGTCGCTAACATTTCCCAGGGCCGCTCCGGCCTGTTGCGCTGGGGACCGGCTCTGTAGATCCGGATTTTGCTCTCAGAGCCGCTTCTCTGCAATAGGCGCCCGTGCTGGGCTGAAGGGGGAAACTGGGGTGGGCTCGGGCGGCCACTTGCGTGTCCGGGGTCGCTTCTGGTCTGGTCTCTTTCCCCCTAAGCGGGCGCCGGGCTGGTCGGAAGGCGAGTGACCCGGAGGGGCGGTTAGGCGCGTCTGGGTGAGTGTTGTTGTTTTGTCTGCGTGCCCTGGGTCCAGATGTTAACAGAAGATTCCGCCCCCACCCCTCCCGGCATCATATCGGGCGATGCCCTTCCGCCAGCTCCATCCCCCCCCCCATCCAGAGCCACCCTTGGGTGCCTTCCCGTGCGTGTTGGCCTGGGGCAGTTCCCGCCGGGGGAAGACGCATGAGTCTGTCTGGCTGCTAGATCTAAAGTTGACAATGTGTTAGCAGCAAGGAGTGAAACTCGAGGGGACAGCGGGCTGCGCGCGCGCGCGGGTGTGTGTGTGTGTGACACACACCCCATCCCTGGCACAGTGACTTCCCCAGAGCCTCCAGCCACTGGGGTTCAATCCTCAGCGTCTCCACTGGCGCTTGCCCCGCAGACAAATATGGATCTGCAGTTTTGATCCTATGGGCTCTGTCCACCCGCTCCGCAAGCCCTGGCATCTCCCAGCCACCTTGTGCCCCCCCCCCCGCCGGAACCTAGGCATTCCCCCACATCTCCCCACTCTGCCCCCACCCCAACTCCCACCCCAGCTTCGCCCTGCAGCGGCGCAGCCTTTTCAGCCAAAAGGGGGATCCTGCATCTTTAAATGGGATGTAATATTTTGGGATGGGCTTTTTCATAACGTCACTCCATTCCTCGCTCCTTTTTTTTTTCATTTTCTCATTTCTTTCTTCCCTCTCTCTCTGGTGCCCGTGTCTCCATTGGAGCGAATTTCCCCCTAACTTCCCCGATCGCTCCCCCTCTGCCCCCCTCCACTTTGTATTTGGGGGGGGATCTTGTAGGGGGGTCGGAGATCTATACCCCGCCCCCCGGTGAGGATGAGTCTTTTTCGTCTTAAATTTCGGGTTGATTTTTTTCCCTCTTAAAGTTGGCTCTTTCGCTCTCTCTTGATTTTGGGGTCCCGCCCGACACCCCCCCTCCCGCCTGCGGTCCATCCCCAGAGAAGAGAGATTCCGGAGAAGGAGACGGGGAAAAACTGCTACAGCCTTCGAAATGACTCAGTAACTTTTGCGCCCTGGGTCTCTCTGCTGCAGTTAGTCAGTTTCCCAGATCAGCTCGGGATGTATTCGTCTCCTCTGTGCTTAACTCAGGTAACAGCCCCCCGTTTCCCCCCCTCCCCAAATCCCCTCCGGCTGCTTCCCTCCAAGCCCCTGCTTCATCGCTGGCTCTGCTCCTGGAAACCGGGATGCGGACAGGGAGATTGGCTTCCTCTGCGGAGATCGGTGGGGTTGTCGGTGGAGCAATTTCTCTGCCACCATTAGTGCAAAATAGTTTTACAGTTAAAGAAAAGGGCGGGATTTCTGGTGCGTGTAAAGATCCGGGCTGTCTGCAGCGGGGATGACGCTCGGGTCTTGCCGGTTGTTTTTATTAGGGTGGGGGTTGTTTTTTCTGTCCAGTGATTCCCCCCCCTTCACTTTCACTGGGGCTGGTTTGTTCGCAGGGGTGCCAGTGTGGTGGTGGTGGTTGTTTTGTCATGCGGCGGGAGGTGGGTGGGTGCAGGGAGACTGCAGGGTTTGGGGGGCATTTGGGGAGATGGGGGCAGGGGGGCATTTGGTGTGTAATTTAAAAGAGCGACTGGCAGCTCGCAGCCGGCTCGCCTCGGGGCACTGCTGCCTTCATGGGCATTTAGAGGGGAAAGAATCGGCCTATAACTAATTGCTTTCAACCCCCCCTCCCAGTAATACACGGGAAACTTTCCTCTGCACGAACGGCACATGTCCCCCCACCCCAGGCCTGGGCTTGCGGGGACGGGCACGATGGGGGCAGTTTTTCTTCGAAATGATCTAACTTTGTACGAAGTTGGAATCACATGGGCGTGTGTGTGTGTGTGTCTCTCTCTGTGTGTGTTATTTTAGGGGATAATCTGTGCACCTTGGCTAGTGTGTATCTTGTAGGTCACAAATATTCACGGTGTGTGTTGTGTGATATTCTGAGGGATCATATTTTCTTGGTGTATATTGTGTTTGTGTTATTAAAATATTGATTATGCGTGTGTTGCTTTAAATGACAACCTATTCATTGTGGGTGGCTGTGTAACTGTAGGTGATAAAATACTCTCTGGGTGTTGTGTATTTTGTGTGCATGTTATTTTAAAGGGGGTGGCAAAGATCACTACCTGTGTTGTGCATTGTGTTACTCTAGGTCATCAAATAGTCCCTCTCTGTGTATTGTTTTAGGGGATCACTGGGACTGTTGTGTGGGTTTGTGTTACGTTGGGTTATAACATATTGACCACGAGTGTTACTTTAGATCACAGCATATTGGCCCTGTGTTGTGTGTGTTAGTTTATAAAACAAGGGCTGCAATATGGTATGTGGGTGTTCTTTTAGGTTCTCTTCACAGTTGGTGTTGCGTGTGTTATTTGACAGGAGAGAATATTCCCTGGTTGTGTTGTGTGTTACCTTTGTGGGCTCTCTGAGTGTGTGCTTTGTGCGGTTTCTTTTTGTGAATAAAATATTCGCTTGAAAGTTTCTTTGCATATTCCACCAAAACTCTGCAGAGGCAGGGCCACGTTGGAGGGGGAGGCTGGATCGCTTGCTCTGTCCGTATTGATTTTTGATATTTATTTAATTATTGAGCAGCCAGCCGTCCCTTTGCGTCTGAGTGACCCTTTCCCTGCTGCGGGGCCCACTTGCTCCAGCAAAATCAGGGGTCCGCAACCTTTCCCAAGTGCTGGGCCAAGTCTTCATTTGTTCACTCTGATTTAAGGTTTCGCGTGCCAGTAATACATTTTAACATTTTTAGAAGGTCTCTTTCTAGAAGTCTATAATATAGAACTAAACTATTGTTGTGTGTAAAAGTAAATACGGTTTTAAAATGTTTAAGAAGCTTAATTTAAAATTAAATTAAAATGCAGAGCCCCCCGGACGGTGGCCAGGACCCGGGCAGTGTGAGTGCCACAGAAAAGCAGCTCACATGCCATAGGTTGCCTACCCCTGAATCTCTCCTCCCTCTGCTCCTTAGTGACTGTGAGGGTCTATTCTAGGCCTGGGAGCTCCACTGAAAAGAGAGGAGGAGAAAGGGCAAGGACCAAAGGCTCGGTCTGCTCCGGGGTCCCAGCCCCTCAGCTCTCCAGCTGCCCCCCAGAAGGAGGGTGATGTCAGTGGGGCAGGAGACTAGCAAGACACCCTGCTTGCCTCTCCTTCCGTCTGCCAGTCAGTCCCTCTAGGGCTGGACTTTCCTGTGGCTTTAACCTGATTCTTGCTTCCCCTTCTTGCAACCCCCACATCAGGGTCACATGCTGCCCCCTGCACTGGGTGTGGGTAGGGGCCCACAGATCTGCACCCACGGGGAGACAGACAAGCCACAGGGACAGGAGGATCCCTATGGCTTAGCTGACCACCCAGGAGGCAGTGCCCGGGAGCAGGCTCACCTCCCCTGTCTTAGGTATCGTGCACATTGCAGCCGTGTTCCACCTGCCTGTGTCTCTTGGAGAAAGGGGGAGAGAAGCCCCTGGGTTTTGGTCTCGCCTCTTTTACTGGCCTTAGTATTTCTGGGCAATTCCTGAGACAGGCCTCAGGTTCCTGCCCCAGGAGCCAGGCGACGGTCGTTCCCCCCCACATTTTGCAAATAAGGCAACTGAGTTTGCACAAGGCCGCGTCTGGAAATAGAACCAAGGGTCTCAGATGCCAAAGCTACATCTCATTGACTCAGCCATGCTGCCTTTGGGAAGGAAGGTGCCAGATCTGTGTGCTTGACTTTGCTGGCTACAATCATTGCTCTAACCACTAGACCATGCTCTGCTCACCGCTCCAGGAAGGGAACCCGAGAAGCCTGATACCCCACCACAGCCATGCACTGTGTAGCCTGCTGGCAAAGTGTGTGTCCTGTCCCTCTCTGGAGCTGCAGTGGGACAGGCCTGTGGCTGGAAACGAAGGGCCTAGATTCGCAGACGGCTATTGAGCCTAGACGGTGTGCGATCACATAGTTAAACACATGCGAGAGGCTGCAGAATTAAGGCTGCATGAGTGACATTAACTGTCGTGCTTCCTCAGTTTCCACTTTCTAACCTTAAAGATCTTTAACCCAGCAGCTCTTTCCTTCTCTCCATCCTTCCTCTCCCCATGCACACGCCTCGCCCCCTAGACAGCCCCTCCTAGGTTAGCACTTGCCAGGGACCAAATGTCTTGGGGGGCTAGTAGTGGCCTGTCAGTCACCACTAGCCCAGTGCAGCAAGGACAACAATTGTGCCCATCGAGTGGGTCTCTCCCACCGTGTCAGGGGACTGAAACAAGCCAGGAGCAGAAGTTCCCACGCATGCCCGGCAGGGAGCCTCATTTGGCTTGGGGAGCTGCCAGAATATGCCAAACCCCGATCTGCGCTCTGCCTTCCCGGCGATGTGGACCTGCCCCAGGTTTGGGCTTTGCAGGGCTCCCCACAGACAGCTCCCTCTGCCCTCGCTCGTGGGCCAGGAGAGTCCCCTCGACGAGCAGCAGCTCTGGGATTGTCCCTTCCCTGCCAGAGCTCATCCAAGGCTTGTGTTGCACTAAAATAGCCCTGGCACCTCTGCCTAGTGCAGCGCTGGCCAGGGCTCTGCAGTGCCGGGCTTGGTTCCGATCCAGAAGCACGATGACGCGATTGCACACGGTCCAGCTCTCTCTCCCTGACTAGGGGCTTCCCTCCACCGAGACCCAGGTTCATGCCTATCTCCTCGGACAGCAGCGTGAGCTAGCAGTTAATGCACCGCGCTCCCAGCTCTGCCACTGGCTCCTGGGGTGTGATCTCAGGCAAAACACTTCCTCCCCCTCTGCACCTTGGTTTATCCATCTGTAAAATGGGGCAGTGATAGTCACCTACCTCCACGCGGGGTGGAGAGGGAGAACTCTGAGGCTAAATTAATAACTGCAAAGTGCTTTGAGATCCTCAGCTGGAAGGTGCCTTAGATGAGCAATTTATTATGAGTGCAATTGATTATTATTATTAATGCAAGGAGCCCCTAGTGTGTGCAATACGTTCGGCCTGCAGAAGCAAGAAAGCATGTGACCTGCTGATTAATTATTATTTATTATTATTTCTGGTTGTGTCCATCCAGCCCCTGGTTTGCAGACAAGGTAGGACTGTCCCAGCCAGGGGTAACTCTAGATAATACCAAGTCCTGCCCTGAGTGCAGGGGACTGGACTAGACGACCTCTCAAGGTCCCTTCCGGTCCTACGATTCTATGAACTCTTACCCTGAGTTCCTAAAGCTATTTCTGAGCAGCGAATATTTCCCCGTTGAAATCCATCAGAGGCACCAAATCACAGTCTCTCCCCCGCCCCCCCCCCCAAAAAAAGGAAAGAAAAATGCTCCTGGGGAAGATTCCTATAGCTTAAGGCCAGAGGGACCACTGTAATCATCTAGTCTGATGCCTTCATAGCACAGGCCAGAGAATCCACCCAGGGGTTCCTGCATCGAGCCACGGCAGCTTCAGCTCCCACCTCTGGCCCTTGTGCAGTCAGTGACCAGTGCCTGGGGAGTGTAAAGCACCTGCCATGCTGGAGGGCAGGAGAATTGGGCCTCTGGCGTTCGCTCCCTCGTTGGTATTCCAGTTCTTGGCCTGGGACAGGCTTTTCCTCTGGGTTTACCCCGCATCAGGGAATCCATATCAGCTGCGCTTTCCTCTTCTGCAGAGGGGTTTGGTCATGTCTCCCGGATGCTCGTCTCCGGTCTTGGTCCCACGTTTGGTGTCGCAGAGCTGAGGAGACGCTTGCAGGGTTTCAGAGACGAATAAAGTGAAGTTCAGGGCCATAATCTGCATTCGGGTGCAAGTCTGGAGGTGCCTGGATCCCGGGTCCTGGGTGGACCCACCTCTGCTTCTGGGGAAGATCCAGGGAACTAACCGTGTGCAACCGCTGACCAGGGGAGCCCTGTATGGGTTTTTAAAACTCCCAGAGAAGGAGGTCGTTGCCCAGCATCACCCAAGGGGTAGGAGCCATGGGGGGAAGTATGTGGTCAAAAGGAAATGCAGCACCTGTGTGGGGAGCAGTGCGGCTTTGAATTAGGTGCGTATGGACGTGTGGAAAGGTGAAATCGGGCTTTCCCATGTGTCATTGCTACAGCTCTCTGATACTGACCTTGGCCCGGGGAACCACAAGATCTTGTAGTCTCACTTGATAAGCCCCCACTTCTGAGCCCCTGGCTCTTGAATTCTCCCCCACACCCCTTGGCTAGGTCTTTATCTGGGTGGGGGAGGGACAGGAGATGTGCTTGGTGGTTGTGCTGTTTTGTCCTCCTTTCACAGCCCATGTGGGGGCTTATGTGAAGGGGGTCGGATGCCGAGCTCCACTCACATTGAGGCTCTGCTGGTTTACTCCCGCTGGGCCCATTCATGCCTTCAGCCCAGGGACACGTGACTTACCCTGACGTCAGGCGGAGGAGCACCAGGTTCCCCCGGGTGTGGGTATCCGTGAAGAAAATAGTCCCCTAAGAGGGAGTGCCTTGAAAAACTCACTTCAAATGAACCTCAGTTGAATTGTGTTGGAAAATGACTTGGCAGGGCTGGTGGCTCCGAGCCCAGGTCTGAGAGTGCTGTCTGGCTTGGCTCCAGGGCCCTGCGGGGCTCGGCCTCAGGTATTCAAAAAGAGGAGCCCTGGTACCTCTTCGCAAGGGGAGGTCAGAGGAGATGAGACAGCCGCTCAGGCAGTGAATTCCAGCAGTGATCTCAGATCATGTGCTGAACCATGAGGGGTAACTAGCTAGGAACTCGTGGGTTGTGTGTGTGGGGGGGAAGGTTGCAACATACTTTCGATTCTCCCATCTGCTGCGCATTGTTTGGGAAAAACAATGGGCCCCTTCTTTAAATGTAACCTTTGCGTGCCCATGTCATGTTCTCCCACTGTCTGTGCCCGTTCTCCACCGTGCAGGCCGGGGTCTCGGCCATGTCTCCCAGCCGTGCCCTCATGCCCTCATGCTCTGCAGTGGCTTAGCAGAGATTTGGCTCCTTCTGTCTGGTCTAATTTTAAAAGCTGGGTCGGTAAAAATAGATCCCCTTTTTAGTGCAGTTTATGAACCCGGATACGAGCAGGCAACAGAGCCTGCAGGGAGCTCAGATCCGGAGCTGGGGAGACGTGGGGTGCAGGGATGGGTCGGATCAGTAACATGGAGATAGCAGGGTCTTGCACTGCGTGTTTCAGTGTATGGCTGTATATGTGTGTGTCTGTGCATCGGAGCTAGCTTCCTCTCTCAGCTCCCCCAGGGAAATTCTATTGACTTCCGGGGAGTTGGGTCCTCCGGAATACATCACAGATTGTTTAGTTACCCCCTTTGGACACTGTTTGTTTAAAACCAGTGGCCCGATATGATTCTGGTTTACAAACTGCATCAGTTCCGATGGACTCACACAGTATAACTAAGAGCCGACTTGGGCTCCATACATGAAATTATTAACCCTCATCTGGGTTACCAAAATACCCTTCAATAATTAATGTTAGGCATCTAATTTTCTTTTCCTCCTTTCTGCGGTTGGTTTATTTGCAGCATTTTGCTCAGCCTGGCAATGAAAACAGACTCCTCAGATTCTCATGTGCTGGCACCATACTGCAATGTTTGGGCTGCTGAGCTGCAAAGAGCGGGTGGGGAGATTACATTAAAATTAAAAAACCGGCTTCCAATGACATTTGGGAGAAAATCAAGAGAGGATTTCTATTAATCGGCGATTTTAATAAACAAAATCTCAATGTCGGGCCTGAATTACCTGACAGTGTCTCTTTAAGGGCGCTGGGAGCTGATAAACATGGTCTGTGGCTTTAATTTAGGGCATGCTGGTTACAGGAGCATTCTGGGAGCTGTAGTTCAAATGGCCTCAGTGACATCGCTTCCTGGTGTTGCTCACTTTTACTCTTCCCAGAGGCTCTGGCAGTTCGGTTAGTGCTGGTCCCAAGCAGTGAAATCAGGATCTGGATTAGGAATGTTGGGAGGTTATAGCTGGGTACTGGATTCAAAACCTTTGGAAGTGTAGAGGTGACCCGAGGAACAGAGAAATGCACCGTTTCTTTTGCATCTAGATGATGGCTAAAGAGGGCCTGGAAATTGTTGTGTGTTCTCTTTGATTTTTTTCCGTGAGAAGCTCAGGTCCCGTCTAGTGTGGAATAGTCTGTGCATAAATGGAAGTCGGGTTGTTGAGCGAGGGAGAGATTTGTAGGTGCACGGCTGTAACTATGCAGGTGCACGTTAAATCTGCCACCTCCTCGCCCCCAGTGTGGACACAGTTACCTTGGACTGGAAGGGCTAAGACACCTTTACACCCGCACTCACACCAGGGCTTGTGAGATGTAACAGTCCCGATGTTGCTCTACTGGGAAAAGTGCCGTGTGGAGAGCAGGCAGTTTAACGCCGAGTTACCCCAGGCTCTGAACCTGGCATTGCCCCTACCCAGCTCCTGTCCACAAAAAAAACCCTCTCCCCCAAGGGGGGTAGTGTTTGAGCCCTGTGCTGAGCCGCCCAGCCGGAGGGTGGGTCAGAGTTCAGGCTCTGCCCTGACTCAGGCTGGGAAACCGCTTTGCAATGTGACTGAGGCCAAACCGCTCTGTGCTGCTAGTCCTCCAACGCCTGCCCACAGTCCCCCGCTGTGTCCAGTAGGACAGACGGGTTCTCCCACACTTGGCTGGGAAGGAATCACCAAGCAGCTCTGCTCACTACAGCAGGGAGCCCCTGGGATACGTCCTAGCAACACGTGGGGGAAGCGCAGTGCCAGCGAGGGGACAGCCTCTTGGGTAGGGCTTTGCAGCAGGGCTGCTCACACCCAGGCAAGGCTCAGACCCAGGCGCCGAGCACTCCGGATGCTCTGCGGTGAGATGGAGCCTTTGGCTTTGGTTTGGTCTGATTCACCCCCAGTGAACTCCAGCGGTGGAGAAAGCCTTTGCTAAAGACTCAGCACCCTGGGTAGAGAGGGTACAAGACGCATCCTAACAAGGCCTCCACGTTCTTGCAATACCGGATATTTCGGCACTTCCCACCCCTGCCTGCCTGCCCCGCCCCCAGCAGCATGCCTATTATGCACGGTGCGCGTGAGGTCACGCTGGTGGAGTTGGAGCAGTGCACTCTTCCAAAGGGCGTCCCCTGGCCAGTACCGGACAGAACCATGTCTGGTTATCACCCGGTACCGGAGAGGGGACAGAGCAGCCCAAAGGAGACCCCGTCTGGCGTAAAACCGGGCAAGCGGCCATCCTATCTCCAGCAAGGCCAGGGACGATCAGAGCGGATGTGCCTGATACTTACCCAGTAAAACCAAGTGCAGTGTGTGTGTGTGGGGCGGGCTTGCCAGGCTTTCTTGAGTGATCCCTTTAAAAAGGAGGTGGGTCCATGTGCTATTTAAAGACCCCAGCCTAATTCTTCTCCGGTGAGAGAGTTCGAGTCCCCGTCCTCTCCTGTTCCTGGTGCCTTGAACTCCGTTCTGGTGGGCAGTGATTCCACTGGACTAGCCCAGCGGGTTTACTTCATTGCAAACCCTGGTGCTGTGAAAGGGAGTTGAAGATGGGAATGCTATTATCCACGGTATTCTAGCACTGCAGTGACCCCAACCACTGTGCCCTTTACACACACGTGGTGAGAACGTCCCTACTCCTGGGGGCTCACAATCTAAACAGACAAAGGGAAACCGAGGCACGGAAATGTACCTAAGTTCACAAAACAGGTCAGTGGCTGAACCCTTCACAGTACCCCCTTTTCCTGGCTCCTCAGTCTAGTGCCCTAACCCCAAGACGATGATGACTTGAGCTCACGTGACTTTATTCAAACACACAAAAACTTTGGTGACATTTGCCCTGCCGATCGCATCTCATTGGTGCATCTCATTTGTCCGTGCTGTTTCCATATAGACCCTGGGGATGAAATGCAGCCGCGTGCAGAGTCAGTGCCGGGGCGATGCAGGGCTCCAGCCCTGGTCTGAGGTCTCGGTGGGGACCTCAGCAGCTCGCTGAATGCTGGAATGCACAATGGGGAATTTCACCCTGTCGGAACAAGAGGCGAAAACCAAACTCCCTCTCCAAACTTTGGGCAAGGTTTGACCTGGGGCTGAACTTTGTGGCTCAGGTTCCCTCTCTAATTATAAGGAGATCATCAGAGTCAGGCCCTCTATTTCTGATCCCAACATTTTTTGAACGCACACGCCCACCCCATGCGTTTTATAAGCCTGTAATTTTTCAGCTGGCAGATCCGGCCTGGCAAACAAGCCACTGGGACTTTCCTTTCTTGGTTTGTGTTGTCACCAGGGATACGGCCGACTCCCTTGGAGTTGTGGGTAGCTGATTCTCTGTGTAGCGCCAGAGTAAATCACTTCAGTTTATTCTGGGGCTCTCAGCTCTCTCCCGTGTCACGTGGGCTGGGAATCTTTCCGTCTCACTCATGGCCAATGGATTAATTTGTCCCTGTTCGTTTCCCTCCCCCTTACCCAGAAGCGCTGGGATTCTGTCTGTGCGATGGGGTGTGGACGCCCAGCAGGGCAGCCAGCAGTTGGGGTGGCTTGGCCTGGCACTTGCTTCTCCCCCTTACCCCACCAGAGCCGAGCGTTGGAGGCTGCAGCAGCTCTGGTGTTTGCTGCATCACCCTCCCAGAGGGGCATGGGGGCGCATTTCAGTCATCTCTGACGTGTCAGGAGCTGGGCTTTCCAGGCCCCTGCCCTTCCCTCCCTCCTTCACTCTCACCCAGCCTATCGGTTCCCCTCCCCCCGTACACCCCAAATAGCCCAAGCTGCCCTTGTTTGGCCCAAATCTCTGAGGACACTCAATTTTCTTGCCTCTGGTTTGCGCGTCTCCTCCTCTCCTCCAGTACAGCCTAGGCGCTGGAGAGCGAGACTCTGAACCTCTTGCGATGGTGGTTGCAGTTACACAGGGGGACGGGAACCGAAAGCAGCAGGAGGTCAGTTGGGGGGCGGGAAGGGCAAAGGAAATACTTCCAAGCCCAGCAGATTGCTCCCTCCTGCGCCTCTTCCTGGGCGATGCCGGAGTGTCGGTAATTACCCACGCGCATGGCTGCATGGCCGCGTGTTAGGGTGAGCAGCGAAACCCTTGTGGGGATAGTTCCCTGCTGATCCTGCTCTCATTTTGTTCACACACAGGCTGAGCCGGACGCTCGGGTCTCCTGCCGTCAGCACGACTCCCGCAGCCAGGGCCACCAGCTCCCAGGCTACGAGCGTGTGTCTGTCGGCAGAGCCATCGCTCGCCCCCCCACCAGCCCTACCGCTCCCAGCCTGGGTGCAAAAAGGGGCCTGCAGCTTGTCTTGTAGAATCGCCCCAGGAGGTACTGGGTATTAGTTACACCAAGGGGTGGGGAGGGGGGCGTTATCGTTCTGACTTTCTGAGCCCGCTCTGCTGCTCTGAATTCTCCGCCTTTCCGCCTCTCTCTCAGCCTGAGATTTTCTCAGGCTTGGGCGGGTTCCTAGGCTGGGGAATCCCAGTGTTTAAGGTCAGAAGGAACCACCAGATCAGATGCTCTCCCCTGTCTCAGCAGCCTGCTGAGATCCATTCAGGGACGCAGCCACTAGCTTGTGGCTTGGATGGAGCCGGAGGTGCTCAGCGCCTCTCCGGACCAGGCTGATGGTGGCACCCGAGCCTCCCCAGGCGCCAGTCATGACATTGGCTTTGATCTATACAGGCCCTGTAAGGCTGGTTGGTGGGGCAGCAGGCTGGATCCAGGCACTGGCAGAAATCACCCCTGGAGAGAGACTCCGGATTTACGCCAACACAACCGAGATCAGCGCCCGCCCCCTGCCGTGCCCTGATAACACCCATCGCCCGGGATGCTCCCCGGAGCTGCGCGTTTGCGGGTGGAGGACAGGAGTTCACTTCCCTTGTGCTGACCTTCAGTTATCCTGCATGGCTGATCCCTGTCCCCAGGCCTCTGCCAGGGGGGGTCATGCAGGAAGAGTTCTATTGGCTTTGTTTTCTTTCCTGGGCCCCGGGGCAGGGCGCTTGGGGAGGGGGCTCTGTGCTGCTGTTTGGTTTGATGTCTTTGGACTCCCTGAAACACAGAGAGAGGGGCTGGGATTCTGCCAGCCTGGAGCCAGGCAGTGCACCCAGCATACTGAGCTGGGGCAATGCATGTTACACCGAGGAGCAGGGATCGCCTCAAAATTCCTTCCTAGGGCTCTGGAACAAGTAAGGAAGACGCTGGTTTCCTGACGGGCCACTCCATCGGTTGTGCTGAGCCCGGTTCCAGCTGGCCCAGGAGGGGCTAGTGCGAGGATGAGTGAGAGCCATGCAGCTCCCTTCATCCATCCTCGCTCTGCCCCCTCCTCACGCCAGATCAGCTCCCCATGTCTTGGGCCAGTCGGAGTCAGCACGAAATACGGGGTGGCCCGTCAGGAAACCAGCGTCTTCCTTAGTTGTTCCAAAGCCCTAGGAAGGAATTTCGAGGTGCTCCCTGCTCCCCGGGTGTAACACAGATTGAGCCCATTTTTGTGGTGTGGAAAATACTGCGCCGGGGATTGATTTATTGATCAGCTGTTTCTCTAAAAGTGCATTAAACCATGGCTTCCCCGTCTCCTGCCAGTGTCCATCTGCAATTAGCGCTAAGGCCAGAATATCCGGCCTGTGTCTGAATGTGATCGTATTCGAGGCAGGGAAAGTGTAAAAGAAAAGTCAAACAACCAAACCTTTTTTTATTCCACAACTGAAACCCAAAAATATTTGGCACCCAAAAATGGAAAAATGTTTGGTTTGGAGGCAATTCCCGCCTCCCCTTTTAGTGGCTGAAAAGAGGGGGAAATATCAATTTTTGACAGACGCCCACAAACCATTGATGAAAAATTTCTGGGAAACCTTTTTTTGAGTTTGTCTAAATTTTTCGCAGCTCCAGAAACCATTTCCCGGCCAGCTTAGCTGGGGACTCTGCCCGCTTCCATCCTGTTCTCTTTCACGGAGCCAAACCAAGCCTGCCTGGCCACTGATTTTTTGGGGGGAGGGGGTGCCCTCCCCACTGCCCCACACCTCTCCCATCTTTGCAGCAGCTGTGCCCCTGCGGCCTGGGAGGGTAACTCTGGTGGCTTGCCAGCTTTTCCTCGGTAGCCTCCAACCATGGCGTTTGCTGCAAAGCACTAGGCTGAAACTACAGATAAATCAGGGGATGGATGAGGTTTATCATCAGCATTGCTTGGCTGGAGTTGGGACCTTCATGCTGCCCCCCCGTTCCCCAATTCTCCCCCCCCCCCGCCCCGGGATTAAGGAAAGTGAGACAGTGGAGAGAACTGTAATGTGAACCTCTCTGAGCATGGCTGTAAAATCTCCTTTAGTAACCTGTCCGCCTGGGCTAGTGTGCACCACGGGGTGCATACAAATGAAGCGGCGCTGCTGAAAAGTGCAGAGTAAAGGGTTTTTTGATGGAAGTGGCCGTGCATGCGAGACGGGTGTTGGAGAGAGTGTATGTGTCGGTGTGTTTGTGTGCCGGGGGGGACGTGCACGAGCGTGTATGTGTGTGCAAGACAGTGTGCTTGGGTGTGCGAGGCTGTGTGCGTGTGCGCACGAGGAGCTGTGTGTTTGTCCGAGGGGGGAGGCAGAGGTGCGTGGGAATGCCTGGGCACACGCCAGTAGCACTGTGCGTGTAAATTAGTGAAAGGGCGGAGACGAGCCGACTGGGTGTGCACAGGAAGGGCCGTGTGAGTGTGTGAGATGGCTTGGTGATGAATGGAGGGGGTGGGCTGTAGGCCGCCCACCCTGAATTCTCATAGCGGCCTGCTGTTGGGGGTCTCTGCTGCTCCCCAAGTGTGGCTTAGTCTAGGGCCAAGAGGTTCTCAGGCCAGAATTGCTCTGATTGACCCCTGCCTGCGAGTTGCTGGTGAGCCGGGGGTTGGTTTGTTCTTCCCGGGGCCGGAACAGAGCCCCGGGACAGCCCAGGAGAGGGAGCTGCGCGCCACGGGCTGGAGCGTTCTGACAATCCCAGGGATGGCAAATCCCCACCCTCCAGTTGCATCCGGGAAGCCAGAGAGAGCTGTGCCTTGCCCTGGGTGATGATCAAAGGGGCCGGGAGCCACTGAACCAGGCATGTCTGAGCACAGCTGCTGGCTCCAGGCCCACCCCACCTTCCCGCTCCTCTCTCCAGAGAGTTTATTAAACAAATCTCTTTAATTGCACCCGGAGAAGAGTTTGTAGGAAAAGCAAGGGAAATTCCCCTGCTCTCCGCTCTGCCTTTCCTGGCTCTCAGGGATCAGCCACTTCCCAGACTGGGCATGCGTTTTCTCCTCCTTGCTGTCTCTTTTTCCTCCGGCTTCTTACTGCAGCAGCCCTGAGTGCAGAGCCCTGTTGTGCTCTGAGCTGGACGTGCAAACAGCGAGAGACAGTCCCTGCCCCAAAGAGCTTCCTCTCTGCCCAGACAAGGCAAAGCAGGTGAGGAAACATGACTTGCAGAGCGTCGCACAGCAGGGCAGTGGCAGAGCCAGGCTTAGCACCCAGGGCTCCTGAGTCCCCGCCGGGTACCCAACCTGCTACACCGCTCGGCCTCACCACTGGCCAGCTTTGGGAGGATGAGGTCTGTGCTCCTCCCTCCCCCAGCTTCCATCTTGGCTCAGGCTTTGCTCCGGCCTTTTGGCAACGGGGGAGGTCTCACCCCTCAGGTTCACTCCTGAATGCAGCACCAGGAGCTGGCTGGCGCAGGGTGTGCACTTCTGCCCCCTACTGGAGAGAATCAGCACTGTGTAGCTATGGGGCCTAGTCCCGGGGCGCCTAACACCTAGCGGAGAATCTTCTTTAGCATTTTGGAGCAGGAGGAGCTGAGCTCTGGGCCTGCAGCCAGCGCAGGATACAGCACACGGTGACAACGCTGCAGCGGCTGATTGTGTACAGTGGCCTGTCTCACAGCCTACAGTCCAGGTCGTCCTACCCTGCCTGGCTGCGTTACGTCTGTCTGCATCGAGCCCTGCCCCTCTTTTTGCCAAGTCCCCCTTTGACCGATGCCCCCGTGCCGCTGGAACCCCTTTGGAATAGAAGCCAGTTTGTGGAGCATGCTTGTAAAAGGAAGACAAGCCCCGGGTGCGAGGCAGTTTAATCCACTCGCCGGGCCTGGCCTCCAGCGGCTGCCGCGCCTCACCAAGGAAGCTGATGTCCTGGGTAGGCTCCAGTGTGGGTCACTGCTGGCGATAGCTGCCCACACTGGAACCGAGCAGCGCTAAGATGACATTCGAGCTGTCTGCAGAGCAGGCCCAACGAGGCTCACACATGTTGTATCTGGAGACAGATGTGGAGGGAGAAGGCCTAGTTCTGACCCTACCCCCCGCCTTGGACAGCCCCACTCCTCCTGGGACAGATTCTGGGCCCTGCTCCAGCCAAGCAGCACTGGGACAGTTGGCTCCTGCGGGCCTGACCCCGGTCATGGTACTAGCCAGGGCTAATGGCCTGTGTGCGTTTAGGCGAGCTGTGCACGGAGGACCGCAGGTGCCCCGCTACAAACAGCTGTGTAGACATTGCAGCTTGGGCCTGAGGCCTGGGGAGGGGGCATCTCTCGGCCTGGGCTCTGAGACTCCACGCTCGCTGTGCAGATGCAGCCTTGGTAGCCCCCAGCGCTTCAGCCTGGCTGTCTAGCTTACGCCGCCTTTCGCTCGGGAGCTCCCCAGGTCTGGGCCAAGACGGCGGTCGGCTCATGCAGCCGTCCAAATCTGGCCCCGGTTTAAGTCAGAGGAGAATTAGCCAGGCCCTATCATGTGCCTTCTGATCCGTGCAGCATGCCAGCCAGCAAGGGGGGCACTCACTCTGCCACTGCCCTGGTGCCAGCTGTAGAGTCTGTGCCTGGTTGTGAGGCTGACAAGGGAGTTGGGGTGGCGGCGCTAGGGAATCACACGTGTAACGTGCACATCTGCCGATGGGCAACTGCAGGGAAGGGCTCTCTTTGCTCAGGGCAGGCCGCTCTGGTTCTGTTCCATCCCGCCCCAGCTGAAGGTGGTGTCGGTTTCACTTTTGTTTCTAGCTAGTTGTGAGTCAGTTTCTCTTCTTCTTGGCTGCAGTGTTCGCTGGGGAACCCTTGGCTGTGGAGCTGTTGCTTTTCAAGAGGATCTGTGGTGCTCTAAATTCTGGAGGAGCCAGTGTAGGGGACTTGCAGGGCTTAAGCCTTGTGGAATTTAAAGGGTCTGTGAACCTCACGCAGGGCCCTTTGCCCACAGGTGAATTTCGTGCCTGGTAGGCAACCAGGCAAACCCTCCCTGGCAGATGTTGGGCCTGCTCCCACTGGAGTGACAAGCTCTGCGCCTGGCTCCCTGTACTGTATCCGGCTTGTCATGCTTAGCTGAGTCAGCGGCCCAGGAACATATGACTGCACAGGACTCCTGCCCAGGTGAAGTGTCTAGTGACCCGCTTCTCCCTAGGCTCTGAGAGTCACGAAGGCTCAAATTTCCAAAAGCTCCTGTGTAACTTAGGAGCTGAACTCCCATTTTCAAAAGTGATCTAGGCACAGAAAAGCCAGATTGCCAAAGGGATTTAGGTGCCTGAAGATGCTGATCATACCTAGTTGGATTCATAAACCCCCCTAAGCAGGTTAGGCCCCTAACCTTGACTTTCAGTGGGAATTAGGCACCTAACTCACTTGGGCACTTTTATAAACTCCACCTGGTGCATAAACCCCTTGGGAAATCTGGGACCGAGTCTCACAGAAAGTCAGTGGCTCCTAAGTCCTTGTAGGCACTTTGGAAAATGTTGCCTGAGTGGCCGCGGGCCCTTTAAGGGCTTTCTGGAGTGGAATGCCAAATGCCGCTGTGTTTTTTCAGAGGCCTTGTTGATGAGGGTTCTAAAAATAGAGTCATACTGGGATCTTAATGGGACTTTGTGGGAAACCTGGAAACATTTTCTCATCCCTGTAAATGAGTCCAGATGCATTAGCATGACTGCAGCGCATCCTGAGGTAACGCCAGAGGAAGCAGGGACGCGTTTGAATTTCTCCTCTGATTGCAGCAGTAAAACTGTACAGAGCTGGGCCTTGCCCTCCCCCCCACCGCCCCTGCCTGAGCCAGACTCTGTCCAGTGCCAGGGCTGGTGGGGACCCCGGGGCTTTAAACCGCCCCCCTTTTATTGGTGCTCCTGCAAGAGCAGCCTTGGAGCTAATTTACGTTCACCCCTAGCGCCTCTAGGTGCCTGTTTCGGAGATGGGAAAAGCAGGAGCTCGGCAGGGCTCTGGCTGGGCCTTGGGCGCGCTGCTCTCTGCCTGGAGTCTCTGTTCCTTGTGCTGAGGGGATTCCTCCCCCCCGGGGCAGAGCGGGTCCCTTGCCTTCGCGCCAGGGCAGCGTGGAAGGCAGGACCCGGCCCAGGAATGTTCTTTAGCTTTGTAGGGTAATAAAAACGCGTCAAACTCTGGGCAGCGCTGGGGAAAGGTGCTGGCCCCTGAGCCCTGGGGATGGAAATGGGGCCCGTTCGGAGCCGAATGCCCCCTGCTCTGCCCCGGACGGGCTCCCCAGCACCAGCTTGTCTTGCTCAGGTCTCTGCACCGAGCCCGCTGGATGCGGTGGCTGTGCACGAAGCGGAAGCCGGACTGCGGTCGCTAGTATAGCTGGTGGAGGTCAGCGCGCAGCATGTCCTGTCTCTGCTGACCAGCGACCTGGGGGCAAGAGGCTCTGTAGCCCATTCCTGACCTGCCGAGCCAGCTGCTCCCGGCCCATGGACACACCAGCCCACTCCACCCCCAAATCCTCCAGTTTACACCAAAGCAGGGACATGCACTAGGGGCTGCACGCCGATCCCTCCCCAGAGAGCTAGCATTCTGCATGCACAGGCAGGGAGGAGATGGGAGAGGAAAGGACTTGCCCATTATCACCCCAGCAAAGCTGGGAACAGAGCCCCACTCAGGGCCCCGCTCACTAGATCGTGCTGACTGCCCAGCCAAAAGCTGGGGAAAGAGGGGTCCTGTACCCCACCTCTCTCATCCCCCATTATCCAACCCCCTGCCCTGCCCCACACATGCTCACTTACACTTGCTCGCTCACTCTTACACATTCACTCACACTCTCTCACACACACACTCGCTCACTTACACTCACATACTTGCTCACACTCTCACTAACACACACTTGCACACTCACTTGCACACCCACACACTTGCACACTCTCGCTCACTCGCTCACTTACACTCACACACTTGCTCACTCTAACACACACACTCGCTTACAGTCACTCACACTCACTCGCTAACGCACACTCACAGACACTCGCTCACTCTCACACACACTTGCTCACTCACACACATACTCACACTGTGTCACACACACTCTCTCACCCACACTCTCAGCCGATGGCTAGGGCTGTCTCAGGCCTACCACCCTCCCACCTCCCTGCCTCGTGCCAGGCTGGGCTGCTGTTGGGGGGGGTGCTCCGGTAGGTACATGTCCCTCAGTGACCTAGAGAGAGTTGTGATAAGGGCCGTGCAGCATGGGACCTGCTGATAACACCCCAGTGCGACACTTCCCATGTCATGGACCTGTTATCTCCAGGCTTTCTACAGTCACTTTCTGTCTTGAGCTGAGCTCTTCTGCAGCAACCAGATTCCCCCTCCCAGCCAGACGGGCCTGGCACAGCCGGGATCCCCCTGCCCCCCCACAGGTGCATAAACAGCCCAAAGAGCAGCTAGCGGCATGGGGATTTCAGGTTTCTCGGCTGGGTCAAAGCATCCGTCGATGCTGGTGCTGTCACTGGGGCTGGTTCCTGCCCGGCTGAAAGGTAGCGTAGACGGGACCAGCTGAAACCCTGGATGGGGCAAGGCAGCCTTCTGAAAAGTGGCCTCTAGCGATGGGGTGCCTGACCTGCCAGCGGCCTGTCCGCTCCCCAGTTGTGACCATTTTGACACACACACACACACGCACACGCACACGCACACACATATATATATTTGTCTTTCCCCTCCCGCCCTGTGCCTGCCTCGTCTGGAAGCTCCTTGAGGCGGACCGCTCAGGACGTGTCTGTCCCGCAGCCGGCACACCAGGGCCCCACTCCGTTTGCAGCTCTAGACTTTGCCAGAGCACAAGCGAAGGAGAGTGTAGTGAGAACGCTCTGGCTACGTCCCGTCTGCTCGGCTTCCGTCCCAGGAGTCCTGACTGATTATAGCCAAAGCCGGTCCTGGGCCATGGGCTCACGGCTCTAGCGCTCAGGATAAATCTCTAGTGCCGTGGTCACCGCGTTGCTGTCGAATGCTACGCTCTGCTTCAGCAGGGTACCCGGGGCTAAGCTGGAGTCAGGGGCTATGCCCTCTTTGGATGGCTTTAGCAATGGCTCCTGTAGTGTCTAGAAATAGGGAGGTATCCCACGAGGTCTCCCCTATCTGCTTGCTGGGGTGTTCTTTCCACTCCCTCGGAAGTTTCTCGTTGTCTGGGTTTGCTGCGCTGGGTCTGATCTGCGCCAGCAGCGCCTGGGGCCCGGGGATCCAAGAGATCCTGCCCCAGGCTGTGGGGATAAAGCTGGAGACTCCCCGGGGAAATGTCGAGACGTCAGGTTTCACTTTGTTTGGTTGCAGACCCATAACCACCCTGACACTGGGCCTGTGTTGGCCCGAAGGGGTCCCTGAAGTTAACCTTGACAGATCTGTGGACCATCTGTGTCCTCGTAATAGGCGAGTTCTGCCTGGTTCTGCCCTGGGTATCCCCTGGGGTCGCAGCCCCCAATGTTTCTCTCTGTGCCTCGTCCATTTGGTCCAGTCCCTTCGGTGCCTGCTAACCCTTGGCTTACAGAGAAGGGGGCTGGGAGGCTGCTTCTGCGGTAAGTTTGTCTTGTTCAGTAGTGAAATGTGGGCTGCATACAAACGAGTGCATCCGGCTGGCTGTGTCTGAGACCAGGCTCTACTCCTGCAGCTCTCGCTCGCAGGATCAGGCCCCTTGCATACCCTCTGTGCCTTTCACGCTCTTCCACCCTCTCCTCCTCCTCTGCTTTCCCTGGCAGCCAGGCCGCTGCCGCCTGCAGCACTGCGGGGTTTGATGGACCTTCCGAGGGAGTCCCACGTCAACTCGCACTTTGCAGCGCCATGGAATTTTCCACCCTAATGGAAGCCCCGGCTCATAACCCTGTGAAAGTTCCCGCTGACAGTGTGCAAACCCTCCGCCAGGCAGGATTCAACTGCTCTGCCCATCCCCCCGTCTCCAAGCCAGCCAGTGATCACGGGCAGGGCGAGGTGAAATGGGGGCCCTGGGATGTTTCAACACGGCCCGGAGTCTTTTCCATGTTGCTGTAATGTTAATTTCCCCTCAGTCTCATGCCCTGTGGCCAGTGCCCTGGGAAATCCGTGCAGCTGATCCAGGCAAATGGCCCCTAGTAGAAATCCCAGTGAGGTCCATTAGAACCCCCTAGCTGGCCTGTGGCCTCTACTGGTGCTACTGGCCTTTGCTGGCTTCTGCTAGAGAAAGAATAGCTTGGGGGGGATGGACCGAGAGACCCCTGGTTCTCTGCCAAAGTCCAGCTGCCAGTAGGAACCTGCTGAGAATTTTCAGCTGGTTGGTCTTTCTAACCAGGCAGTCTGGCTCAGTGGCTAGCGCTGGAGAGCTGAGCTCTGTCCCTGACTCTGCCACCAACATGTTGTGTGGCCGTGGGCAGATGACTTCCCCTCTCTCACTTTGGCTGTCTGCCTGGTGAGGCCGTAAGTTGTTCAGCGCAGGGCCTGCCCCTCGCTGTGGGTCTGTGTAGTGCCCAGGGATCTAAGCAGTAACCCCCCTTTCCGTGACAGTGGGGTGGTGAGAGGCTCAAGTAGGGCACTGAGAGCAGGAGCAGATTTACTGGGGTGTCAAGTCCCTGCTCTGTGCCTCGGTTTCCCCACCAGGCATAGTAGCACTGGCTGAGGGACGTGTTTGCGAAGTGCTGCCCCCCCTGGCTGCAGGTGAGATCGATGGAGCTGTGAGGGTGGCTACTGCTGCCCCAGGCCCTGGCTGGCTCAGGAATGGAGCCTGCCCCACTCAGCACACATCTGAGTGAATTGGTGGCGCCTTCCGGTCAGTTTCCTCTGGTCCCCGAAGGCTTTGTTACAGGGCGGCTGGAGTGATGGGCTGCTGGAAGGTTCTGAGGGACCCTAGCAGTGCTGATAGGGATCTTCAGGCTTCCCAAGCTCTGACGATGGATCTGAGCTGACTGGGGCTTTGGGAGCAGAGGGCGGGAGCTGGGCTCTGAATCTGATCTTCTCTCATCAATCAGGTCCAGGGGGTTGGTTTGGCCTGGTGCCTAGCATGGCTCCAGACCCAAACTCCTCCAAGGCTGAGGTGGCTCCAGGTTCCGATCTGGCCCTGTTTTTATTTCAGGCCTCTGCCTCTGAGCTGTTTGTAGCCAATGTGTGATTCTGTGGGTTCGGCAGCCCCGGCGGTGGCACTGAACTGTGTCCCTGCAGTCCGGCCTGGGGGAAGGCAGAGCAGCCCAGCCTAGTGGAGACACGACTGCATGAAAACTTATTTGATCCTTGTAGGGTTCCCTCCACCCCCATCCCACTGGCCTCGGTCTTTAAACTTCTGTGTCTGCTTCTGGCTCTGCCACTGACTGACTCATTTTGTGTCCTCGGGCAACTCACTTAATCCTGCTGTGAAACAGGGCCCGTGATGTGATCCCTGCTCAGCGTGGTGAACGGCTTTAAGATTGTGGGCTGGAGGGCACGGGCGAAGGCTCTCTGCAGACAGGCTAAAAGGTGTGGCTGGGCCCTAGCCCATTCCTGTTTGTATGTGCGTGGCCATCCACGCCAACCTTTGTAAACGCGTTCGCTCCCTCCAGTTTGCGCCGGGTAAATCTCTCTCATGTGGACAAACCTTCCAGGTGTTGTTATTGGGGTGAAAAGTTCCCTGTGATTCTCCTGTGGCTGATCCAAAACCCCAGACCCCCCAAAGCTTTCGGGGTCTCCAAAACTCTTCAGAAAGGTCATGTGGCCAGTCAAGAACAGCCTTCAGATCAGGAGGGTGGCTTCAAAATTATGCGATATTTTGAAAAAGAATCCATTTGGGGCTTTTTTTGTTTGGATTTTGAGCTTTTAGATCACACTCAGGTCCCGCTTTCCAGCTTTTCTCTCCAACCATAAGGGCTAGAAAGTGGAGCATCACAGGCTTCCAGGAGCTGGGGCTTTAATGAAAACACAGCCTGCTGTGAGAGTCACGATAACATGGCGAGAGTTATCAGCGCTGCCAGTGGAGGGTTACGCCTCCTCCAGCAAGCACATTGACTCCTCCAGCCTGGAGGGCTTGGAAAGCAGATAGCCAGGGCCACTTCAATTCACATTCCCAGGCAGTAATGCGGTGCCATATGGTGCCACCGGCATGTTTTGAGATCTGTAGCTACGCAGTGGTTTTGCTATCTGTGAACTGCACGGTTAAGTGTCTAGGAAATGGCTCTTGGCAGAGGATGGCTGCCATTTTGTGAGGCCAAATGGATACAGCGTGGTACGGAACAGATGTGCGCACACACTGTGCTCTCTCTCTCTCACACGGAAACTTTACTTTTGTTCTTTCTTGGCTTAGACCCTGCCCCTGTCATCAGGATATGCAGGAAGTCAGCCTGCGCTTTTAGTTTGAACAGGAACAACAAAATAAGAAAAAAGAAAAATAAAGTCTCCTAGAGAGACTGCGTAAGAGCACTAAGTGCTGTGTAACACGTCACCCGCCTCCCGTGCCTCAGTGTCCCCATCTGATACTTCCTAGTAAAGGGCTTTGAGTGGAAAGCACTAAACATGGGCTGAGTATGGCTTGAAGTGGAAGGAATCTTGACAAGAATTGAGTGAGGCCTTGTGACCGAAACCTTCCTGGAGGCAACAGTCACCCCTGCCTCGCTAGAGCCCTATTGCCTGAGGATGCCCTGCCATGCTGATTAACCCACCTTCACATACCTCCCCAGTTTTCAGATGGGGAAACTGAGGCACAGACAGGTGTAGCAGTTAGCCCAGGGTCACCCAGTGGAGTTGGGAACAGAGCTCCGGACTCCTAATTCCCAAGTGTGTGCTCCTCCCATTAGGCAGCACTTCCTTCGCTCCACTGGGAGCTCAGCAGTCGGGCCTGTCCGCGGCTGTCTGCACAGGTGTCCTCTCGGCTCCCCACCAGGCCGCTGGAGGCTGCGTGCGTCACCAGGACATGCTGATTTGCCGCGGATATTCTTTGTCCCGGGGACTCAGCATCTCCTCCCTCCCGGGGCCATGAACTTTTCACCTCCCGATCTAGGGACAGGAAGGCTGTCGGCTAGAGCCAGCCAATCCTCCTGCCACGTTTCCAACTCCCCTGCAAAAGGCCTTGGTTATTTTTAACCAGTTACTAGCTCCTTGTGGCCGCCCTGAATTTCCAGTGCAGAAACCACCCGCTAGGAAGAGGTGGGGGCTGCGTGCGTTGGGGAGGGGCACTGGATCTGGGAGCGGGGGAGCTGGGTTCTCGGGTGCGTCTACACGGCAGTAAAACACTTGCGGCTGGCCCGTATTGGCAGATGCCAGTTCCGAGGACTCGGGCTGCAGCCTCAGAGCCAGGTGTGTTCGGGGAGTTTCTGTGTCTGTGTTTGGGGCGGGGCTGTGTTGGTTGGGCCGGGGGACGAATCCAGGTTTGACAGGGCTGATGAGGCGCTTCTGGGGCTGCGTGTTTCAGGGGGCGCTGTCTATTTCTGGAGAAGTCGCCCGTTCTCAGGGGGTGCCTGGTACTGGGGGCTTGTGGGATCGCACCGGGGCACAGGACTCTGACTCTGTCCCTGCTGGGCCTCCCCGTGGCTCCCCAATGGTGGTATGGGGGATCCCACATTCTTGGGCTATCTCTCCCAAGCAGCAATGTGCCACCATGGGCGCAGCCCCCCAGATCACAGCCTTGCCGTTGTACAGGTAAATAACGCCCCCTGCTGCCAGCCCCCCCGCCCAGTAACCCTGTGTGGCTGGCTGGGCTCCTGACCCCCCCACGCCTCCTTGAGCTTTCCCACCTCATCCTCAAACAGCGGGAGAGCCCACACCCCACACCCCCAAGCTGGAACGAGGCACAATCATCCCCAAGTGGGGCAGTCACTGCAGCCAGGCCGATCCCTTCGCTCTCCAGTGGGAATCAGGGCTCAACTACTCATCCACCCACCCCCGCATACCTCTCCCTCCATCCCATACACACCCCACTGTCCTGGCCATCCACCCATGCGTATGCCACCACTGCAGAGTCAGACAAGAGCAGGAAGAATGATCAAGGGCCTGGAAAATCTCCCCCGTGAGGAGACAATTGAAAAGATGGGGATTGTAACATTAGAGGGGAGACGGATGAGAGGGGACGTGATAAAAGGTCAGGAAACACTGTGGAACTCCCTGCCACTTGAAGTCTTTGAGGACAAGAATTTAGCAAGATTCCAAGAGGGACTGGACATTCCTAAGGCTAAGGAGACTGTCCAGGGTTATAACTCCTAGTGCTTGGCCTGGCATCCTGCATCTGCCCCGGCAGCGCGCAGGGCCTCCCACTGGCGCTAGCTCTAGTGTAGATGGGTATTGGCCTCAGAGGTTTTCACCCCCATGCTCACCATCCCCAGGCTGCTCTGAGCTCGGGGCTTGGCTCCCGGGCTGCATCCTAGGATCTCCAAGCTCTTTCTAGTCATTAGCTAATGAACCTCATCTCACCCCTGCAAGGGGAGTAATAGGGATCTCTGGTTCTTGTGTCTGCTGCCTCAGTTTCCCTCTCTTGGCTCTCCACTGAATGCACACACCTCCTCTTAGGGACTGGGTTAGAGACGCAGCTCAAGGAGGCCCCAATAGTCCATCTCTTATGCTTTTGAGGCTTAACCCTTTCGCTCCCTTGGTTGCGAGCATCTCAAGGGCCACTACCCTAAACATCCTCCCCTCCCCCCAGCAGAGTCTCACAGCCTGTCGCCCCCTGCCTGACTCTCCGGGTCTCCTCCTAGGGTGCAGGGGGCTGTGAACCCTCCGGGGTTCTGTCCGCCCTCTGCCAGCTGAACCTCGAACCTCTCCTGCTGCTGCCCAGCCTTGGAGCTGGTATCCGTTAGGTCCCGTGTTTACTCCCAGTCATGTGCCTTGAGACCCAAGCACCCAGCTGGAGAGGACCAGGACCAGTGGCAGATGCCCTGAGATGTGGCAGATGTCCAGGGACCAGCCATCTGTGACAGGGCCTCTCATCATCCTTGTTCTACAAGGGGAAACTGAGGCAGGGAGGCTGGTCGATATGCTCACCATCTCACGGGGAGTGAGACGGGACCAGAACCCAGAAGTCCTGAGACCCTGCTCCACTACACTAATGCACAGGCCACAGTCCCCTCCCAGAGCTGGGAACCGTGTCATTACTGGTACTGCCCAGTGCAACATGCCAGCTGAAGCGCAACCCAGGGGCAAGCTCTGTAGGTGCTTCCCAGCTCAGCCCTGCTGGCACCAGCCCTGGGGCATCCCAGGATCCACATAGATACCCGGTGAGGCACAGGGTGTGTTCCTAGTACTGGCAGGACGGGGACGATTGCAGAGACCCTGGGTACAACGGCGGAACCAGTTACTGTCGCAGTGAGGGACAGCGGTTCCTGGGCAGGGCAGCCCTAGGGCCTGGGGGCCCCACTCCAGTTCAGTGCTCGCAGGTCTCCAGGCTCTTAGCATCTCTCGTTGGGGTTCCCCCACCCTGGCTCCATGCCCAGTCGCTGTTGCCCCCCTGTAAGTCCCACACAGACCTGCGCCCGGCACGGGGCTCTGTCCACACCCTGCTGTGGGGCGGCTCCTGACCCAACTGCCCTGCAGCTTCTGCTTTGCCAGGTAGGTGGCAACCATTCCCAAAGGGAGCTGGGCCGCCTCCTGGTTAGAGATCACAATAGAACCCAGGAGTCCTGGGACCCTGACCCCATGATGCTAACTGCTCCCCTAGCAGAGCAGGGAATAGAACCCAGGGGCCTCACGCGGTTGTCTCCCACTCTAACCACTAGACCCCGCTCCTTCCCCTTGTAGTAGGGTCGCTGTGAGATCCAAGCTGTCCCCTCGTGCATTCCCTGCAGCCGGGGCAGGCAGAGACATGTGCAGTGAGAGAAGACCAGATAGCAGCTCTGTGGTGATGGCCAAGCTCTCCTCTCGCCTCTGGGATTTCCATGCAGGGAGCTGCTTTGAGCCCAGCCAACCCAGTCAGCCCTGCTCTTGTTCAGGGACTGTGTGTGATGCCCATGCCCCCCTCCCTGCCCCGTCCCAGGGAAAACTTGCTTTACTTTGGTGCAGAGGGCTCTGCGGGGTGCAGCTGGCTGGTTCTGGGCCTGGCCCCCTCACACCTTCCCGCTCCTGCATCCCATGCCAGCGCCTCTGAAGAAAGTGGCAGCAATGCCAGGAATCCTATCTTGGAGCAAAGCGGACCAGACCAAGAGCCCCCACCAGCCTGCAGAGATGAAGCAGGGGGCGGCACTGGACGATCTAGGGGCATCTGGACCTTTGGCAAATTTTGTCAAGTGTCACAAAACATTTGCCCTTGGCCTAAGCCCCCAGGGAGATCTCAGCTTGAAAAGCCACCGGGCCATAACTCGGGGGTCCTTGGACTTTCTCACCTCCCATGCTGGGGCTGCCCCAAGGTGGCTGGCTCGATGGGCTGCTGGGCTGGGACTGCGCACATCACTTTAGGTGAAGGCATTTCCATGTGCTGCATCTCCCTTTCTCGCTGGCTGCAGCCCCGCTGCCCTGCTGTCCCCTCTGCAGGCTGGGCAGTTTGGCTCTGGCCTCTGGCACCAGGCAGACAGCATGGTGCTGTGGAGAGAGGCTGTGGGCTGGGGAATCAGGACACCTGGCTCTGGTCCTGCCTCTCCTGCAGACTTGCTTGAATAGCCTTGGGCCGGTTTCGCCATATCACCATGCCTCAGTTTCCCCACCTGTAAAACAGTGGCAGCGGTGCTGAGAGGACTGTGTGTAGAACGCAGCATTTAAGGATTAAACATTTCGATCCGTTTTGTGCTCTCCTTCCACCCTTGGTGTCCCCTGCAGATGCCCAGGTTGGACCTACACCAAAGAAATGCCAGACAAAAGGCTCTGAAGCAACTAAATGAGAATCATGCAGAATCTCCGGGCTCCTGGAGCTGGTGCTGCAAGGAGCAATGTGCTAGAAAAGAGCAGGGACCCGGGTCCAGAAGCCACAGCTGGAGACCCAAAGTTCAACCCCCCAAGGAAGCACTGTGAATTCCTGTCTGAAGCACCTGGGATGGTTCTGTTTTTCCAAACCCTAAGAGCAGGCCCTCGCTCTCACCCCAAACGACTTCCATCTCAGATGAAGGGGAAACCACAACAAGCAAGAACAAAAGGAAACCCCTTCCCCAATACTGAGTGACTGAGAGCACAGTGTGCATCTCCTCCGTAAGATGCTGCAGCAGCCCTGAGAACAAGATGGCTGCTGTGCTCCTCCTGCAAGGGAGAGCACCTGGAAATGTAAAGGTCTGGTACACAAACCAACTCCCAGCTGTGAACCCTGCACGTTCAGCAGCCCAGCACATCCCGTGCAAAGAAGGCTCTGGCTGCAGTGAGATTGTCTCTTGGTTTTGCAGTCAAATAGCTAGGCCCTGTGATACAACCACATGCCTGGTTCTATCTGATCTGGACTCAGAGAAGAGCCATCTCCTGCCACTGTCTCTGGGATTTATCCGGTGTCCCATTACCTGAGCACCTCCAGATCTTTCATCTAGATGTCCTCACAGCCCCTCTCTGAGGTCATGCACCTTTCACAGATGGGGAAACCAAGGCATGGTGCCATGAAGAGACCTGCCCAGGGTCACACAGGGAGTTGGTTGCAGAGCAGGGAACTGTAACTAGGTCTCTGGCTAGCTCCCTAACCACTAGACCATCTTTCCTCACCTGTCCCTTCTTTATGGCTGCTGCCTTTGGGGCCCAATGACGCTGGGGGCCCCCTGCCCTCCATGGAGATGCCGGGGGGAGGCTCAATACGCTTCCCACAGCCAGCAGAGTGGAAAGAGACTAAGACAGAGCGAGGTGCTCGGGGGCAAAGGGAGACTTTGGCAAACAACTGCAGCAGCGTGTGGAGCAGCCGGCGGCCGCTCCCCAGCTGTTTCCTGCGATTCCCAGGGAGCCCAGGACCTTTGGCTGCACTGCAGGGATATTCGGTTTCACCATCATGCTGTAGCCCAGGATCCCAAGCGAGGAAGGGTCGTTTCCCCCTCCCGGCTGGCGGACTCAGCCTGCTCCTCACTGCCCTCCAGACCCCGAGCAGCTGGGACTCCCTTGGGAGGATGGGCCGCTGCCTTCCCGGAGCTCTGTCCCCAAGCATGGAGCAGGCAGAGCCCAGCCCCCGGTCACAGGTACAGATGGTGCCGAAAACCGGAGAGCCGAGCCTCCAAGGAGGGGTGTTTCCAGAGCCTTGGGCAGAGCTGTGCAGGGGACCTGCGCCCCTGGAGACGTTACCAGCAGCCTGAGCTGGCGAAAATCGCCTGTTTCTTTGGAATACGGGTGTCAGGCCCTGGGGGCTGCAGCGGGGGCATTGGGGCTCTTCATAGGCCTGTTCTTCCATTCTCTCGGCCTCCATCTGTTGTCTGCCCAGCGCGGGTGGGCAAGCCAGCCCCAGCCCTCAGGCCTTCGGCTGCTCGTCTGGTCTCAGCCGCCCGCCCGCTCAAGCCTGCCGGGTTTGCCCGCTGGCAGAGCCGCGGCCTGTTGAAGTCAATGGGAGGCCACCCCATGCCCTCTGGCCAAAGCCCATGGAGGCAGCGTGCTCAGGAAAGGGTCTGTTGGGACAAGCGGGAGGCCCAGGTTGCTCCTTGCTCATCTTGCACAGCACCGGGGCTTCCCAGTGCAGCCCACCACAGGCGCAGAAGGGACGTGCCAGGATTGCAGGCCTGGGGTCAAGGGCTCGGCTGCCTTTGCCCCACCAGCCAGCCTTGCGCGGGGCCCAGCTGGGAGCAGCCTCTCCAGGAAGCTGCCTGGGGCAGAGGCGTCGCTTGCAGAGGCTCTGACGGACACAGCTCTGGTGTGACAGCCTAGCACACGCCCAAGCACTAGGGAGGAGTCCAGAGATCTGCCTTCCATCCATTGAGATCAGATGGTAAAGTGCTTGGAGCAGGCACTGGCTGTTCATTGCACCTGGCACAGTGGGGGCTGGGCAGGGTCAGGGCAGGGACCGTGTTTGTTCTGTGACTGTACAGCGCCTAGCGCGGTGGGGGCAGGGCGGGGCAGGGACTGTGTTTGCTCTGTGTCTGTACAGTGCCTAGCGCGGTGGGGGCGGGGTCAGGGCAGGGACTGTTTGCTCTGTGTCTGTACAGCGCCTAGAGCGATGGGGGCTGGGCTGCGCTGTTGCTGGTACCTGTTGGCACCCGTAGCTGTGGCAACCATGGCCCCGTCTGCACTGTCGCTGGTACCCGCTGACACCCGTAGCTACGGCAGCCGTGGCCCCGTCTGCGCTGTCGCTGGTACCCGTTGGCACCCGTAGCTATGGCAGCCGTGCCCACTTCCCACTACCTCCTGCGGACCCCTGCATTTTGAGACCCCTTTGCTGCAGGGGATGAAACCCCGACCCCAGGCCCTTGCAGCTGGTGCCACCAGCTAGCACCTTTCGATTGCATTCTGCTCACCGGAGGTTTCGCTGCGCTGCTCAGCGTGGTTATGCGGCAGCATGCTGGGCGCTGATACTACATGTTCCACCCCAGAGGCAGCTGCAGTTGAGTGATCCCAGCTTAGTTCTAGCTGGTGAATGATGTTCCGGTGCCCTCGGTCGCCCCCTGAACCATACCAGGGGGAGGTGCATTTTGTCCTGTTCGTCTGGTTAATTTCTAAGCTGGCAGAGACTCAGAATTCAGTGATACCCGCTGTGCTGGGGCCCCATGCACCAGCGGAGAGCACAGCCCAGAACAAGCATTTCACGGGGCTGAGCCTGGGAAGGCTGCTGGCTTATCCTCCCAGGAGCCTCTCCCCCCAGGGGAGGGGCCAGCTGGGCAGTGTCTATGCCAGGCTGGCTGCTCAGCCCTGGTGGAGTCTGAAGCCCTGCGCTGCCCGATCAGATTGCGCTAGAGCCGGGCGCTGACTCTGCACCCCATGGCCCCATTTTGCCTCCTGGGGTCCTAGGGGGACGCTCAGACTCGGGGGCTCATTCGTCCTTCGGCCTCTCTGCTGAGGCTGCCAGCAGGCAGGGAGGAGGCGGGGGGCTAATTGCTCCTATTTGTGCTGCTCTGCTGGGCAGGGCTCAGGCCTGTAGGCTGCAGGGAAGGGCCCCCCCCGGTTCTAGCAGAGGCTCTGGGCGGGTGGAAGGTTGTGCTCCGTACCCAGCATTTCTCTCCCCCGAAGGCCTGCGGTCAGGACAAAGCTCACCCACCAGGAGGCTGCTGCATTCAGGGAGCACACATCCAAACCCAGCGGCGCTCTGGCGTGACCCAAAGCACTGGGCTCCCTCCTCCTCCCCGCGTGGGCCCAGCTGCAGCAGCCGCGGCCGTACGCTGCTTTGTGTGGTTCCCGGGGTCGCCCCGAGCGGTCCCATTGCCATGCAGCCCCACGGACTCGCTGTCTTGATCGCCCCACCCCGGCATCCACATTTAACTTTCACTCCCCCCATGGGGCAGGCAGGGCTGGGATCCCTGCAGCACAGACAGGGAACTGAGGCCCAGAGACGGCCCTATAGCAGAGCAGGGCCTTCAAGCCAGGTCTCCCCAGTCTTAGCCCAGCACCCCACCCACCCCACCTCTTCCCCCACCCAGCTAGCTGACTCTCCTTGCAGAGGGGGAGCCGAGAGAGAGTCTGTGACTCGCCCCCTACCTGTCCCACTGGGAGCCTTTGGCAGCGCTGGGAATTGGACCCCCCCTCTCTGCGGGGTCTCTGACTGGTGCCTTTATCACAAAGCCATGTGAGGCCCTTCCCTGTGAGCAGCTTCCAGCCCCTCGGGGAGGTGGGAGCCAAAGGCCAGGCTGGGTGCTGGTTGACGCAGGGACCGGTGGGCCACAGCTCCCTGCAACCCCAGGGCAGATGTGACAGTCCTTCCCTTGGGCCCAGCCAAGGGGAAGTGACAAGCGGAGGAAGGGGCAATGCTATTCTGTTCTGCAGTGCATCATCCTTCATTTCGTATCGGCATCAGCTCCTCCTAACCCAGCATGTTCACCTTCCTCTTGTATTCGTAAGGCTCATCGGCCCTGCAGTGCAGCCTGGTGCACACAGGCCAGGACACCTGGGTTCTTTTCCTGAGTCTGCCACCAACTTGCTGGGTGGTCTTAACCTGGCTCGCTTGACTGCTCAGTGCCTCAGTTTCCCTGTTCATAATACAGCTCAGCTGCCTCCTAAGGTTGCTGAGAAAACCTCATTAATATTTGCTTTGAGATCGACGGACGAACGAGGCTGGACAAGTGGCAAGAATTACAAAGAGCCTTTTATGAATAATTAGTAAATGATGAGCAGCAATTGATTTCCTTCCCCGTAATCAATTACGGTAAAATGGATTCAAATAGGTCGCAGTGGCGGAGCCTGGCAAGCTCCCGTGGATTTCAGGGGCTAAGTGCTTTGTTCCAGGGGCTGTAACATTCCTACTTTACAAGGGTTTGTGTCTGGCTTTGTAGCAGGTTTGAACCTTTCTCAGGATCGCGTGTGACCAGAAGCCCTGGGATCTGACCCAGCGTGGGAAGCTGATTGTGTGAATGATGATCTCCTGAGATCTCCAAGCGCTTTCTAAAGCTGGGGTGGGAGAAGAATCCGCAGCATCTTACAGGCCGGGGAGAGTGCGAAGGGATGCATCTCGCCAGGGCTGGCTCTAGGCACCAGCAAACCAAGCACGTGCTGGGGTGGCACATGTTCAAGGGCGGCATTCTGGACATTTTTTTTTTTTTACTTCCAGTGGCAAAAGCCTAGGGCCCTGGCAGCTGCAGCCGTCTGCATGGGGGCACCCTGGGGCTGCTGCAGTTCGCACCACAGGGGAGCAGCGCTGCACCTTGTGGCTGGGCCGGGCAGGATCTGAGTGGGGGACATGTGGGCTGGGGGCCGCCCCACAGGGTGCACGGAGCCTCCAGCAGGTGCTGCAGGGTGCCAGGGAGAAGTGGCCTGGGAGAAGGGGCCCGAGCTGCCCAGGGACTGCGGCAGGGCAGCCAGAAGCAGCAGCAGCAGCAGTGGGGCCATAGAGTGTGGGGTGCTGCTGTGCGCTGCCCATGTCCCGCTTTCCGGGGCTCCGGTCCCTCTGGGGCTCCTCAGCCCCCTGCTGGGGTGGTCCCCTGGTTCTGCCGTCCCGGGTCCCGGACGGTCCTGGAGGTGGGAGCCCTGGCTGGAGGGACCCTGGGCTGAGGCATGGCAGGGGGCTCAGGATGGCGGAGAGAGAGCCCAGGGCTGGGGCGGCAGGGGGTGCGGGATGGGGGAGAGAGAGCCCAGGGCTGGGGCGGTGGGGTGTGCGAGTGGGGGGTGAGAGCCCAGGGATGGGGGGGGCAGCTAACATTTTTTTTGCTTGGGGCGGCAAAACACCTAGAGCCGGCCCTGCGTCTCGCCCCAAGTCTCACACGGAGGCTCTGTCCAGGCTGAGAATTACCGCAGGCCTCCGGGTTCCCGGCCCTGTGCTCTAACCAGCAGGCCGCACGGCCTGCCGTTGTCACCCTGCTGTATAACAGGCCTGAACTAACCTCCTGCTCTGAACTCTGGAAATCCAGAGCTGAACGTTGCTGTACTGGAGAAAGCCCTTGGCTGCTAAGCCAGTGATTTAATATAGGCCAGATTATTGTCTGTTTCTCTTCAGTGCTGGCCCTCCTGGGACCTGACTGCTGTCTCCAGCGCCCGCCTCGCTGAGGCTGGAGCCTGGGCCAGACGGTGCCAGGAGATTCACACGGCTAAGGCTGCGTGAAAGCTCTGAGTCATGCAGGGAATGGGGCGGCTGGCCCAGAGCACCTATGGTTGAGGGGGACATAAGCACAGGTCAGATAGTGGTCCATCTAGCCCAGTATCCTGCCTTCGGCCAGTGGCCAGGGCCAGGTGCTTTGGAGGGAGTGAACAGAACAGGGCAATTACCCAGTGATCCATCCCCTGCCTTCCAGCCCCTGGCCTGGCAGTCAGAGGTTCGGGGACACCCGAGTGTGGCGGTGTGCTCCTGGCCAGCTTGGCTAATAGCCAGGGATGGACCTAGCCTCCTTCGGCTGATCTAACGCTGTGGACGTTGTGAGCAAGGTATCCAAGCGCTCTGTGCCCGGGATCAGGGCCAGCTCAGCCCCCAGGGAAGGGCTCAGATTTGAGATGAGCTCGGCAGCACCCAGTGTGCTAATCTGGCCTGAAGTTGGCATAAGGGGGTCAGACCTATAGGGGGGCCAAGGGGACGAGACCTCAGGGCTGTCATCTCCTAAGAGAACAGAGCTCACAAGTGGATTCCAGCTCCTCCCCACCCTCGGGGGCCCTCAGGTGCTGCTCAGGACTGCTTCTCCCTGGGGTGGGGGCGTGGAGACTGCGGCAGTTTCGAGGTGGTTGCCAGGCTGGCGAAGGGACTTAGCAGCCATTAGTAAAATAAACCCTGGCTTGTCTCTGCTGGGGCCAGGCTGCCTTCAGGTAGCCGGGGGTCTCTCCGCATCTCCTTCCCTCAGTCCAGAGACAAAACAGCCCAGCACCAGGGCCAACAGCTGGGGCATGAGCCAGGGCAGGGGTCCAGGGCCCACTCCGGAGGGATGCGCTCCCCAGATTTGGCATCCCTAGCTCCAGGAGTCATGGGATTTAGGTGAGACTCTCAGTGTTTCTGAACTGAAAGAAATAAATGTCTGGCCCTTGGGGTTGGGGAGAAAAGCTGGAAAATGCAACCCCCAAATGGCTCAGAAAAGAAGCCATTGAAAGGTGGATTCTCTCCATCGCTGGCTATGTTATGGTCAGGATTCAGTGCCTTGCTAACAGATCTGCTCGAGTTCAAACCGGAGTGATTTCAAGGCAGTTTTCTAGCCCGTGTTATCTGAGAGGGCAGACTGGCTGCTCACAAGGGTCCCTTCTGACCTGGGTGGCTATGAATAAAGAGATCCCACTGTCGGTTATTGAACTGAACTGCATGATTTTCTAAGCCAAGCTTGTGAGTTTCTGAGCCATGATTTTTGAACATGTAGGGTTGGCAGCACCATAGCTGCCTGACCACCAGCCCCGTGCCCGCCCCATCTGCCCGGGATGGTTGAACCTCAAACCATCAAGAGAACTTTGTTTTGGGCAACCTGGGCTAGTGGGCTCAGCAGAGGGCAAGGCGCCAGGCGCGCCTGAGTTCTAATCCAGGCTTTGCAACTGACTCACTGTCCTTGTGTGAGTCCCTTTGCCTCGGTTTCCCCATCTGTAACTCACGGGTGATGCTTCCCTCCCTAGCAGAAACGTGGCGGCTTAAGTCTGCCTGGGCAGGGCTCTGAAATCTCTGGCTGGAAAAGGCCACAAAAGAGTTAAAAAATAAAGACTAAATCTGCTCCCACTGAAGTCAAAGAGCAGCTGTGTCAGTGGGAGCAGGATCGGGCCCTGTTTCTACAAAAGCAGCACCCTGCAAGCTGGCCTGTTTCCCCAGATCTCGTGGGCTCTATAAAACGGGGTTGGACATGGCCCAAGGACAGGATCTCCTGCCAGATTCCTGGCCGGAAATGCCACGAGAACAGCCTTTCTGTGGTATTTCAGCACGGCTGTCTCCAAGCCCAGCAGCGCAAATGAAAAACAACAGAGGAGAAGTTAACCAAACTTTTGCTGAACATCAGGAACGGGCTGGTTTGAGTTTGAGGCACAGGGTGGCCCAACCTATTCTCCCGTCCCCCGTTGTTAGGTGCTGTAATGAACTGGCTAGGGTGTGTGTGTGTGTTTGTGCATCGCTGCCCTCTCCTGGATGGAACCGGAGGTGCTCAGTGTGTGCCATATGCCCTATACTGGTGTCTGGTGCCTGAGATCATCCTTTAGCTCCAGCGGCATGGCTTCAGGAGCTGGGCTTTCAGAGTAGGAGGTGCTGAGTTCTCTCTCTGCTCTTGAGGAGGATCCAGCTAGCAGCTGGTCCCAGCTGTGAAGTCCTGGCTGGGAGGTGGGGGGATGAGTTCCTGGGGCCAGACATTGGTGTGTTCTCACCTGCAGCTCCTGCTGTGATTGTTCAGGTCTAAAGAGAGACAAGGCAGTAGCTGGTGGAGCAGGCTGGGCTCAGAGCTGTCCTTCTGCTGGGAGGGAATGCAAGCTCAGTGGGGCCAGGCCACAGCCAGCAAAGGAGGAGCTGCTCTGGGAGGCGAGTTTGGTGTTCGCTGGCTCAGAGCAGCATGGCTGGGCTGGGCTGTCTGCTACCCTCAGACCTAGAGACCTTGACAAGATGGGGCCCTGCTGTGCTAGGCGCGGCACAGACACAGTGAGAGACAGGCCCTGCTCCAGAGAGCTGACGGTCCAGCTAGAGAGCTCAGGCAAAGATAGGAGGGGAAACTGAGGCACGGAGGGGGGCAAGGATGTGCCCAGGCTCATCCAACAGGTCAGTAGCAGAGTCAGGAATAGATCCAGGGCTCCGGTCTCCCCTACCAATGCCCATCTTTCCCTCTGTTCTCTTCTGCACTGCCTCTGCACAGCCCCGCAATGCACAGCCTAAACCATGCCTGCCTGGCTGTCTCTCTTGCCCATCTGTATTTACACTGTGAGCTCTTTGGGGCAGGGACTGTCCTTCTATTCAGTCTTTGTACAGTGTCTAGTGCAGTGAGGACCTGGGCCAGGGTGGGGCTCCAGGCGCTACCATAATACACCTAATAGCTAATGTACAGTGCCTAGCACAGTGGGGACCTGGGCCAGGGTGGGGCTCCAGGCGCTACCGTAATACACCTAATAGCTAACGTACAGTGCCTAGCGCAGTGGGGACCTGGGCCAGGGTGGGGCTCCAGGCGCTACCGTAATACACCTAATAGCTAATGTACAGTGCCTAGCGCAGTGGGGACCTGGGCCAGGGTGGGGCTCCAGGCGCTACCGTAATACACCTAATAGCTAACGTACAGTGCCTAGCGCAGTGGGGACCTGGGCCAGGGTGGGGCTCCAGGCGCTACCGTAATACACCTAATAGCTAATGTACAGTGCCTAGCGCAGTGGGGACCTGGGCCAGGGTGGGGCTCCAGGCGCTACCGTAATACACCTAATAGCTAATGTACAGTGCCTAGCGCAGTGGGGACCCGGGCCATAGCTGGAGCTGCTAAACACAACAAGGATACAAATAATATCTTAACTCCACTTTTTATCTCCCTAGCTACTGCACCAAACCAAGCTGTCACTGCCCCTCCCTTGCCGGAGGAGCCGGGGTTTGCTTAGGGATTGTAATCACCCCCTGGGGTGTCACACAGCCCAGCCCCGCAGGAGAAGGCCATCCAGTGGATAGGCTCAGGCCAATCACGGCGCCTGCCCAGCTGTTTGCGCGTCCCCCTGGTACAGCTGTATTTATGGCACATGAATTGGTCCCTTGTCCGGCCTGGCCACTAAGGCAGATTAACGATATGTGACATCTTTGTGCAGTGGAGATAATCTGGGAGGGGGGGCAAAGTTGTCTGAGTGGCTGATCGGATTTCAGGAGCTGCCCCAGCAGATCCCTGCTTAATCCCGGCGCAAAAATCAGCCTTTTGGGGCCACGGGGCTTCTTCTCTGGACCAGCCACCAGTGCAAGGGGATAGGGGGTCAGAAGCAGCCCGTGAACAGAGAATGCAGCAGAAACTAGAGCTGGGACCCTTCTTAATAAGCAATGGGGCGCTCTGGGAGAATAAGAGCCCCAGAAATGTGGCTGTGGAGGAGTTTGAAGGAAAATCCTCTAGGCAGGGGTTGTTTCTTCCAGTGTTCCCATGGGTTTGTGGACGGGGCCCCGATCCTAACTGGGCCCCTGGGCACTGCTGTATTAGATCTAGCACTCAGAGAGTTGGAGCAGGATGGAGCCATCAACTCTGCAGTGTTGACACCCCGTTTGGGATTTTGCTGGGGCTTGGCCAGATCCCCGGAAGGAGTTTGTTCATAGTGAAAAAAGAAAATCTTTGTGTGTGTCAGAACAGGAGGGGCCAGACCTGTGGCTTGTATCAGATCTTAAGAGTCGAGATATATTGACAGCGTTGGGGCAGGCGGGAGCACAGAGCTGGGATAGCAGGGGGCTGTGAGTCGGGAGTGAGGGGCACTGGCTGAACTGTGGAGGGACCCCAGGGCTGGGCTAGCAGGGGGCTGTGGGTCAGGAGTGAGGGGCACTGGCAGAGCTGTGGGGGAAGCCCAGAGCTGGGCTAGCAGGGGGCTCTGGGTCGGGAGTGAGGGGCACCAGCAGAGCTTGGAAAGAGCTTGCCCTGCCCCTGCCTGCATTGCCCAATGGTTCTTCCCCCACTGCTTTTCCCCAGGGCATCCCCTCCCTCCCCCCGGCCTCGTCACAGCGACCTGCCATTGCTGAGGAAAGCGGAGGGGGGTCCCCCCTGGATCCCATCTCTGCTGCTCCTTCAGCCCTCAAGGGTGGGCACTGGAGAGCCAGGTGAGGGGCAGCCCAGCGAGCAGGGCATGGCCTAGGCAGCTTCCCCCTTCCCCTCGGCTGCCCCTGCTGCCAGGCCAGAGGGGGCTGCTGTCTCCACCTCCTCCCGGCTGCAGGCTGCCAGGCCAGGTCTGCGGCAAGGCTGGGGACCCCTGTGCTCTGGGGGCAATGGGGCAGCTCCTTCGCCCACCTGGGTTGGCCCGGGGTCAGCTGATGGGCAGCACGGTGCCTATGTTAGCCCCTGTGCCTGGCGCTGCAGAGGGGCACTGCTGCCCAAGGGGGTTGGGAACCAGCCCTGGGGCCTCTGGGGCAGAGTGGGTCGCGGTACCTGGATGCTGTCCCCAGGGGGCACGGTGTGGTGGCCTGGCTGTGAAATGAACCCGCTGGGCCTCAGTCCAGCTCCCTCCTGCGCAGGGGTCCCACAAAGCCCACCTCCCTAACTGGCCCCTTCTCAGGGCCCTGAAGGCTCAAACGGGCCATGGAGTCGTGGGCAGGGCTGCAGGGCTGTGCCACTGAGCCCTGGGTACCAGGTCCAGGGTCTCGCCAGAGTGCTGGGGCGGGGGTCACAGCCTTGCTGAGGGGGATACAGTTATGAAGAGAGCCTGGCAGCACGGGGGTGGGGACGGGACACGTGGTGAGCTCAGTCCCTCTTGCCAGCGCCCCCCAATGTCCATCCTGCAGGAGCAGGGCAGGCCCATGTCCTCCAGCCTCCTGGGTCTTCACTAGACACTCACCCCCCCCCCCCCCCCACCGCTAGGGCAAGGGGCCTAGCAACAGTCAACCCTCCGCCAGGCTGGATGGTCAGAGGGAAAAACTCGGCCCGCCGAGCCCAGCGTAGAGAAATGCAGCTGCAAACAGAGGTGCCCTGCGTGTGAGCAGGGATGCCTCTGAGTGTGTGAGGAGAAGGGCCCACAGTGGGTGCATATGGAGAGGTGCCCATTGTGGGTGTGTAAGGAAAGGTGCCCATGCGGTGTGTGAGAGGAGGGGGTACCTGCAGTGGGTGTGTAAGGAGTGGTGCCCATGGAGGGTGTGAGAGGAGAGGTGCCCATGGTGGGTGTGTAAGGAGGTGCCCATGGTGGGTGTGTAAGGGGAGGTGCCCATGGTGGGTGTGTGAGGAGGTGCCCATGGTGAGTGTGTGAGGAGAGGTGCCCATGGAGGGTGTGTAAGAAGAGGTGCCCATAGTGAGTGTGTGAGGAGAGATGCCCATGGAGGGCGTGTAAGAAGAGATGCCCATGGAGGGCGTGTAAGAAGAGGTGCCGATGGTGGGTGTGTAAGGAGGAGCCCATGGTGGGTGTGTAAGAAGAGGTGCCCATGGTGGGTGTGTAAGGGGACGTGCCCATGGTGGGTGTGAGAGGAAGTGCCCGTGGTGAGTGTGTGAGGAGAGATGCCCATGGAGGGCGTGTAAGAAGAGATGCCCATGGAGGGCGTGTAAGAAGAGGTGCCGATGGTGGGTGTGTAAGGAGGTGCCGATGGTGGGTGTGTAAGGGGAGGTGCCCATGGTGGGTGTGAGAGGAAGTGCCTGTGCTTCGAGAGGGGCCCTGCAGATACCGGTCAGAGCTCCCCTTGGCAGCTCGAGTCCCCTCCACTTTCCCTGTCCACTGGGTTCTGGCTCGTTTTCCCTCCCTGCCTCGGAGCTGCGAGTGCCTGGTGCAGGATGTGCCCGGCGCCCTGCGGCAGGCTCGGGGCAAACCAGGGTTGCCCAGAGGATTCAGGGGGCCTGGGGCAAAGCAATTTTGGGGTCCTTTCCATAAAAAAAGTGTTGCAATACTATAGAATTCTTGTGGGGGGCCCTGCAGGACCTGGGGCAAATTGCCCCACTTTCCCCCCCCCAGGCGGCCCTGGGGCAGACTGGCGTGTGCGTGTATCGTCGGGAGGGGGCATTCCCTGAGGAGCGAGCAGCCTGGTGCTGGGACACCCCGCCAGGAGCCCTGGCTGGAGAAGGGATCGACCCAGGCCGGCCGGGGGCACGGCAGTGGTTTGAGACACCAGCCAGCCTGGGCCAAGGGTTGTTTTTGGAACTGGTGGCTGCTTTTTTCGGCTCCTGTCTTGCTTTGCCTTGACCTTCTTCCCTGATGGGAGCCGCAGCCCGGCTGCCGGGGATTAGCGGCTGCTGCCAATTGATCCGGCAGCCTGGCGGTGCTGGGGGCCTGCGGGGATCCGGGCCTCCCTCCTCTTTTGCAGCTACACTCCCGCAGGGTGCCACGGACAGACGGACGGGAGCAGCTGCCCAGAGTCTTGGGCCCAGCTTCCCTAGCACCCCCAGGGCTTGGCCTCGGGCTCCCACTCTCCTGCCACCTTCTGCTGCCCACCCCAAGTTGGATGGGCCGCACAGCAGAGAGCCACCACGGGTGGTACCGTGAGCTCCACTCTCCGTCCTGAGCTGGCAGCCGGTCTGGTCAGTCTCCACCTAGCTCTGGCAATGGGGCACGGTTGGGGCATCAGGTCGTTGCCACTAGGCACCGCTGTCCTGGGATGCCCTGAGCCACTGGGGCTTGACGGGTCGAAGGGAGGTTGAAAGTGAAACTGTGAATCTGCAGCAGGGGTGTGGGGGATGGGCTCTCTGGGACTGGGCACAGCTGGGTCAGTGCCAGGGTGAGCCAGGATCTGGGGTCCCTGGCTGTGGGCACAGCTGGGTCAGTGCCAGGGTGAGCCACGGTGGGGAGTCCCTGGCTGTGGGCAGAGCTGGATCAGTGCCAGGGTGAGCCAGGGTTGGGGGACCCTGGTCTGGGACTAGCTGATCATGCCGTGGGGTCGCTTAGGGTAGGTCACTTGGCCTGGGGACCGCAGGATCTGCTCCAGCTCAGACAGGCTCTGTCCGCGTGTAGCCCTGGACTATCTCCACTGGGGTCCCAGATTCCCCGTCTCCCCAGCCACACTCCCCAGCCAGCGAACCCCCGGCCCCCAGCTCTGTGCACAGCAAGATGCAGCCTGGGCTCGCAGTGCTGACGGGACCTTAGTCCTGCCCCTGGGCCTGTGCTGCCCGTGACGAGCAGAGCGCTGGCTCCCGCCCTGCACCCAACACGACCCTGGGCGGGGATGGGCTGAATGGCTCCTTGTCCATCGTCTCGGCGGCTCTGGCACTGAGGCACTTGGCTTGCAGCTAGAAAGAAGCTTTTTTGGTCTTGCTGCCCTGGCTCGCTGTTCGATTTTTATTTGTGTTTTTCTCATTGCCCACCCCAGGCACAGTCAGCCGGGGATCTGAGAGCACAGCTGGGCTTCCCCCTTCACCAGTCATCGCTGGTCAGAGCGGTCTGCTGGTCCCTTCCTGCCCTGGGTGACTCCCTGTAGCCTTCCAATTCTGTGCTTGGAACGACTGGGGCTGGAACCAGGGGCGCTGGGGGGCTGCTGCCCCCTCCCCGAATCAGAGAATATCAGGGTTGGAAGGGACCTCAGGAGGTATCTAGTCCAACCCGCTGCTCAAAGCAGGACCAATCCCCGACTAAATCATCCCAGCCAGGGCTGTGTCAAGCCTGACCTTAAAAACCTCTAAGGAAGGAGATTCCACCACCTCCCTAGGGAACCCATTCCAGCGCTTAACCACCCTCCTAGTGAAATAGTGTTTCTTAATGTCCAGCCTAAACCTCCCCCACTGCAACTTGACACCATTGCTCCTTGTTCTATCATCTGCCACAAGGGAGAACAGCTGAGCTTCATCCTCTTTGGAACCCCCCTTCAGGTGGTTGAAGGCTGCCATCAAATCCCCCCTCACTCTTCTCTTCTGCAGACTAAACAATCCCAGTTCCCTCAGCCTCTTCTCGTAAGTCATGTGCTCCAGCCCCCTGATCATTTTTGTTGCCCTCTGCTGGACTCTCTCCAATTTGTCCACATCCCTTCTGTAGTGGGGGGCCCAAAACTGGACACAATGCTCCAGGTGTGGCCTCACCAGTGCCGAATAGAGGGGGAAAATCACTTCCCTCGAGCTGCTGGCAGGTAGCTATAACAAACATTGAATACATGGTTTCTAGCCCGCACCCCTGCTTGGGACACCCGCTTCTTGTGGCCATGGCCGTGGGCAGCAGGATCTCCAGATGACGCCCCAGGAGGAGTGGACTCCAGCCCTTTCTCCTTTTGCTGGGGTAGCTGGGCGGGAATCCAAAGCCGGTAAAGCTGCGTTAGTCACCCAGCCCAGGACACCCCCAGGAGGCGGAGGGTGACGGGAGGAAAGGGCTGGTTTTTACAAACACTCATTTTTCAGAGCAGAAGCACAGTCCAAAGAAAAATAATTTTTCGCCGGCTTTCCAAATTCTTGGGCAAAACTGCTGCTTCTCACAGTTCTTGTGTTTTCTTAAAAGCTGCAGGGCCAGATCCTGGCCTTCTCTTATGCCGCCGTAACTCTGCCACTCGCCGTCGAGCCGCCCCCCGCTTTACGCCGGGCCGGCAAGGGAAGGATCTCATCCCCGAGTGAGTGAGAAGGAGCAGCTCCAGTTGTGGTTAGCAGCCTCCTGCCATGCGATCGTGCTGAGCGGAGATTCTGCTCTGCAGAGCGACGCAAGGAAAACATTTCCGAAGTGCTGCCAGCGCAGAGCGGGCTTGGCGCGCGGGGCTTTTCCTGATGCAATCCCAATTAGCCTTAATCGGAGCCAGATTCAAAGCAGCGAACGCGCCCATAACGTCCGGGAGGTCTGGCACGAAGAACCCGCTGCCTCTTGGGTTTCAGCTCAGTTCTAAATCGGGGAGGGGAGGGTGGATTTTTCCTTCCTTTGCGCACACACAAAGGCGGCTGGGAACCTGGCTTGGGTGTTTTTTAATGGCAGGTGGTCCTGCTCCAGTGCTCCTTTTCCCGCTCCGGCGGAAGAGTCCTAGCACCTAGTAACCACCTTCTGGCACTTCCCCCCGAGCCATGGAATGGGGAAATTGGGGATGGAGGGGACGTGCTTTCCTTGGTTTCGTTCTTGGACGGACTCTCTGGGAAACACTAGCCAAGTGGAAAAAGACCATCAGAGCGTGACTCACTCGCTGGAGCAGGGGCTGGGGCAGAAGTGGGGTGAATCTGGGGCGTTCCCTGGATGGGCCTGCTGGTCACACGGCCGCTGGTCTGGGAAAGGGGACACTGGGCCTGGAGCCCTGTGCAGGGGCTGGCACATGTTCCCTGGCTGGCTGGCACATGGGCTCACAGTCATGCCCAGGCACTGCAGGTGGGCACAGAGACCCAGCCTGGGTGCCTCCAATCACAGAATCTTATTCACCTTGGGCTCAAGAATCCAGTCTGCCAGCTCCTCCTCGCCTGGCACCGGGCACAGGTTTCATCAGAGGCTGGCATATGCCTGGCACGGCCGTGGGGCAAGCTGAGCCTGGGGTGCTGGGCCACCGGGCTGAGAGGGGAGGGGAGGGGAGGGGGTTCGTTACTGTGGCTACAGCACATTAGGCAGCACCTCCCCCTCTATTAGCTCCATTACACCTGGAATTGGAGCCTCTAGTCGCTGGCCGCTGGTGATCCAACCCCAGCCCCGCTCGCCACAGCGCCTGGCAACGCAGGTTCCTGCTGTGCTGGCCGTGGTGTGTGTGTGGGGGATCCAGACTTTCCTCACCCCCACCCCCCCAGGCCTAAGTCTGGTGTAAGCTACGGGGTGACTCCAAAGAAGACAGAGGGTCCCCCAGGCCCATGACGGGAGCAGGCCCAAAGGGGGGCAGAGGAGCTCCAGGCTGGGCAGCAAAGGGTCTGAGCTCATAGCAGGCGACCCCATCACGCCGGGGGACATGCCCCGACCCCCTGGCAACGCCCTTGCTGCCCAGGCCGAGCCTGGCCGGGGTCGCCCATTTGTGTCTATTAAACAGAGAGGATGATGAACGTGCAGTAATTCACTTTATCAAACAGCTGCAGCAAAATTTCCCAGGAGGGATCCCCAAGACACCAGTTCCACCCTCCAGACCCCCTGACTCTCCTCCCAAAGCTGGAAACAGAACCCAGGAGTCCTGGCTCCCAGCCTGCTCTGCTCTAAGCACTAGACACCACTCCCCTTGTATCCAGCAGCCCTAAGTCCCATGAGACCAGTGGTTAGAGTAGTAGGAAGGCAGACTAGGACTCCTGGGTTCTATTCCCAGTTCTGTCAGAGAACTCAGGAGCCCTGTCTCTTGGTCCCCAAGCTCTAACCGCTAGATTCCTCCTCCTTTTCCATACCTGGGAAGGGAACCCAGGAGTCCTGATGCCCAGCTCCTCCCCCAATACTAGGCTATGTTCCCACGGGCCCTACAGAATCCCCCTGTGCACGGTGCCCCCCATGGTCCCGCCTGTCTGTCCTGACGGCCCGATCTGTCTGCTTGCTCCTGCAGGATGAGTTTCACCCGTTCATCGAGGCGCTGCTCCCCCACGTCCGGGCCTTCGCCTACACCTGGTTCAACCTGCAGGCCCGCAAGCGCAAGTACTTCAAGAAGCACGAGAAGAGGATGACGAAGGACGAGGAGAGGGCGGTGAAGGACGAGCTGCTGAACGAGAAGCCTGAAGTCAAGCAGAAGTGGGCGTCCCGGCTGCTGGCCAAGCTACGCAAGGACATCCGGCCCGAGTTCCGGGAGGACTTTGTGCTCTCCATCACGGGCAAGAAGCCCTCATGCTGCGTCCTCTCCAACCCCGACCAGAAGGGCAAGATGCGGCGCATCGACTGCCTGCGCCAGGCCGACAAGGTGTGGCGCTTGGACCTGGTCATGGTGATCCTCTTCAAGGGTATCCCGCTGGAGAGCACGGATGGGGAGCGGCTGGTCAAGGCCGCCCAGTGCACCAACCCCATCCTGTGCGTCCAGCCCCACCACATCAGCGTCTCCGTCAAGGAGCTCGACCTCTACCTGGCCTACTTCGTCCGCGAGAGAGGTAGGTGCCACCCGCGGCTCCCCCAGGGCCGGGTTCGCATTGCACTGCCGCCTGGCATTGCGGGAGGGCACGGGGCTGTGCCCAGAGTCCCTCCCCAGCGGGCAGGAATCCAGGCCCGGGGCTTCCCTGTTTGGGGGACTTTGACCCGCAAAGATAAACCTGGGAACCAACTTGCCCCAAATTCTCTGCCTCAGGGACCGGTGCCCCAGCCACCCAACTCCCTGCCAGCTGCCAGGATCTCAGCCCCTCCCCACTCCCACCAAATGCCCCCAACCCTGTTCCTTTTCCTGGGCTCTCCCAAAACGTAAGCCTGGGCCCTGATCCCGTTTCTGTAAATGCCAGCCTGAGTGTGCCATCTCCTGCCCGTCTGGAGTGGATCCTGGCTGTCGGGTGGTTTTGTCCTTGGTGAGTTGCCAGAGGTGACTGCATGTCAGTGGTGGGGCGGGGACAGGGCAGTTGTGTGCAGTCGGAATGCGGCATGTTCCTCCCTGTGGGATCTAGGCACCCACCTACCGTCGCGCCATCTCTGGGTGCTCCCCAGCCAACAGCAAGGATAGCCCCCCTCTGTGGGATTTGTTCTCTTCAGGGGCCATGTGACTGTGGGGTGCATTGAAGGGTGGAGTAGGTGGCCTGGCAATGCAGGGGCAGCCTCTACCCAGTGCATCTCGGGGGGGCGGGGGTGCTACCTGGGTGCCCGGGGGCAGGGATTCCGGCCTCGGCAGGGCTGCAATGGGTGCCCAGAAGGGCAGGTACTGAGCGGCGTGGGGGCAGCCAGAGGGACTGGGCCTGTGAGCATGGCTGGGAATGTGTGCCAGCAGGTGAAATGCCAGGGGAAAGTCAGCCCAGCACCACCGGGGCAGTGAGAGCGGAGACAGAGCTGGGGGTGAGAAGACAGCGTGCTGTCACGGGCGAGGCTGGCTCCATGCACAGAGGCACTGGTTAGAACTGGGAGGTGATGCCCCCATAGGAAGCTCTGCAGGAATATCGGCCTCCGTTCTGCCCCAGAGACGCTGCAGGGAGCTCCGAAGTCGAGGGCTCCATGCCACAGTTCATGCCACGGTTTCAGGGCTGGCGGCTGAGTCAGGGCCCCTGGATTTCCAGCTCCCCTGATTTGCAGAGGCGCCGAGTGCCGAGAAAATACCTGCTAAAACCATAGGGTGCAATAATCCCCACTGACTGCTGTGGCCAGGATCCCCCAAAGCTCAGCCAGGGGCCCGTGGTGATAAATCCCCCGGAATGAGTCTGGGGTAGAAGCGGCTCTGGACTGGGAGCGACGGGCGGGGCTGGTTCCGGCTGTGGGAGCTCTGCTGAGGCTGCAGAACCAGCTCCCGAGGGAGGGGACGGGGCTGCAGCGCCCGCCTGCTTTCCCTGACAGCGAGGGGCTGCCTGGGTTTTTTCCTCGGCTTTAGCACCTAGGATCCAAGGCTGGGTTTCTCCCTGGTCCCTGGCCACGCAGCAGTGGCCTGTGGCTGTGCTGGGGTCGGGAGGATACTGTTGGTATTTCTGACGGTAGCACTCCCAGGCTTACTACGACTAAGCCCCGGGTCCTCCCGAGTATTTGGGCACCTCACTGCCATTGATTCCCATGGAAAGACCTTTGAGGAGCTGGACCTACGGGATGGCTCTGCCCTGAAAAGCTCCCAGTCTAAATAGACAAAACACGGGAGGGGAAACTGAGGCACAGCACAGGGACATGATTTGCTTGAGGTGTCACGGCAGGTGCGTGTCAGAGCTGGGTGTCCTACTCTAGAGCCTTAGCCACATGTGTGTCAGAGAAGGTTTAGCTGGCGTGTGAAGCAGGAGTTCAGGTCTGTTGCTATCCTTCGCTGGTACCCCGGCTCTCTGACAGACCCTGTCCAGCGCAGGACATTTGGGGCCTTGGTCTCGCTGGCTGGCTCTCTGTGATTCCGCCTCCGAATTGTGCCCGTTGCTTGTGCGTTCTCCCTTCATCTCTGGGGTCCTGCTAGAGCCCTCTCCCTGCCCTCAGCACCCACTCAGGCCACGTGCTGATCCCAGAGCCCAGAGCGTGACCCGCCCTGGCCGGCACGGACGGGGACAGAGCAAGGGACTGTATCGGTGAAAGGAAAGTAGAGTTTCCCCTCCGGCTGCTGCGTGGCTGGGATCTGGGGAGGTTTGCTGCAGTCAAGGCCACCGCTTGATTCCAAGACCTTAATGCGCACGCGCTGCAGAAGGAGATTTAGCCCCAGCCCTGGGAGCATCTGACCCCTGTCTGGGATCCCACTCAGAGCCCAGCACAATCCCAGACAGATGGGAGGGAGGTCTGGGTGGCACTGGGGGTGGGAGCGTGGGACCAGAGCCCGGGAAATGGGACTGACACTGCAGTGGGAATGTGGGTGCAGCAAAATGCAGGACTCAGGACCTGGCTGCACCCGGAGAAGTTCAGTGCCTCAGCCTGGGATTGCTCCTTGCAGTGGATTGGTAGATACTGGTTTCCGCATGAGGCAGAGACCCTGGCCCTTCCGTTCCCAGGCCAAGCTGCTTTCACTCCAGGCGGATGCCACAGGCTCGGGACTAGAGGGGCCAGGCCATGCCCCAGGGAGCTCATTTGGAACAAGCCAGGCAGGAGAGGACTTTGCTGCAGGGATCACCTCCACCCGAGATCTCTTCTGGGCTCGGGCAGGCCTCGCCCCGAATCGCCTCTCCCCAGCGAACCGCAGGCGGGAGAGCTCCTGCCCCCAGCCCCCACTCCCAGCCTCCTGCCCAGGCCCAAGGGCAGATACGGACCTGAGTGGGCATTTCAGTGGCTGCCATTCCATCAAAGGGGACCTGACGAGGCCATAAATCACGCGAGGAGCAGACCGTACGCTGGGGAAATCGGAGAAGACGTTTGAGTTGTTAGGTGCTTTCCCCTCCCCCGCCAGGCTGGTGCTCCTGCAGCCAAGCCAGCTGGCTGGGGATGGCAGGTCGTGGGGATGGCGAGGGGTTGGGGCGCCGTCCTGGGAGCAGGGCAAACCCTGTTGCTGCTCCCCATTGCGTGCCTGAATACTAGGGGGCTGCCAGGCTCTGGGGCCAGGTGTCTGTGCCGACTGGATTCTGCTTTTCTCCTGGGTAGGAGTCCCCGGGGCTGGTGGGAGCCCCCACTGGGCTGAGATTAATCTTTGGTGGATTCGCTGTGGAGGCTGCTGGACACAGACAGGCCTTGTGGTTCTCTCTGGCTCCCCACCGGGTCTCTCCTGGAAGGGGTCAGCCGCCTACTCTGCAGCAGCCCAGAGCGGGGTGTGAAGTCAGCCTGTGTCATCATATTCACACTCTGGGCCCGGCTGGGGCAGCCAGTCGAATCTCGCACCCTACCTCTGGAGGGCGCCGCCAGGCACCGCGGTGACTGGTATCGAGCATGGCTGCTTCTCTCTGCCGGGGCTGGGGGTGGATTCGGAATGCCAGGGGGGTGCTGTGCTCCGGAGGTGGGGTATGGAGAGGTGCTTGGGGAGCCTGTGGGGAATGCAGAGAGAGCAGCTGGGAGGAATGGGACTGCGCCACCCCAATACAACACATGTGGGGTGCAAATCTCCCTCCCTCCCATGCATCTCTGCCTCCCCAGCACAAACCCTGCTGCAGTGCAGGGGGCACCCCGGGGAGCTCCAAAGTGCCCCTCTCCGGAGCAGAAAGAGGAAACCTCTGACTTCACCCTCCTCCCTAGAGCTGTAGCAGGGCAGGCCAGGGAAGGCTCAGCTCTGAAGTGTGCCCTGGGGCAGGGGCGTTGGGGAGGCCCCTGGGACCTGGCACAAGCCAGCCCAGGCCTGGGGAGAGATGGGCACCAGCATTCTGCTCAGCGCCGCCTCCCTCCGCGGCTCCTGCAGCACCGAGGAGCTGGGAGCATGAGGGAAATAGGCGGGGAAGGAGCCAGACCAGAATGTCTAATAAAGGGAGGGTCCCTGTGTTTGCAGAGACCCTGAGGTGCTGGGTGGGACCTTGGCTTGGATCTGCCCTCCGTGACCCTGGTGTCAATCTGGAGTCACCCCAGGCAGGCAGGAGCTGGGCCTGCCAGTGCCCAGCCTCCCGCACACCGAGCTGCCCCAGCCACGTGGCCTGGCCAAGGTGGTGCCCCCGGGGCAGGACTGAGCAGCCTGCGGGGCGGCTCTGCTCTCCCATGGGTGCTGCGGTAGCACCCAGGGGTCCAGGCAGGCTGTATTCGGGCCTGCCAGCGCCCAGCCTCCTGCACACCGAGCTGCCCCAGCCACGTGGCCTGGCCAAGGCGCTGCCCCCGGGGCAGGACCTGAGCAGCCCCCGGGGCGGCTCTGCTCTCCCATGGGTGCTGCGGTAGCACCCAGGGGCCCAGGCAGGATGGGGGACCCATCTGGGAGACCCCGCCCCCCCGAGGAGATGGGGGGGCTGCTCCGAGCTGGGGGGGCACCTCCCCCACTGCCTCTGACCTTGACCCCAGACGTCTGGGTCCCCAGGCAGCCGGAGTCACGTGACCCGCCCGGCTGGCTGGCGGCGCTCAGCTGATAAGGCTCCGGAGCTGTCACTGGCCCCGGCTGCCTCTTAAGGTGGCGCCGCATCCCCACTTAAGGCAGAACGGAGCCGGCCCATGTGTGAACGGCGGGGGGTGGGAGGGGTCGGCGCCGGAGTGGGGGACCGGGCTGAGGTGTTCTGCGATCAAAGAGAAACAAGGAAGGGTTTGATGGTTGTGATGGAAACCGCTGGATCTCACTGAAGCCACCAGGTGTGAATCCAGAGTCACTCTGCTGCCTTACATGGAGTCACTCCAGATTTACACCACTGCAGTTGAGATCTGAAATTGGGCTTTCTGGCCCTGATCCTGCAGGGGGAAATAAACCGGCCTAGCCCCTAGGGAACATTTCCATGTGGCCATTATTATCCCGGAATAGTTATTGCTGTAAATTCACACCCTACCTTCATCCGAATTAGCTTTCAGGTGTAGACAAGCTGTTATGCTAGACCAGTGGGAGGGTGCCTGTCACGGAGTCCCCGGGCGATGCTCTGGAGCTGCTCCCCACAAAGCCAGACAGGACTTTGGGGAGCCTCCTCTGCCTTGGAGCAGACTGTCTGCAGGGCAAGAAGCTCACACGGCTTCACCTCCTGGGTCTGACCTTGGAGCATTCAGCATCCTCTGCCCCTCCGTGAGCTTCCCACAGCTAGTCCACCCACGCAGGGTCCTGGGGAAGCCACAGGGTCCTGCACCCCCACTTCGCAGTCAGACGTGACTCTCAGCCAGCCAGTAACACAGAGGTTTATTCGATGACAGGAACAGGGTCTAAAACAGAGCTTGTAGGTACTGCGATCCGGACCCCTTGGCCGGGTCCATTCTGGGGGGCAGTGAGCCAGACCTCCCCGTCTGCCCTCACTCCTCCTCCCCAGCCAGCTCCCAACTGAAACCCCCTCCAGCCCCTCCTCTCTGCTCAGCCCCTTTCTCAGGCCAGAAGGTCACCTGACCTCTTTGTCCACCTTTAGCCATCCCCTTGCAGGGGGGAAGAGCCCTGGCCATTTGTTGCCAGGAGACAGTGTGTTGGCCATTTATACTCACTGGAGACTTAAGAAATGCATAGGGGAAACTGAGGCACCCACATAGTATTCAGAGGAAACATTAAGAACAGTCCCACTTCGTCACAGAGAGGAAGCTGAGACAGGAAGTGACTTGCCAATGGACACACAGCAGGTCGGTGGCAGAGCCAGGAATAGAACCCGGGGGTCTTGGGGCCCAGCCCGGCCTTTGGTCAGCAGGCCTAGCCCCTGGACTACTCACCTGTGTAAAGTTAAGTGTGTGTGTGTCCGTGCATGCAGGATTGGGACCGATCCCTCCTTGTCTCCCTGGGGAGCCAGGTTCCTCTGGCCTCACTGAGCCAGCAGCACCGGTATCAGGAGAAAGGGGCTCCTGGATGCTGGGTATGGAAATTATTTATCAGCTTGTTAGATCTGTCAAGGGCAGGGATATAACCCCTGCCAGGGAGCCGGGCTGAGCAAACTGGGACAGCAGCTGATCTCTGGGCCCTTGTCAGGCGCGGTTCCCCCTGGACCTCAGAGCACTGCGTCACCAGGATGTGGCGAGCAGAGCCTCAGGATCTGCTCAGAGGTGGAGGCGTGTCATTGCCCCCCCTCCACGAGACAGGTGGGGAAAGTGGGGCATGGACCTGTTAAGAGCCTCGTCCAAAGGTGGGGGGGCCCTAAGGCTGAGGCCAGCGTTCTCTTTACAGCTCCACAAAGTCCTCCTGGGGGCGCTGGCTGGGGTCAGCGATGCGGATTTGGGGCCATTTGACCAGGGGCTTCCTAAGATACAGCCCCGCAGACATCTGCGTTCCTGGGCAGCGGCCCCTTCTTCCAGGGCAGCCCCTGCAGAGAGAGAGAGAAACCCCGTTCTGGGGAGGCCCGGGTTCTCCGCTGTGGTCCGCCCCCTCCCCAAGCCCAGAGGAGGATTGTCCCCCTGTGTCTTCCCAGGGCTCCAGCATGGGGAACAAAACTGGCCCTTGGAGCCTCTGTGGAGCTGGGGAGGGCAAGCAGGTGACACGGTGCTGCTGGGCCTTTCACTGCTGTATCAGCCTGTTCCACCAGGCCAGTGTCCCACCTTGTGCCACTCTCCCAGACTCCTGTTCCACGGGCCACTGCTCTGTCCAGGCCAGGCTGCCACCTCCACACCTGGAGCCACATCCTGAGCCCAGCTCCTGCCTGCCAGCAGCAGCCCCTGTCTCAGGGCACCTGGGCCTTCTCCTCTGTCGACCTTAAAGCACTTTACAAACAGGTCATAGTCTTTGTCCCCATTGCACAGATGGAGAAATCAAGGCACAGGGAGGAGAAGTGACTTTCCCCAGGTCACCCAGCAGGCCACGCCAGGGATAGAACCCCTGTCTCCTGAGCCCCAGGCCAGGGCTCTAGCCACTAGCCCGTGCTGCCTCAGTAAAAGATGACTCCCAACCATCTCAACGTGTGATGCAGCTGGTCTGTACTTTGCAGGGGGTGAGAGCCTTCTAGCTGATGCTGTGAACCCTGCGTTATGGGCACAGCTATGGGAGGAGTCCTGGGAGGGAGAAGCTCGGGGTCAGGAGCATTGGCCGGCCCAGGGGCGTATTATCTCCGGCCTCATCTCTGGGACTCATTGAATTTCCTGTAATGCAACATGCCTGGATGAGCCTCCTGCAGTGATGAGTTCCACAGCTCAGCCCAGTCAGGATGGGCTCTGAACTCCTTCCCCTGCCCATTCGTCTGGGGTTCCCGGGTCTGTGCGGGGGGACAGCCCAGCCATCATGCCCCGCTTGCCTGCCCGGCCCCCCCGCCTGCCGGCACTGCCAGCTCTCAGCTGCTTCGGTTCTGTGGAGTCGGCCCCTCCCCTTTGCCCCATAGCCAGCCCTTCACATAGCCCTTCCCGTCTGCCCCATAGCCAGCCCCTTACACGGCCCCTTCCCTCTGCCCCATAGCCAGCTTCTCACACGACCCCTCCCCTCTATCCCATAGCCAGCTGCTCACACGACCCCTCCCCTCTGCCCCATAGCCAGCCCCTCACATGCCCCCTCCGCTCTGCCCCATAGTCAGCCGTTCACACGCCCCACTCCGCCCCATAGCCAGCCCCTCACACGCCGCCCCCCCCCGTGCTCCCAGCATGGCAGAGACGGACTCACCCCCCCCCGGCTCTCGCTCAGGCCTGGCCCCTAGCCTGTCTCTGTCTCACTTGCACTTCCTCGAAGCCCCCTTTTGCTCCCACCCGCCCCCCCAGGCCAGGTGACCCAGGCTGATCCCATCACTGCCCGCAGGCAGCCCCCCCAAAATGTGGCACCCCCAGAGAGCGACTGATGGGGAGAGAATGGGAGTCCAGGCCCCAGCCCCCCGGCCTCCCTCTCCTTGGGGGAGAATTGAGCCCGTGGCTAAGCCGTGCAGGGGCAGGACATTTCGCCCCCACCCCAGCTCCTGTGGCAGCGAAAGGGTTAAGGCCGGGTGATGGCTCGTTAACCTGGCGCCTCCCTGGTCCCCGTTATCAACTGGGAGCAGCCTGTGGCTCCCCCCTTCCCCCCCTGCACCGATAACAGACTGAGCCCAGCGCTGGGCCTGGGCCTTCTCCACCCCTTCCATCCACCCCGGGATCCTTTGCCCCCCCAGCCCCTCCCCAGCCCCCCAGTCCCCATCTCTCTCCCAGCCCCTCTCCCGGCAGTGGCTCTGCCTTATGGGAGGGGGCTGATCTGGCTCCGTCCTTTTCCAGAGTCTGGGGAGGATCCCGGGGGCCTCACTCCACCTTTAGGGACCCACGAGGAGGCTGAATTGGGGATCAGTTCCCCACTGCCCCTCTCCGTGCCCTGCGGTGCCCAGCATGGCCCCAGGGCTGTGGGAAGGTCCCAGTGCCCCAGCTCAGACCTACTCCCCCCCACTGTGTTCCCCACACAGCTCCTCTGGGCCCTCCCACCAGGGACCCCTGTGTGCCCATCACACTTTGTTGTCTTGAGCCCCCAGCCTGGCCTCATCCCCTCCCTGCCACGGCCATAGCGCTGGCCTTCGAGGGTCTGGGAGCAGTGACCAGTCCTTGAGGAAGCCCCCAGCGGGCAGGATTGTCCCCATTTTACAGAAGGGGAAATCAAGGCACGGATAGACTCAACCCAGGCCCCATCTCCAGGCGCCCCTGGGGCCTCAGGAAAGTTTGGATCCAGGCTTCACCACGTTAATGAGGTGACTTGTCTGAGGTTACAGAGAGTCGATGGCAGAGCCATAGAGGGACCTTTTGGTCCTTTGTCCCATGGCTCCCTGCCCTGACCACTAGACCCCACTGCCCTCCCAGAGCTGGGGAGAGAACCCAGGCATCCGGGCTCCCTGCTCTAAGCCGTCCTGCCCCTGCCCCTGCCCCTGCCCCTGCAGGTGGAGCTGGCAGCAGAGGCTGAGATGCCACCTCCCCCCTTTGCTTTACAGCCGCCGAGGTGGGGAGGGGGATGGGAGGGTCCGTTTCTGTCCCCTGTTACTGGGGGTGGGGGAACGTTCGCCAGGTGAAGACAGGCCCTTATTGTGTGGGGCAGCCCCCCAGCGGCACCCAGCCCTAGCACTCCTCCGCCCCACCCCTCACGGGGGCTGTTTGCTTGAGGCCAAGGAGAGAGGCAAGAGCCTCAGCCAGAGCTTTAAAGTCCTGGCTGGGCCGCGGCGGGGAGCAGGCTGGACGCCAGCCAGGCTGGGCACAGCTACAGCGTCCCCTGGCCCCAGCGCCCAGGCACAACCTGCGGAGTCGCCCTCCTTTCCTGGCACAAAGCCCTGGGCCCCCGGCTCGCCCAGCGAGGTGTTGGCGAGTGGGGAGCCCCCAGTGAGTCCGAAATGCCCCCAGACACCCCCTCCCCAGCGTGGGAACTGCCCTGGCCCGGATAACGTACCGCGGGCAGGGCTCCCTGCTTCTGGACCGCTGCAATTACCCCAGGGGAAGACCCTGGTTCCCCCAGACTGGGGTCGCAGAGGATCCCCCAGGGCACAGCCCCACCCATGTTCCCCAGCCTGCTGTGCCCTGGGGGCGCTGGCTCAGCCCCTAGTGTGGGGTGATCTGACTGCGCCCTTCTGATGAACTAGGAATGTTCTTAATGTTTTCTCTGAATACTGTGTTGGTGCCTCAGTGTCCCCATGGCAGTTCTTAAGTATCTGGCAGAGCAAAGGGCCAGTGCACCTAAATGCCTGACACTCTGTCTCCTAGCAACTGATGGCCTGGGCCCCCCCTCTGCAAAGGTGCCAGCTGAAGGTGTTGGAGACAAAGAGATCAGGTGACCTCCTGGCCCCGGAAAGGGGCTGAGCAGAGAGGAGGGGCTGGGGGGGTTGTTAGTCTGAGGCTGGCTGGGGACGAGGAGTGAAGTGCAGACGTTGGGGGTCCGGCTCACTGCCCCCAGAATGGACCCGGCCGAGAGGTCTGGTTCTCTGTACCTACAAGCTCTGTGTTAGACCCTGTTCCTGTCATCGAATAAACCTCTGTGTTACTGGCTGGCTGAGAGTCACGTCTGACTGCAAAGTGGGGGTGCAGGACCCGGTGGCTTCCCCAGGACCCGTCCTGGGTGGACTCGCTGTGGGAAGCGCACGGAGGGGCAGAGGATGCTGAATGCTCCAAGGTCAGACCCAGGAGGTGAAGACGTGTGAGCTTCTTGCCCTGCAAACAGTCTGCTCCAAGGGAGAAGAGGCTCCCCAAAGTCCTGCCTGGCTTGGTGGGGAGCAGTTCCAGAGCATCGCCCGGGGACTCCGTGACAGCCCTGTCATACAGGGTGAGAGCGCGGGGTCAGGCGGCCAAGGGCCGGTGCCTAGGGGGGTAGGGGATGTGCCAAGGGGGTGGGGGAGCCCCGTGATGCACTGCCTCTGAGGGTGGTTGGAAAGGCTGGGCCCCAGCTGCTAACAGGCTGGTCAGTGCCATGCTTGAGGGAGCTCAGCCGGGACCTCCCAGGGCTTCTCACGGGCTCCCTGCTGAGGCGCTGGAGCTTCAGGGTGCTGGGCAGAGTTGCCCAGGGAGGCAGACCCCCCCCCTTGCTGGTGCCAGGCTCAGGGGAGAGCACAGGACATGCGGGATTAGTCCTGGGAACAGTTTGTCCAAGGAGCCATCACTGCCATCGATCAGCAAGAGTGTGTGGGATCCGGGGCTGGGGGGCTGGGGGCTGCAGGTTGGGAGTGAGGGGCACCGGCAGAGCTGTGGGGGAGCCCAGGGCTGGGCTAGGAGGGGGCTGTGGGTCGGGAGTGAGGGGCACCGGCAGAGCTGTGGGGGAGCCCAGGGCTGGGCTAGCAGGGGCTGTGGGTCAGGACTGAGCGCTGGGAGCTGCCTGCTTTCTCCTTTCCCCCCTGTGATGCAGTAGGGAGGGGGGTGGACTGACCTGGGAAATTCATCTAGTTTTACTGGGACTGTCTGCATGGGCGAGGGGAGAGCAGGGGGTGACTTTAGGGGAGGGACGGTACCTGAGCCAGGAGGGGGGTGGGGGGAGTTGACACCTTTGCCTGGGAAACTGGACAAAGGGAGGAGGAGAGAAGGGGGGGGAGCCTGCTGGGGTGGGGGTTGGTTCAGTTTTGGGCTGGCTGGGAAGAGGCAGGGAACCCCAAGTCTGGGGTCTAAGCTCCTTGCCCCCCAGAGGGACCTGGTTGGGGGGTCCGGGCTGTACCTACAAGCCCTGCTTGGGACTGTTCCTGTTGTCTAACAAACCTTCTGTGTTACTGGCTGCTGAGAGTCGCGGTGAATCACAGGAAGGGTGGGGTGCAGGGCTCTGACTCCCCCTCACTCCATGACCCCCTCCCACTGCTCTTTCTCTTTCTCTGCTCCTCTCCCGAAGGCAGAAGCAGCCCTGGAGCCTGGGCAGCAGTTTCCCTCCCTCATCCTCATCCTGAGAGCCCCCCATACCCCCCAGTGCCGTGCTGGCGGGGTGGCCTGGCTGGGGGGCGCTGACTCTGAGCCCGGGGGCTCGCAGGGCTGGGGGCTCGGCAGAGAGCTCCGGCTGATCCTGGGCATTGCCCCGCTCCCAGCAGCAAGGGACCTGCCCCCCAAAGCCTTCCCTGAGCACAGCTGGCTCGCAGCCGCCCCCAGCAGCCTGGGCTGCACCCCCCACCCCAGGGCTGGTGGGTGCTGGGGCCTCAGGGCCCCCCAGCAGAGGCAGCCCAGCCAAGCCGGGCCCCTTCTCAGGGACAAGGTTTTAAGGCCTGTTTAAAAGTGGCTGGAGGTGGAGGCAGCGTGGCCCAGTGGTGAGAGCACAGAGCTGGGGGCTGGACTCCTGGATTCTGTTCCCTGCCTCTGCTGTGTGGCGTTGGCCAAGCCCCTTCCCCTGTCACTGCCTCAGTTTCCTTAGCTGTGTTGGGGAAGCAGCAGTCATTGCCCCCTCCCTCCCCCCAGGCACTGGGTCAGCCCCACTGGCCATACCCAGGGTTTGCAATTTCCTCTGCCTCCCCCTCCCCCAACCAAGCCACCCGGTGACTTGCCCCTTCCCCGAGGAGAACCCCAAAGTGACCGAGAGGGGCCTGGGGCTGGGCCCAGCAGTCTGCAGTGTGTGTGGGGGGTAGCGTTCTGGGGCTGGGGAGGTCGTGGGGGGCAGAGCTTTGGGGCTGGGTGACAGTGAGGGGGCTAGGTGACAGCGAGGGGGCTGGGCCCAGCAGTCTGTAGAGTGGGGGAATGGGGGGGGCAGCGCTCCAGAGCTGGGGAGGTCGGGGGGGGCAGAGCTTTGGGGCTGGGTGACAGCGGGGGGGATGGGTGGCCTGGGGCTGGGTCCCACAGTGTGTGTGGGGCGGGCAGCACTCTGGGGCTGGGGGGGGCAGAGCTTTGGGGCTGGGTGACAGCGGGGGGCTGGGGGGCCTGGGGCTGGGCCCAGCAGTCTGCAGTGGAGGGGAGTGGGGGGGGAGCGCTCCGGGGCTGAGGGGGTCATGCATGACAGTCAGCAGCTTGGCAGTGTCCCAGGAATCGATCGCCTGGATCAATTGTGCTGGGGCCTCCGGAGCATCCTGGGCGGATTCCTGCAGAGCTGCGTGTTGCTGACGCCGGCCTTTGGGGCGGGCTCCCTCCCAGGGTGGGGGGAGCAGGCACGGGGGGGGGGGGGCCAGCCGCAGTAGGGCCGCAGTGTGCAGGGGCAGGATCGGGGTGAGGCGTGGAAGGAAGGGGGCAGCTCTCCCCAGTGTCGGCCAGGCCGGGTGGGGATGCCCGGGGTGGGGTCCTGCCCCCGATCCACCTGGAACCAGGCAGTGAGAGAGAGAAAAGGGGCCTCTGCTCCTTGGGCTGCCCTGGTGCCAGCAGGGCGGATGGGGGGCAGTGAGAGAGTGCCCTGCTCCGTGGTGGTGGAGAAACCCAGTGATGTGAGCTTCCTGCCAGCAGTGCCCTGCCCTGCGGCCTGGCTGACACCCCAGCTGCAGGAGCTAACTTGATTTCACCTGCCCCCATGCTGCCCCAGGCCCTGCCTCCAGGCTCCCCCTGCTCTGCTGCGGTGCGGGAGACAGATTCAAGCCCAGGGTTCATAGAGACCCTAATCTCACCGCGTCCAAGGGGTCCCGTGGGTGGCAGACCCTGTGTCCTCCCACCCAGCCGCCTGAGCCTGGCTGCTCCCTGGTGGCCACACCACCACGGTGGCCCACTTGCCTTCCTGGCCTCTGCCTGCGCTCAACCTGGATTCCTGTCGCTACAGGCACAGAAACCCTACATGAATGGGTCTTGCAGCCCGGAGCCCCCCGGCCTTGGGCACCTCTCCCCGTGGGCACTGCCCCAATGCTGGTGATCAGTCATGTGACTCCCACCCACCGGCCGGGGCCTGGTGCATTTTGGGCCTTTTGGGCGTCACATGGCGGGGGGAGGGAGCAGCAAGGTAGCTGGGGCATCTTCAGCCCCCAGAGCGGCACCAGCCTCCATGCAGCCACCCACAGGTGCCAATGGTGTCCTGCAGCAAGGGGGCTGCTGGACCCCCCAGGACACTGCGGGTGAACGGGCAGCATCCTGAGGCCCCAGACAAGCCCCCCCCCCCATGTGGTCCCGTCCTCACCAATGTCTCCTGCAGGGCAGGGTGGGGGGGCTCAAGCAGCTCGGACCTGGCTGCCGGTGCTGGCTGCAGGGAACCAGGCAGTGTGTGTGGGGGGTGAGAACAGCAGCATGGGGGGGTCTGTGGCTGGAACCGGCCGGGGAGCGAAGGGAGAGCGTTGGGAAGGGGCACGCTCAGAGGTCAGGCCCTTCTCCTGCTGTCGCTGGGCCCAGCCCGGGCCGCTCTCTGCCCAGGGGTGGCTAACGTGTTGGCTAGTGCAAGCCAGGCCGAGCACTGGGGTGGAGAGCACCTCGGATGCACCCACCTGCACAACTAGGCAGCAGGGCCAGGCAATGGCAAAGCCCCGACACAGAGCAGGGGGCCCGGTCCCCCAGGCCAGGCTACCCTACAATAACAGAGCAGGGGGCGCGGTCCCCCCCCAGGCCGAGCTCCCCTACAATAACAGAGCAGGGGCGCGGTCCCCCCCCAGGCCGAGCTCCCCTACAATAACAGAGCAGGGGGCGTGGTCCCTCCCCAGGCCGAGCTCCCCTACAATAACCAGAGCAGGGGGCACGGTGCCCCCAGGCCGAGCTACCCTACAATAACAGAGCAGGGGGCGCGATCCCCCCCCAGGCCGAGCTCCCCTACAATAACAGAGCAGGGGGCGCGATCCCCCCAGGCCGAGCTCCCCTACAATAACAGAGCAGGGGGCACGGTCCCCCCCAGGCCGAGGTCCCCTACAATAACAGAGCAGGGGGCGCGGTCCCCCCCCCAGGCCGAGCTCCCCTACAATAACAGAGCAGGGGGCGCGGTTCCTCCCCGGCTGAGCTCCCCTACAATAACAGAGCAGGGGGCGCGATCCCCCCCCAGCCGAGCTCCCCTACAATAACAGAGCAGGGGGCGCAATCCCCCCAGGCTGAGCTCCCCTACAATAACAGAGCAGGGGGCGCGGTCCCCCCAGGCCGAGCTCCCCTACAATAACAGAGCAGCAGAGGGCGCGATACCCCCCGGCCGAGCTCCCCTACAATAACAGAGCAGGGGGCGCGATCACCCCAGGCCGAGCTCCCCTACAATAACAGAGCAGGGGGCATGGTCCCCCCAGGCCGAGCTCCCCTACAATAACAGAGCAGGGGGCGCGGTCCCCCCAGGCCGAGCTCCCCTACAATAACAGAGCAGGGGGCGCAGTCCCTGAGGCCAAGCTCCCCTACAATAACCGAGCAGGGGGTGCCGTCCCCCAGGCTGAGCTACCCTACAATAACAGAGCAGGGGGCGTAATCCCCCAGGCCGAGCTCCCCTACAATAACCGAGCAGGGGGCACAGTCCCCCAGGCTGAGCTACCCTACAATAACAGAGCAGGGGGCATGGTCCCTGTGACAAAGCAGTTCTGGCGGGACCCAACTGAGAGTGCCAGTTCAGGACCAATGGCTTTAACAGGGCTATTACAGCTCTAGGCTGGGGTTTTTCCACTTCTAAGGCAAACCAAACCAGCCAAAGAGGACTTGGGTTACACCCCACTGGCTAACCACAAGTCACTCAAGCCATTTCCTTAGACACTCCAGTCTCCCAGTATCACCACCAGCGCCACTCGTCCTGGGGATGAATGGCTATGAAAACTAACATCCCAATAAAAGAAAAAGGTTCTCTCGATCCCAAAGGACCAAGCCCCAGACCCAGGTCAATATACACATCAGATCTTACTCACAAATCATGGTGTTGCCCCAGGCCGAGCTACCCTACAATAACAGGGCAGGGGGCGCGATCCCCTCCCCAGGCCGAGCTCCCCTACAATAACAGAGCAGGGGGCACGGTCCCTCCCCAGGCCGAGCTCCCCTACAATAACAGAGCAGGGGGCGCGGTCCCCCCGGCCGAGCTACCCTGAGTGGGCACAGCCTGGCCGAGCAGCCCTGCTGTAGCCAAGCAAGTGGGGTGGGGGGAGGGAGAACGAAGCCCCTTCCCCAAAGAAAGGGCACTCCGGGGGGTTGATTGACAGTGGTGAACGCCCCTGGGAGAAAGTCCGGAACTGGATTCTGCAGCCCCCCCGGAACGGACTCTGGCTACTGCTCCTGCAGTGGGTAGAACCTGCAGCAGGTTGTTGTGCTCCCCTCGGGATGGGAGGAGAAAACCTGGAGTGGAGTTTAATCCGCCAGTGAAATGGATCCAACCCCGCCGAGGAGGCAAATGTGGGCTGGATTTCTGGGCCCTGGGGAATGGACTCTCCCCATGGCGAGGGTTGAACCCTGCAGGCCGGCTCCCGTTAGCTGGCCCTGCTGCGGGCCCCGATTCAGCAGAGCACTCAGGCACTTGCTTAGCTGTCAGCGTGGGCTCAAATCCATCCCACGTCAGCCCCGTCCTTAGACGCAGGCCCCACCTGATGCGCTGAGCTCAATGGGGAGCACGTGCTGCCGGCGATGCACCCGCGGAAGTGCCTTGCTGAATGGGGGCCTTTCGGGGCGCGGACGGATGGGGGCGATGCAGCAGCCACCGGGCTAGCGAAGGAGGCCGCAGCATTCCCGTTGTAACGGCTACTCTCTGTCCTCTCCCCTTTGGGGGAGGGGATTTTCCAGGCTTGCTCTGTGGCTGAGTCCTGCTGTGAAGATGCAGCGCAATGAAGAGGGAGGAAAAGTCCCTTTTCTCACTGTTGCTAGGTGCTGCGCATGCATCGAGGGAGGAGGCCAGTCGCTGCCCCAGCGAGCTCAGGCCCAGGTCCCCAAAGGTGTTTCAGGTCCTACCGGTCACTGAATTTGAGGCTCTGGGCTGTAAAGTCTAAATGGCCCAAGGGATGCAGAGAGGGGAAGTGGCTAGGCAAAGGTCATGTAGCGCTGCTATGCGCTAACCACTGGGACAGGCTGCCTTGCTATGTGCGCTGCAAGCTTTCTCACTGATGATGAGAAAGGCTGTTTTGTGTGTGATGCCCCCTTTCCCATCTCCCTCCAGCTCCTCACAAAGAGATCCCTCCCCTGGCATCTTCCTAGATGGGAAAGGAAGGACAAGGGGGAGGGAACACCTTCAGAAGCCAACCCGTCTGAATTCCTCCCCAGCTTGGCACCTGGATCTTTGCGCTCCCCAGCCCCAGTGTAAGCCTGGAGAAAAGCGAGGCAGATGGCACCAATCTGCTGGGTACCATGTGCCAAGCCTCTTGTCCTGAGCTTGCCTTATGTCTCAGAGGGCCACCGTGCCAAATGTCTGTGCCGTCCTCCCATCTGGAAAGAAAACATCTCCCCATATGCCCGCAGTGCACGGTGCAGCCGCAAATATTTATCACAGCACTTGCAAGGAAACTGACAAGATTCATAATATTTTGAATACACCTTTTGCAGAAATATGCATGCACGCTCACCTGCACACTCACCCGCATGCTCACCCGCACACTCACACCTATGCACAAGAGGATATGATGATGTCCATGTTTAGTCACACACAGACAAATACAGGCACATACACAAATATTCACACACCCACTTATGCACATAAAGACACATATTAATACGTGCACATGTACACACACATACCTGTGCACTCACAAGCATGTGCACACACGTATTTACACACGCACTTGTGCACATACACATATAAATGCACTTATATTCACACACACACATACCCAGACAAGTCACTGTTAGATGGAGTTAAGTTTCAAGTACATCAGGGTGAAGGACCCGCCAGAGGCAGGCTGTATTTATCCCCAAACCCCGGATTACAAACCAAGGAAATGCAGAGCTGAGCTTCCACGGAAAAGCAGCCCTGCTGCACTCAGGGCGGAAGCCGCGCGGCTGAGGCACCCTGGCCATTGTAGAGCTGCCCAGGAGTGATGCAGTTCAGTCCTCACGCCATTAAGGCAGTTACTGTTTAGTTGCATCTGATTTTTAAAGATCTATTGGGGTGAGGTGGGGGCTTCACATTTTTTCCCCCTTTCTTAGAGCTGGTCCTGGACTGAGAATAAATGAGTCAAAAATAAATTGTTCCCCCCACTAGGAAATCATCTTTGCAAATAAAGTGTGAATTGCCAAGCTCCAGGGCGGGCTGAGTGGGGGGGTTGGGGGAGAATGTCTTTGGGATGATTTAGTTTGGGATGACTGTTATTTGCAGAAAGTGCTTGACCGACTGTATGCGTGCGTCTCTCGGCAGGTGCATGGAGACACAGCCAGTCTATCTCTAGAGGGTATGCAGAAGGAAAGGAGACTATTTTTCCTGTGTGGGAAAGGGGAATTTCCCGTAGGATCGTTGGCAAAAATGCATATCGGATGAGCTTGGCGCATGGGGCACGTGCAGGCCTAAACTAGTGTCGGGGCGGATTCTCTGTGACTTGAGGTCTTTAAATGAAGATTTGAGGACGTCAGTGACTCAGCCAGAGGTTCTGGGCCTATTACAGGAGTGGGCAGGTGAGGCTCTGTGGCCTGCAATGTGCAGGAGGTCGGACGAGATGATCATGATGGTCCCTTCTGGCCTTGAGGTCTAGGAGTCTCGGATTAAAAGCTCCGTTGCATATAGAGATGTGAGGATGGTAGGAGACGTCTTTGTCTGTCTGGACAGCTCAGGAGTGAAACCCTGACCCCAGTATTGCTGTTGAGGTCAATGTGACCCAGATGTCACCGTGCAGCTAGCCGCAGCCCCTGTCCAGCGTGCCCACTCTGCACTGTGGCATCTCATTCACACCTCAGCAGCACCTGTTCAGAAGCACGTACGAGGATGTCCTGACTTTGTGGGGCTTAGCATGGAGTGGTGTGTTGTTCTTAGTGTGACACTGGCACTCGGCAGCACCATCGCGCTACGGGCTGTACATCTAGGGCCTGGCTGGTGGATCTCGCTCACACATGCTCAGGGCCAGACAGGCTTGGGAAGGAATTTCCCCCCAGATCCGATAAGCGGGTACCTGGAGGGAGGTGGAGTGGCCTCCTTCTGCAGCACAGGGCACAGTTCGCCTGCTGGGTTCATCTGGGCATATCTCACCTAACAACTCCTCGGGCATTGGTGCCCCTCCTGGTCTCTGCCTGTGGATCGCAGCAGTTTGTTCCAAGAGGACTGCAGTGTTTTGGTCTAACTGAAATCTTTGGGCTCCATACCGGGGAGCTGGGGAGACCGAATCTCGTGCAGTAGATGGGGTCCCTCCTCGCCTGGGGCTCCAGGAAATACACAGTGCCTGGCAAGATAAAGGGCAGGGAAGGAAACAAATGCAAGAAGCAGCTTGCCCAAGGTCTCACAGCAAGTCAGTGGCACAGGAGCCCTGGGCCATCAGCTCAGCCCTTCGTCCTCCGTCTCCGGGCGCACTGGGGCTGAGTGCAGGCTGCCCGCAGGTCACAGGAGCTGGGAGGGGTGTGCACGTTTGCAAGCTCCAGGTGGTCAGTACAGGCTGCTCTGCTCAGCACCAGCGCTCTTGCAACAGCATGTCTGACGCCTCCTGCGTGCGTGCGTCTCCAGGGAGATCCATGGCGCCACTCGGCCATGGGGGTGGGGGGCTGTGGGCAGGTATGAAGGGCATCAGCGGAGCTGGGGTGGGGAGCTGAGGATGGAATCGGGGGCCTGTGGGACAGGCTTGGGAGACATCAGCAGAGCTGTGGCTGGAGGGATCCCAAGCCTGGGATAGCAGATGCTGTGGGTCGGACTGCATTGGGGATGGGAGCTCTGTGTGTGTGGTAGGGGGGGAGGTGTATGCGCACATATGTGTGTGTGTGTATTCACTGGGGCCGGGTGTATTCTAGCCTTTTCAGTCATTTCACAAGGCTCCCGGGGATATAAATGTTAAATGCTGGAGCTGCCTGATACCCGCTCTCAGCATGCAAGCAACTTTGTTTTTGTGTAGGACCTACAGAAAGAGTGGCATAACCCCTTCCCCACCCCTAGCAATTCTCAGCCAGGGTGCCCAGCATTAAGCCCCCGTGGTTCTGATTCGGGGAGCAGGGGCACATTTGATAACCCATTGTGCTGCCATTGAGGGGGCGCTGAGCAACAGGAGGACCCCAAAGCTACCTGGATGCTTGTTGGCTTTCTTTCTTCCCTCCCTCCTCTGGCCTCATTCGTTCCCTCGCTTTTCCACTCCCCTTCCTCCTCCTTTCACTGCCTTTCCTTGCTCCGTCCCTCCCTCCTTCTTGGGGTTTCTCCCTCCAGCAGGCCGGGTTGGGGTAAACGGCTGTAAGAACTCTGGGGGGCAGACCCAGCTGCAGAGCGGGGCCGGTGCTGCAGTGGGCGGGTGGCTGGCTCGGCTGGGTCCCAGCCCAGCACTATGAAAAATAAACCTGCAGTGTCTGCTGGACCCAGCCCCCACTCTGCCGACTTATTTATATTTATAGCCAACCAGGCGGGCCGTGTGGCTGGGAAGAGGGAAGGGTAGCTCTGTGGGGAGGTGCTTGGGGGCTCATGGGGATGGGGATTTGGGACAAGTGGGGGCTGGTGGCAACTGGATGGGGTGATTAGATGGGCATGCAGGGCAAATGCTGGACCATAGGCAGAGAGGGGCAGACGTGGTGGGATCTGCTGGGGGGGGCAGACCCATGGCACGGGAGGGAGTGAGTACCGCTGGGGGGGCAGATTCACTGAACAGCCAGGACAGAGGTGACCCACTGGTGGCTCAGAAGAGGGCTGGTGCCCAGTTCAACGCAGCGAGGTCCCTTTGGGCCCTGTCTTCTGTGCGGTGTGACCCCGTGTTGCACTCCCACTCTGCAATGGAGGATCTTGGGGCAAGACCCCTTGCTCTGGCCGTGGGGCTGACCCTGGCTGTCATGAGGTGCTGATGTGGCCTGGGGGCAGTGAGGGGGCTGATCAGTTAATTCAAAGGAAACCCTGATCTCCTGCCCCCTACACGAGCATCTCCCCCCGCCCCGCCCCCCATGGGACAGGAGAGGTCAGAAATGGGTGCCAGGATTGGAGTGCTGCGTCGGGGGCGGGGGGAGCGACATGGATGGGCGCAAGGGGATCCACCCCCTCCCCCCGGGGAGAGGTGCACACACACAAAGCTGTGGGGGCGCAGGGACGGGGTAGGCCTCCCCCCAGAGCAAGGGCCATAGTGAATGCAGCTGGCGCCTCCCGCACACGCCCCGGCTGTGGTGCACCCGGGACATGCCAGGCATGCCCATGCAGGGCAGGGTGGGGGAAGCCTCTTCTGGCAGCACTGCGAGGGCTGATGAATTAAAGATGAGCGGGGGGTTGTCTGGCTTGCACCTGCCCTCCTCCCCCATGCAGCCGCGCCGCACTCGTTGGCAGGCGCCGTGCCCACTAATGGGTTTGCAGTTGCCATGCTGGCAGGCTGCCCATGCTCTCTCAGTGCTCCCGCGAGGAGAGGGGGGCAGCTGGGCCAGCAGATGCTGATGCTTCCCTATCCTCTCCTCCTCCACACCCCCACCCCACCTCCCAGCCCCGGCCAGGGGCTGACGTAGGCAGGGTCCGGCACTGGGGCACCGGCCGAGCCAGAGGGGCTCGCGCCTTCACCTGGCTCCTCCGCATCTCGCGGGATCCGCCCGGGCACAGCGAGCAAAGCCCTGGGGACGCCTCAGACTGGCAGTGCAGCGGTCCCCTTAGCTGCAGGGAGCCCGGGTTTCCTAGCCAGGGCCTGGAGCACTCCCAGGTGCCCCCTCAGCAGAGATAACCAGGGCCAGCCCCCCAGCAGGGTTAGAATGAGACGGCTCGTTCTGGGTCTAGCCTCACTCTGGAGCTGGATTTTGCCAGCTTGGTGACCACCCAGGGCTGGTGCCGATCCATTTGAGCTGAACCACCAGGCCTGGCTGGCGGCTTAGAGACTCCTGATTTGCTTCTGTCTCTATCCCGGCCAAAGGAAGTGAGTTGTGTCAAAGCCCATTCTGAGCCAGGATCTGCTGTATCCAAGCCACCAAAGTGTGTGGGGAGGGAGATCAAAGAGCCTGGGGTTGTTCCATCTCCGGCCCGGGCAAGCGGGTTTGGGGTTTGGAGGGATAGTTCCGAGCCAGGATCTAGTTCAATGGAACCACCTGAGTTCTGGTGTGGGGCTGAGATGAAGGTTACAGGCCTTGAACTCATCCAGCAGGTGTGAACCTAAGCGTGACAGGCCAGCTGAGAGCAAACCTCCCTCCCTGCTAATACCAGACCAACCTGCTGGTCCCAACTCACCCCCCAGAGCCACCTGAACCAGAGCACGCTGGCACTGCTTGAGCTGGGGGTACAATCCCCTGCGAACCTCCCAGCTCCTTGAGGCCCAGCTTCACCCCAGGGATTGCTCTTTCATTCCTATCACCACCCACCCATGTGTCCTGCCAGCCATGAATCAATACATCAGCTCCTCCAGAGCTGTCAGCTGCAGCCCACAAGCGGGGAAAGCCCGGCTGCCTCCAGATTCTCCTTAGGCACCAAGGAGAGGATGTGATCTAGCTGGTGGAGGCTTGGGTCTGCACTCAGGTATTCCCTTCCTGGTTCTATCTATCTATCTATCTATCTATCTATCTATCTATCTATCCCCAAATACCCCCTCTATCTATCTATCTATCTATCTATCTATCGATCTATCCCCACCCAACCCATCTATCTATCTATCTCCATACACTCCCTCTATCTATCTATCTATACCCATACATCCCATCTATCTATCTATCTATCTATCTATCTATCTATCTATCTATCTATCTATCTATCTATCTATCTATCTATCTATCCAGTGGCTCCCTGTATTGCTGTTCCAATGCCTTTCTGGGGCTGGTAATCACCTTCACTAATGGGACCTCAAACCCAAAGTGAGTGACTTGAGCTGCAAGCATCCTGTGCTGTCCCACTGGGGAGGTGTCTTGGCAGTGTGTGCTGGGCTGGGAGCACTGGGCTGCAGCCAGCCAAGGACTCTCCGTCCACCCAGCACCAGGTTACTGCTGCTAGTCTAATGAGCCGTGATGTCCTGTGGAGAGGCAGTGATCTGTGAGGGGCAGCAGGGAGTTCCCGTGCCAGCGGGGACAGCTGGTGGCACCGCGAGGATGCCAGGAGGAAGGCGCGGCTCAGCTGGCTGGATGGAGGCTGAGTGCATGTCTCCACACGGCAACATGCGCAGGATTCTCCCAAGCAATTAACCTTGATTAAGCCACCCTCTGCATCTGGATGGGATAAACAGCTGGTAAACAAGCCCCTGATGCAAGGCTGCAATTAGCAGCATGCAGGTCCCTGTCTCCCAGCCAATCTGCCATGCACGGGGCTGGCAGGAGGAGTGTGGGTTGTTTTCTTTCTCTTCCTCGTTCTGTCTTTCCAGCCTGGACCATGGCAGTGCTGGCAGGGCAGGTGGGAGCCGAGCGGGGCAGCTAGTTCCCTGCAGGATTCTGCTGCAGCCAGCAAGCTTAGTCACAGAGCTGGGAGTTACATTTAACCCAGGTTGGTCCACGGCTGGGCAGCAGCCTGAATCCAGCCCCAGGCTGTTCGGGTGCACAAGGGGCAACGTATTACTCCCGGAGCCCCCAGGCTCTCACCCCACTGAACAGAAAAGCGAGCAAGGGGGTTGTGATGGGTTTGTGGGCCAGGCTGGGGGCCATTGTAGAGCCGGGACTGATATGCCAAGAGGCTGCTTGGGGGGCACATCTTGATGCACTGCAGGACTCCCCCTGCACCCGTGTGATGCCAGCGCCGGAGGGGGTGAAGCGACTCAGGTTGAGGCCACTGGTGCAAGGATGGCATCCTGGGCAGACCACGGAGTGATACTGGTGCCCATCTTGGGCATAAGGCGCTCCAAGCCACTGCTTTTGGCCATTAAACATCCCACAGCCTTTTCCCTAAGAACAGCCTTAGCCCAAAACATCCCGGCCACATGCGTTCTGCTGGTTCGGGGTCCCCCAGCAGTGTCACTGGGATACAGTGCTCTTTACTTCCTGTCCTAAACTGTAGTATTGCTGTGTGCTGTTCAGCTGCTGCAGCGTTCCACCCCAGAGGGGGCTGCATTTCAGCACCGGGTGACTTGATCTGTGCATTTGGAGGGCGCTTCGAGATCTCTGTGGGGCTAGGGGCATCAGTTATTGCTGTTCCTATGAGGCAAAGGGGTGTAGATTAACCACCATCTGGCCACAGGCTGTTGCTTCCTCTGCCCTCCATGCCTGCAGACACCCTGCTCCCTCCACCCCCTGCCCGGCTCCCCAGGGCCCACTGTTCTCCAAGGCAAACAGCAGCTCAGGACTTCCTTACCATCCGCCACCAACGGGCAGCTGCCATGTGGAGCCTGGGAGCCCCCTCAGCTCCCCTCCAGCCATGGCACCGCCATGCGCCCAGGGCAGGCTGACAGCAGCTGCCAGTCTGCTGCTCAAGGCCTCTTGATGACAGGAGGAAGCAGTTGGCAGTGCCAGTCCCAGGCAGATGGCAGCAGGTGACAGGCGCCCAAGAGCCAGGCCCCACGGGGGAGCTGAGTGGATTTCTCAGCTCTTCAGGCAGGGGCTTTTAACAGGCTGGCAGATGTCTCTTCAGCCCCTCCCTCCCCTGCCCGCCAGTTCTTGGCACCGCTCGCTGCCCGGACTATCACACACTCCCCGCAGGGCAGAGACCCCTGGAAAATCCTAGGGACCCTTGGAAACACACCGAGGCTGCTGGCCCATTCCTGCTCAGTGCCGCTTTCTGCTGCTCCCCCTCCGTGGGTCCAGGCACCTCCCCTGCCAACTTCCCTCTCTCCCTCCCCTGCCTTGCTGTGTTTTCTCCTCCTCCCTCCCCAGCCCCGCTGCCTCGCTCTGTCCCTTTCTCCGGCTCACTCCGTCCTTCTCAATTTCTCTCTCAGTTCATCTTTTGTTCTTTCTCTCTCCCAGCCCCTGCGCGGGAACACGACCCCCGCCCTGCCCCCCATCCGGACAGGTGCCCACGTCGCAGAGTAACCATGATGCAGACCAACATCCCTGAACAACCCCAGGGGACGAGGGCAGTGCTGGCATCGCCTGGGCACCTCCACCAGCAACAGGCTGTAGGAGAGGCTTGCAGGGCACAGCGTTAAGTGGGGAATGAGAGGATGGTCCCTGCGCAGGAAGCGCCCACGAGCATGGCCTGTCGGAGGGGCCTGCCAGAGCGGTGTGGCCGTCCCGCGGCTGTCTCCGGCTCAGCGGTATGGCACGCACCGCCATGGGGCAGAACTGCGGCCAGGGTGCCCTCGGCACCTTTCCCATGACAAGGGTTGGGTACGCTGGGGCAAGAGGGCCTGGGGGCGTGGGGGTGGAAACCGAGAGGTGCTACCGCCTAAAGCATGACCCCCCGCGCATCCCCCTGGCTGCCCACGCCCAGCCCTCCTCAGCCACAGGCAGGGGGCCCAGGCCTCAGCTCAGGCTCTGTCCCAGTGGGAGCCTCCCCAGAGATTGGGGGACCCGGGGGGCTTGATCTGAGTCAGACCCCAGAGGTGCCACCAGGGGGGATCACCCCACCCCCTTGGGCTGGAAACCTTGCGAGAGACCAGGCTCCCTCCCCAGTCTGCAGTGCCATGCTCCAGCACCGGGCACAGCCGGGCTGCTTGGGGACCAGGCTTGAAGCGGGGTACGGCAGAGATGAGTCTGAGACAGCGGCATTGTGGTTTGACTCGTTACAGAGACAAGGGCTGGGCCAAAGGCCGGAGCCAGCCCCTGGCCCAGCCCCTAGGCCTGCAGGGCGGCTGGCGCCCCCCCACTCAGTAACACGGGCCCGGGGAAGGGGCCATTCTCCCTGCCGGGCTCCCCATAGAGCCTCCCGTGGCTCCTGGAGATGCCAAAGGCTGCCTGGCAGTGGAGCGGGTCTTCATACGTCTGTCTGCGACCCCCTTCACACCCAGCTGTCTGCTTCCTCCTTCCCTGCCCCACTCCCTGCGGCTCGCCCCCTCTCCCTTTCCTCCTTTCCCTCCCTCCCCTTTTGCTTACCCCAGCGGTGACCTCCCCTCCCCGCATTCCCCCCTTCTCCCTCTCCACGCAACTGGCAGCCCACGCAGCTGGGCACCACCATCCACTCTCCCAGCAGGCCTGACTCACATCCCAGCTAGGCCTGCACCAGGGCAGGTCAGGGTGACCCTGCCCACGTCGAGGCGTGGGGGACTCCCAGTTAGCACAGGCCAGGGAGGTTGCACTGGGGTGTGTGCAGGGCTGGGGCCCTTCCCCCGGGGCGTAGGGCTGGGCTTGGGCTCTGCCTTGTAGCTTGACTCTGTCAGGACAGAGAATTCTGCCTCAGTGAGAAGAAACAGGCTCCTGCAAGGCCCCTCGCCATGGGGCCAGAGCCAGCTGGGGCACTGACGTTGTCAACTTCCTCTCAGCAGTGCCCTGCAAATGCTGACTGGGGGCTCCAGCATGTGAGCCTCTGGGGAGCTGTGAGAGCTCTAGCACTGATCAGTTTGTGCCAGCAGAGCCAGCACTTTAAGCTGCAATGCCAAGACTCCTCCCCTGTGAGCTTCCCTCCAGCAGTGCCCTCACCATGCCAGCGGGGACCCCTCCCCTGTGAGCTTCCCCCCAGCAGTGCCCTCACCATGCCAATGGGGACTCCTTTCCTGTGAGCTTCCCCCCAGCAGTGCCCTCACCATGCCAGGCGGGACTCGTCCACTGTGAGCTTCCCTCCAGCAGTGCCCTCACCATGCCAGGCGGGACTCGTCCCCTGTGAGCTTCCCCCCAGCAGTGCCCTCACCATGCCAGCGGGGACTCCTCCCCTGTGAGCTTCCCCCCAGCAGTGCCCTCACCATGCCAATGGGGACTCCTCCCCTGTGAGCTTCCCCCCAGCAGTGCCCTCACCATGCCAGGCGGGACTCGTCCCCTGTGAGCTTCCCCCCAGCAGTGCCCTCACCATGCCAATGGGGACCCCTCCCCTGTGAGCTTCCCTCCAGCAGTGCCCTCACCATGCCAGCGGGGACCCCTCCCCTGTGAGCTTCCCCCCAGCAGTGCCCTCACCATGCAAATGGGGACTCCTCCCCTGTGAGCTTCCCCCCAGCAGTGCCCTCACCATGCCAGCGGGGACCCCTCCCCTGTGAGCTTCCTCCCAGCAGTGCCCTCACCATGCCAGGCGGGACTCCTCCCCTGTGAGCTTCCCTCCAGCAGTGCCCTCACCATGCCAATGGGGACTCCTCCCCTGTGAGCTTCCCCCCAGCAGTGCCCTCACCATGCCAGGCGGGACTCCTCCCCTGTGAGCTTCCCCCGAGCAGTGCCCTCACCATGCCATTGGGGACTCCTCCCCTGTGAGCTTCCCTCCAGCAGTGCCCTCACCATGCCAGCGGGGACCCCTCCCCTGTGAGCTTCCCCCCAGCAGTGCCCTCACCATGCCAATGGGGACTCCTCCCCTGTGAGCTTCCTCCCAGCAGTGCCCTCACCATGCCAGGCGGGACTCCTCCCCTGTGAGCTTCCCTCCAGCAGTGCCCTCACCATGCCAATGGGGACTCCTCCCCTGTGAGCTTCCCCCCACCAGTGCCCTCACCATGCCAGGCGGGACTCCTCCCCTGTGAGCTTCCCCCGAGCAGTGCCCTCACCATGCCATTGGGGACTCCTCCCCTGTGACCTTCCCTCCAGCAGTGCCCTCACCATGCCAGCGGGGACTCCTCCCCTGTGAGCTTCCCTCCAGCAGTGCCCTCACCATGCCATTGGGGACCCCTCCCCTGTGAGCTTCCCTCCAGCAGTGCCCTCACCATGCCAGCGGGGACCCCTCCCCTGTGAGCTTCCCTCCAGCAGTGCCCTCACCATGCCAGCGGGGACCCCTCCCCTGTGAGCTTCCCCCCAGCAGTGCCCTCGCCATGCCAGCGGGGACCCCTCCCCTGTGAGCTTCCCCCCAGCAGTGCCCTCACCATGCTAGCGGGGACCCCTCCCCTGTGAGCTTCCCTCCAGCAGTGCCCTCGCCATGCCAGCGGGGACCCCTCCCCTGTGAGCTTCCCCCCAGCAGTGCCCTCACCATGCCAATGGGGACTCCTCCCCTGTGAGCTTCCCCCCAGCAGTGCCCTCACCATGCCAGGGGGGAACTCTCCCCTGTGAGCTTCCCTCCAGCAGTGCCCTCACCATGCTAGTGGGGACCCCTCCCCTGTGAGCTTCCCTCCAGCAGTGCCCTCACCATGCCAGCGGGAACCCCTCCCCTGTGAGCTTCCCCCCAGCAGTGCCCTCACCATGCCAGGCGGGGACTCCTCCCCTGTGAGCTTCCCCCCAGCAGTGGCCTCACCATGCTAGCGGGGACCCCTCCCCTGTGAGCTTCCCCCCAGCAGTGCCCTCACCATGCTAGTGGGGACCCCTCCCCTGTGTGCTTCCCCCCAGCAGTGCCCTCACCATGCCAGCGGGGACCCCTCCCCTGTGAGCTTCCCCCCAACAGTGCCCTCACTATGCCAGCGGGGACCCCACCCCTCTGAGCTTCCCCCCAGTAGTGCCCTCACTATGCCAGTGGGGACTCTTCCCCTGTGAGCTTCCCCCCAAGCAGTGTCCTCATCATGCCAGGCAGGACTCGTCCCCTGTGAGCTTTCCCCCAGCAGTGCCCTCCCTGTGCCAGCCAGGACCCCTCCTCTGTGAGCTTCCCCCCAGCAGTGCAAAGCGCTGTGCTCTTCCTTCGAGCAGTGCCAGTGACCGTTCTAACTTTCCCAGCTCTTTGCAGCAATGAGAGCTGGGGCTGCAGCCATGAGTGGGGCTGGGAACGAGGGCACAGTGTCCTGTGGGCCCTGGCAGGGCAGGGGACAGGCAGGTTGTTGGTAGAGTGAGAGACCTAATGACACTCTTGGCTTCACAGAGCTGGGGCCCAATTGCAAAGGGGTGGGTGGGGGGTGAGCTTGTAAAATGTCTCTCTGGTTAGAAAACTCTAGATCCTTCTGGGGGGGCTTATGTAGCAGGGACCCTAGGTCAGAAGAGACAGAAACAGATGTGTCTGGGGATAGACAGACAGACAGACAGGGCGGATGTTTGTGTCCATTTAATTTTCCAATATGGGCTCAGGCTGGAGAAACAGCCAGAAATGTGGGTGTTTCTCTGCCCCCCAATGGGTGTGAAATCAGGGCAGGTCTCTTTACTCCTGCTATTTTATGGCTTCGGCATGTGATCCCAGCCAGGGCAGATGGGGGACAAACCTCCAGTTGTTGCAAAGCGGGACGGTAATGCCTGGCGGGGAGGGTGCATCCAAACCCCAGGAAAGTTTGGGGGTTGATTTGGGGCTGAGGGTCAGGGGGCTCTTGGATCAGAACGGGCTGACTCATCCGTTTCCCCAGGAAACGAGGCACGTCGCCCAGGATCCTCTAAGAGCAGCCAGCTAGCGGCCTCCCCAGTTCTTTGCACATTTGGAATTTGGGCCCCTGTAGGACACAGCTAACTCCCACTGGGGTGGGAGAACTGGGGCCCTGGAATTACCACCGCCCCACCCAGGGCCTGGTGGAAAGCAGCAGGCTTGTATCTGCGTACAGGAGACAGAGCACAGGCGTTTACACAGGGTCACTCTGACTGTTACCCCAGCACCTAGTGTCCAGAGCCCTGCGGGTGGGAGGGACAGCCTGGCACTGCAAGGGTTCGTGGCAGTCGCTCTCCAGGGATTTCCGGTCCATCCTTTGGAAAGCTATTAATGAAATGAGCTGACAGTCCCGAGCACAGCTGTCCGCCTCTTTCTGTGCCATATTGAGCTCCTGCCACCAAAATCAACCAGGCGGGGCTGGGCGGCGTGACACGGGGCCCTGGGCATGAGCCGCTGCTCAGCCCCTGGGGAACGCTCCCGCTGGAAGGTACTTTGCTGCAGTCCCAGCTGGAGAGCAGCTGGGGTCAGGGAGGGGGGACTCTCCCATGGACGGGCTCTCGCGCCCGGCTTTGTACATGCAGCGCGTGTCCCCTGCCAAGCTGCAGCCCAAAGCACTTCCCAGAGTTAAATCGCACACGTCAGCACGAGGCATAAATTACGGAGAGGAGCGGCGCAAGAGCGAGGCTGGGCGATCGATGGATGTGCCACTCGCAGAGGCAGTGAGGACTCGAGGGGGGAAGGGGCGGAGGAGGCGGCGTTTGCATGGGAAGTGTGGAGGGAGCCATAGCAGAGGGGGAGTCAGGAGCTAGATTGGATTCACTCCAGTCCGGCCATGTAGGTTCATATTCTGTGCCCATCACCGTGGTATCTGAGCTGCGGGGTTGTGTTGGCCCTGCACCAGTAACAATAGATGTCAAACTGCTTCACAGTCTGTCATGTATTTATCCTGTCAGGACTCCTGTGGGGCAGGGCGGCACTGTTATCTCCATTGTCAAGATGGGGAAACTGAGGCACGGGACAGCTAAAGGTGCGGAGGTGGCTTGGCAGCCTTTTCCCTGGGGTTCCAGCACAGCATCTCCTGGGGACACGGGGCACCTCCCTACACTGACCTGGGAGGTGCTACTAGGGTAACCTGGGTCCCTTCCTCCTGGGGAGGCCTGAACTCATCCATGTCACACCAGGCCCCGTAGCCAGGGTCCACGCTCACTCCTTCCTGCTCCTGCCCCTGCCTGGCCTGGCGGCCCATACAGCAGCTGGAGTCTGAGGGCAGCCTCTTGCCCAGCTCTTTGCTCCTCTTGAACCCCAATCCTGGATCCCTTCCCCTTCTTGCAGCCCCTGCCCTCAGCGCCTGGAGCAAGGCAGGGGATGGGTGTGGTTCCTGCCCCTCCTGGGGGATTTCACAGCCACCCTGGCCACCAGGAAGAGCGAATTCCTCTTGGCAGCACCCCACACCAGGCAGCTTTTGCCTGCACATGTGCATGAAGCAGGAAACTGGGAGGCCAGACTCCCGGGTCCTGTTCCCAGCTCTGCCGCTGGCTGCTGGATGACTGCAGGCCCGTCCCAGCCCCGCTCTGTGCTTCGGTTTCCCTAGCTGGGATGAAGAGATAACAATCTGCAGCTGAGGTGCTGGGGATCCTTCCAGGCTAAGGGTTGGAGGGGGCAGTGTGGGGCTGGCAAAGCACCAGCTTCCGAGCACCCTTTCCGGGAAGCCACCAGGCTAATATTAAACACAACCTTCGAGCCCTCCCGCTTGCCTCCCTCGGTCCAGCCGGCTCTTCCAGTCCGCACTGTGCCTCCCTGACCGTCCAGCGAGGAGCTGGGAGACCTGGGGACCACGTAGCGAGCACTCTGCCTTCCCTTGCGCTCTTCCCTTTGGAAGTGAGAGACGCAGCCCCCGCCCCGATGATCCAGCGTCGGCTTGGCTGGGCAGCGGCCCCGAGACCAGCACCACGGGGGAGACAGGCTGGGGGGGGGGGGGGGATTGACCCCTTATAGAGATGGGCTGCAGCTGCCCAAGAGTTGGATCCCCCAAAGGTGCTGAAGGTCCCCGGCCCAGCGCTGGGGATGGGCACCAGGCCACCCCTCCGCCCCCCTGTAGGAAGTCTCCCTTGGCACCAGGCCTTATCTTTGGGCCTTGGCTGCTCTGCTGAGGCAGCCAACATGAGGAAACTGGCCTGAGATCCAGCAAACTCATGCCAGCCACAACACTGACTGGCCACCAATGCTGACACTCTCTGCCCCTTCTGGCCCAGGTGGGATTTGAACCTGTGGCCTAGAGGCGAAAGATCTCCAAGTACGGCTCACCCAGATCCAACCTGTGACTGCTAGCAGCAAATAGCCCCCCGGCTGGTGAGGGGAGGCTAGCTGGGGAGGGCTCTGTGCTACAGAAAATTTGTGCCCAGGTGTCTGGCTGGCAGGTCTCACCCACATGCTCAGGGTCTAACTGATCCTCATATCTGGGGTGGGGTCAGATTGACAGAAGCCTGGCAGGCGGGGTTGCCTTCCTCTGGGTCATGTGCAGGTTTGCACTAGTGTCAATGGTGGGTTCTCTGTACCTTGAAGTCTTTAGACCAGGATTTGAGGCCGTCAGTAGCTCAGCCTCGGGGTAGGGTCTGTTACAGGAGCGGAGGGAGGTTCTGTGGCCAGCAACGTGCAGGAGGTTGGAATAGATCCCGTGGTCCCTTCTGGCCTTAGACTCTGCGAGGTTCTGCTCAGCACTCCCCAGCCCCCTCCAGTGACCCCCCTCTTTGGGGCCAACCCCTCTGCACCCCTGCGCAGACACGTCATCCCCAGGTTTGCAGGGGGCTGGGAGGAGCTTACACACCGTGCTGGCCTCCCCTGCCCTGTGTGTGAGCGAGCAGCTCGAGTGCGGCGGGAGAGACCCTGGGATGGGGAGTGGAAGCCAGGAGGAAAATGAAGAGAGACGGGGTGGGGAAGGGACACAGCCGGTACCTGGGAAATCAGGCCCATTCTCCTGCCCTACCTGTGATCCCTCATGGGGATCTGACCCACCTCCTAGTGCTGGGTGGCCAGGCTGCTCTGCAGCCCGTGAGTCAGCGCCATGGAGCCCTTCGCTGCAGGCCTCTCCGCTGCTGGATAGGGCTGAGCCATACACCTGGCTTGTGGCTCCTTCTGTGTCTGTGAGACACCCCCTCTGGCCCCCTGCATTCATCGCAACTAGCTGTTAACAGGGTCCTAATGATGAGGAGATTGTCATGCTGACTGTTCCCGCTGGGCCCCGAAGCACCAGGGGTTGGCATTAGGTGGGGACCTCGACAGGGTGTCTCATGGCTCAGAGCTGGACCATGATTGCAACGGCAAAGGCCAGCGATTTGGGATTGAGATACCCCCAGCCTGATTCCCAGAGGAGACAGGTCCCTCCTGCCCTTAGGAGATTGGGGCATTTGGCACTTGTTGAAAATCAGCTCCCAAGGGCCTTTCAACTCGGGCACCCAGACTGAGCCGCCCTTCGTGGCTGGCAGTATCTAGGGCGGAGGGCACCTTTGGGGTGAAGCCCCCTGGCTCTCCTGTGCTAAGCAGAAAAGGCTCCACAGGTGAGTCCCCAGCCCCTCATGCTGCTGCTCTGTGAATCCAGAGGAGGAGGCGGGTGTTCAGCCCATTAGGTCAAGCTACAAAATCTGTGGCTTGGTTCCCAGCTCATATCCAGCCTTCCCCGCTCGTGAGACCTGAGACTGGGCCATTAGCAATCGAGTTCTGGCCCCTAGGCACCGGTGAGGAGAAGGAGGGAGGGGAGAGCCAGTACCCAACAAGGTGAGGCGAACCTGAGTGGGGATGCCGCATTGACGGAGTACCTGCGCCCCGAGGCCCTGCTGCAGACCCAGGGCTTCGGCACTCCCTGCCCACCATGGCTCCATCTTTTCCATGGCCTCATCTCTGTCTCGGCCACGCCAGCTGAGGGGAATGTGTGAGCCCTTGTTACTGTAACTGCTTGGACAGCTGTCCGGGGCCAGGCGCTCGCCCTGCGTTCACACCAGACTGTTCTGCATGGCGGATGGGGGGGATGGCCCCCATGACCCAGCCTGCGACCCCTCGGCCAGGCAGAGAGTGGCCCTAGCTGCATGTGGAAGGATCTGGCACTGAGGTCCCTCCACTGCCCCATTAACTCATCCAGTGCAGGGAGGAGCTGGCACCCGAGGCTGGGTGCAAAGTGGACACCAGGGAGGCATGCTGCCTCTCTAAGGGACTGCTCAGCCAGGCACTAAGAGAACAGCCCTAGGGCCATGAAGGGGTTAAATCCCCCTGGGCTATACTGGGCCCCCGAGTTACTTGGGGTGAGGGGCTCAGGATATGGGGTGTCTCCTGCGCTGGCCCCGCTGCCTAAGGCTGGCACGGCCGATGCCAGCTCCCGCCGTGTCCACCCACACCCTGTGCAGCACTGGGCTGGGCTGCAGGGGCCTTGCTCCACGGGCGTCCACTCAGTCTTTAGAACCAGGGGCAGCGCTGCCCGGGCACTGCCACGAACTATCAGAGCATTTCGGGGGGGAGGGAAACCTCCCTGCATCCGAGCTGGCGTGCCACAAGGATCCCGAGCTCAGGATGGCCATGAGCCAAGGTGGCTGGTGCTGGCCCAGGCAGCCCGGCTCGGTGCACTCCCCAACCCCCCCATGGTTCTATAGAGAAAACAAAGTATTGTCCTGTTTGGTCACTGATATCCCACACACACAGACACACACACTCATTGAGAGGAGATGGGGAGTTTAACCCTTTCACTGCCAGGCACATCATCCAGAGGGGCCGCATTGACCTGAGAGGCTCTGGTTGGGTCCGTAGCAGGACTACCACCCACACTTCCCTTTCCCTGCCTAGCCACAGGCCATTCCTAGCCACCTGGCATGCTAGGATGCAGAGGGCGGGAGGTAGCAAGGTCCAGTTGCTACACACTAGGGAACCCCTTTCCCCTCCTGCCCTGTGTCTGTCTGGGCTAGTTAGTCTGGGGGAGCAGGGCTGCCTGTTACTCTGTCTGGGGCTCCAATCGTGGCTACTCCTCCAGCTGCTACTGTGATTCTGGCAATAACGGTGCATTGTGGAGTGCCAAGAATGCACCTCCCAAGAGTAGGTGCCAGCTGAGAGGGAAAGGACTCAGTGGGGAGGCACAGCTGAGGTTCGGAGAGGCCTAGATTTGCAGGCCAGAGGGAACCCCTCTGACCCGCCAGTCTTAGCCCTGGCAGAGCACAGTCCAGAGAGCCTCATCCAGTCATTCCTCCATCCAGCCCATAGCTTGGACTTGAGCTAGAGTGTGTCGGCTGAAAAGATGCCTGGGCCTGATTTAAGGATTCCAAGTGGTGAAGAATTTACCCCCTTCAGTGCTAATCTGTCCCAGGGGTTAATTGCCCTCACTGTTAAAAATGTGCATCTTGATTATTACTCCTCATGTGCCTCTTCCAGCGCCCCTTGCGGCCTTGCCTCTGCCAAACAGCAGCCCTGCCCCACGGAGCTTGCCCACACGCCCCACAGAGCCATGGGCCAGGGCGCGTTTGTCTAGCATCAGCTTTCAGCCTTTGGCACCAGTCTGGCTCACGAGCTCAGGGCCTCCCATATCCCAGCCCCAACTCTCCCCAGTCTCTTCCACAGCCCTGCGGTAGCTCGGCTCTTGGCTTCTCCGCACCGTCCTAGGCCTGCCATAAACCAAGTTAATCATTAATGGCAAGTATGGGTAAGAAATAATCCCCCAGCCCGTCCCAGCTCCCTGCTCTCCCACCCAGCACAACCAGGCCCCTCCTGCCCTGGTCCCACCCAGCCCAGCCCTCTCTTGCTCAGCTGTATTTCTTGTGGGCCTCATGTCAGAGTCGTCGCTTCCCTCCCCCATTTCAATGTCCTGTGTCACCCGCCTGGGCCCTCCTAGCTCTAGGCTGATCCCTGAATTGGCATGAGTCAGGCGTGCTGTCTCCAGCCCCGCATCCTTCCTCCAGTGTTGCTAGATGGTGTTTTTGGTAAAGCCCCAGCTCCTGGAGTCATGTGAATGCATGGGACTCCCAATTCTCATGTATGCCAATCTGAGGCTGGTGTGTGCTGGGACAAGAGCTGGCTCATGCCTTAGCAGGGAGGGCAGGGCTTGGACCAGGCTGGAATGGGGAAGAGGTGGCCGCTCGCTCTGAGCCAGCACGGCACCAGGCTGAGGAAAGGTAGCAAAGCATTGCCAGGTAGCACACGGGGGAACACCTGTTGGTGGCAGCAGGCCAGGCGGTGTCTGCCGGGCCAGGGCACAGGCAGCAGCAAGTGTGAGGTGTGAGGAGGCAGGCCCAGGCAGGGAGGGAGGACGCTGGGAAGGAAGCTGCTTAGCAGGGACTTCCTTGAACCCTTTGCTCATTTTCCTGGCCTGAGCCACATAATGGGCCCCATAGGCTGTCAGACGGCAAGGCCGAATCCAGGCCTGCCAACGCGGCTCCCCTGGGTGTGGGGAGCCCAGCTGCGGAGTCATTAACACGGGAACAGGGGCATCTCCCCCGAGCTGCCTGTGGATTGGTGGCTCAGTGGCAGCAGATCTCTGCAGGCAGAACTGCCCAGATTTCTAGAGGGCTCTGTCCTCCCCGCAGGACAGCTCTCCCCCGCACTGGGGTACAGCGGAGTAACCCCACTGGCATCAGCAGGCCAGACCCAGCATAAGGGAGCTGGGGTCTGGCCCTAGGCCTCTCTGTCAGACCCACCGACACTCAGTAACAGCAACAATCACGAAGAGCAGAGCCCAGACCAAGCCCCAGGACAGATATGCCTCGACTCGGGGTGTGGGAGGCCCCTGCCTAATGGGGCAAGCCACAGTCTTGGCTCCAACTGCCAAGAAACTGTAGGGCTTTGTGGCTGGATCCATCGCTCATGATGCCCCCTGCTTCCAGCGAGGTTCTGGTTCCCCGCCGGCTGCTGACCTCAGCCAGAGCCTCTCTGTCACCCCCAGCTGCCCTGAGGTCATCTGGCCCACGTGTTTCGAACCTCGTGAACCCGTCTGGGCCAAAGGTTCTGGGCTGGTCCCTCTTCTAGGGGAATCACGTTAGCCTGGCACGAAAACAAAGAGAAACTCAGAGAAAGACTCAAAATACATCTGGCCCAGAACCCAGAAGAGGGGGGCTGGGAAAGCCACGTCCCTGCAGCAAGGCTACAGACAGTTAAAGATTAAAGGGACCTTAATGAGTACATGGAACATCTGTCATGTCAAATCTATCAGCTCCGTCGGCTGAGTGCGGACTAGCCGGGGAATTCAAATGGTGGAAACCATGGTCAAGATTTTTGATACAGACATGTCTAGGGCCAGATTCTGATTTCAGTTACCTGGGTGTAAATCTGGAACAAACCCATGAAACCAGTGGAGTCATTTGGGGATCTATGCCGGTGTAGCTGAGATCAGAATCTGTCCCTTTGTGGACAGTGGGAACAAAGAAAATGACCTTCCTGAAGTGTCTGTGTGCTCACTAGCACGGATAACAGAAACGGCCATCTCCATAAGAAGAGATGGCAAATTCAAACCCAGCTACCCTCTGTGCAAACCAGCCTCTGAGCTCAGCAGGCCATGTGGGGGGTGTCTTTACACCTGGAGCTGGAAGCTGGGCTGGGGCAGATCTGAGGCAGGAGAAGAGGAACAGAGTAGCCTTAGGGATAATCCTTCTTAAATTCTCATAACGTTTCTTGTTCAGTGTCGGAAGAAAGTGACTCTGAGAGGCTTTGCACAGCAACACGGGCGTTGCTCAGCCCTCAGGTCCATCTTGCCCAGTGTCCTGTCTCTGACCATGGACAATATTGGATGCTGCAGAGGCAGATGTGGGATAATCTGCCCCCCACATTAGAGCTCATCCTGATCTCGGAGAGCTCGAGGCTGGCTTAAGCCCTGGAGCACGAGGCTCAGCTGGCTGGTAGTGTGCACTGGTACTGCTCTGGCTGTTAGCACTCGCATTGCATTGGGGCGCAGGCTGGGCCATCTATTCATGGGTGAGATGGGAGCAGGTTCACTGTCCATTCACTGCAGCTATTGCAATTCACAGCTGCTGGGGAGCTGCCCAGAGGCAGGTGCCTAAAGGGTGGCTGAATTCTTTAGAACAGCTGGGCTGTGGGTGGGTCTGGAGCACCTGGAAATCTGGTTCCGGACATGGGTCTGGTTGTATTTTACCATTGCTAGCAAAGCCCACAAGCTATGGCAAGTTTCACTGTGTTCGGAACTGGCTCCTCTGCAGGGCTGAGCCGCCGTCTGTGTGCGGGGGGAGTGGAGGGGGGTGCTCAGTGGGGAAAGTTTCCCCAGACTGAACCGTGAACAGTTTCAGATCCCAGGATGTTTGCATGAGAATCCCAATCCAGGGACGGCTCCTCAGCTGGAACGTGTGAGGCAGCTCAGATGGTTTGGATCAAGGAGACTGGCACTTTTGGGGAAACGCTTCTGGAGGGCAGCTTTTCCAAACACTGTGGGGCCGGGTGGAGTAAACCCAGGCCTGGGGGGCATGTTCTGTTCCCACCTCAGCTGCTTGTGTGGCCTTGGTTACACTGTGTGTGGCTAGAGCACTGTGCAAACACTGGGCCGGGCACCAGGAGGCTCTGGCTGTTTGACGCATGCTGGGACTGCGGCCGGTTTGCATGGCCTGAGCTGGCTGACTGTAATGGGGAGGTGAGTGGAGTGGAAAGCAGGTCCATAGCTGGGTTGAAGGCCCTGCTCCAGCGCAGGCTGGGACCTGGGGCAGGGCCCTGTGGCCACGTTCTTAAAGGTAGCAAAGAATCCTGTGGCACCTTATAGACTAACAGACATATTGGAGCATGAGCTTTCGTGGGTGAATGTGTCCGACGAGTGGGTATTCACCCCTGAAAGCTCATGCTCCAAAACGTCTGTTAGTCTATAAGGTGCCACAGGATTCTTTGCTGCTTTTACAGATCCAGACTAACACGGCTACCCCTCTGGTTCTTAAAGGTAGGTAGGGGCTGGGCTGCTCAGCGCTGCAGTGACCAGCTGACTTCAGAGCCTGAATGCGACGTGGGCGTTGAGATGTTGAGGGGAGCAACACTTTAGTGCCACTAAATCTCTGGCTCTCTGGACCTCAGTTCCCAGCTGTATAGTGGGGGGCTCTGCCCTGCTATGCCGTGCGAGGCACGAACAGACGAGGGTGCTGGGGCCAGGCAAGGGCCAAGCTAGCGAATCCAGCCTGTTACCCGGATGTGAAGTCCGACTGGAACATGCACAGGTACTAGGGATTCAAGGAGATGTAGGCACCTAAACCCTTTAGACTCCCCAGCCCAAGCGCTTCTCCGCACCCACTGTTTATCAGTGGGGAAGTGACTCATCTGAGCTCCTGCTCCCAGGCAGAACGCCCGGCTCCTGGCTCCCTGGCCAAGGCCTAATCCACTAGGCCACAGGGTCGCCCCCTTCTAGCAGACACGGAGCCGTATGGGGTGATGGGAGGGGCTGGCACACGCTCCTTTATCCCGCCAAGGTCTCTGTTGATCTCTTGGGCTGTGGCACAGCCTCACCCAGGCGCTAGGAAAGGGACAGTAGGGAAGGGTCCTGCCCCGGCTGGAAGAGAAGCTGCAGGCGGGGTTGTCAGAGGAGCTGCAGGTCAGTGGGAGGTGAACCGCGCATCCTCAGCCTGGGTAAGCCCCTCGAATCCCATCAGCTGGATCTAATGCTCCCCGCGGGGTTGCCCGTGTGGAGGGATGCTGCTGAGCAGCTGTTTGCCTTCACTCTTGGCTCAGATGCTCGGGACTGAGCGTTAGTCCCGACTGGCTCTCAGGACTGGCTCCCACTGACTTCAAGGGAGGGCACGGCCAGCCAAGTGTGCAGACAGCACACTAGGCAGGGCTTACATTCTCCCCGAGTATTTCCCAGAGTCCAGGGGCACTGGAGCTCAGAGCTTCTGTCCCACGAGAGGCACCGGGGCTCAGAGCTTCCGTCCTGTGGGTTTGAAAATATTTACTGGAGGTCTGCTCCAAACAGCTCTGCCTGAATTTGAGCCTTGGCGCTAGGCCTGACTGGCTCCTTTGCTCTCCCCTAACCCTTTCCCCCTGAGGATCTCAAAGCTCTTTTCACCAACTCCTCTGTGATGTGGGTATTATCCCCATTTTACAGATGGGCGAACTGAGGGACAGAGTAGGGCAGCGACTCCCCTTGGTTATACCGTGTCACAGCTGAGAACAGGACCCCGACATTCTGACTCCCAGTCCTGTTGCCTTGTTCCAACCACAAGAGCTCCCTTTCCAGAGCCGGAGCTAGAATCCCCCATCCCCACGTCCCTTAGCGCTAACCACTTGACGACACTCAATCCCTGGGCGTCATGCTTTGGCAGGCCTCCATTGCTAATGACTTCCAGAGAAGCTGCAAGAGTTTGGGTTGCAATGGGGGAGGAAGGCGGAGAAGAGCATGTGTGTGTGTGTGTGTATGTACACACGTGTGTGCACACACATGTCTGTGCAGACCCCTGTGTCTGTGTGAGGGTTAACAGGGCAAGCCTTTCTTTCCTTTCCTCTTTCTTTGCTGGCACGAGTCGCCGCCCTCCCTGCCTAGGACAGTGACGTATTTCTGCAGAAAAAGGAAAGGAAAAAGAGTGCAGAAAATTCCCCCACCCCCCAGCAGCTCTCCCCTCCCGAGGTCCTGGCACCCTTCCTCACTCCCCCTTCAGCGCTCCGCTGCCCTGGCTCTTTTCCCTGGACTGCCGGAGGAATTCACGCAACCTAAAATGGCTGCCAAGAGGAAACTTGGTGTGTGTGTGTGTGCGTGTGTGTGTGAAGTGCGTATGCACAAGTGTGTCTGTGTTGGGTTTCTCTTCCCTCATGCTCTGAAATGGCTGCCAGCTACACCGGAGGCTGCGGGCTTCGGCTAAGACGCCGTGTGGAGAGAAAGCAAAGCCAAGCCCCAGACCCACAACCACGGGGGGTTTCTTTCCCCGGCTTGTTTCTCTCATTCAGGGTTTCTCTACCTTCTTATTTCTCCCCTTTTTCAGCCCGTGATACCCCGCCCCCATCATGGAGCCATCTCATTTGCACGCTTTGTTCCAGGACGCTTATTTTGAACCTGGCTTGCTTTATATTTGTGTTGGCCAGTATTCGGGGACGGAGTGTGGGCAGCAGGGGGAGAAAAGCACGAGCCCCAGCGTGGCACAACGGGCACTATTTCACTCTGGGCAGAAGTGTGAGAGGGCCCCGCGTGAGCAGTGCCTAAGAGAGCGGGTTTCCCACTGCTCCATGCACTGTGGTTCTAATGGGAGCACAAAATGGCCGCCAGGCCAGCATGGGGGAGTAACATGGAAAAGTGGGGAGGGGAGCGGAACAAAATGGCTGCCCTCGGCGGTTACGTCAAGCAGGATGCACTGCTGTGAAAGCCTTCCCCGTGGGCCGTTTCTCCTTCTCTTTTTCACCCCACCCACCAACAGCCTGTGCCATGGGTCTCAGCAACAGCGACACCCTTTGCCTGTCTTTTGGGTGAGAAAAGCACATTCCCAGGCACCCACTTCCGTGCCTCCCGAGGCCAAAAATAGCAGGCCACGCTCCGGGAGCTGCGCTTCCGTGCGAGCTCTCGGGAAAGCGCGTGAAAGGGAAATCAGGGAGCAAAGAGCCGTCAGGCGGCTTGGCTGGGCTGCTGTGTTTTGACTGCGTTGTTTGGATTGCCTCAGCCTTTTCCCGGCATCAGCCAAAGCCGTGAAAGAAATATGCCGAAGGCCAAACAGGTGGGAGGAGGAGAAGGATGGAGAAAGAGCAAGAGAGGGAGAGAGGAGAGAAAAAGGTGTGTGGGGGGAGGAAGGTTTGGAGCCGCTTTGAAGCCAGCCTGGCATCTCACCAGCTCCCAGAGCCAAGCGACGGAGGCTGATGGAAAGCACGGTCCAGACTCCTGGCAGAGGCGGATTAAGATTTATTGGAGCACTGGACACAAAGAACATTTGAGCCCCCCCATCCCCTGGGGGTCCAGGGGCAACAGACCCTGAGGGACCTCCCCCCACTTTTTAACATGGATATAGTAGCCTGGAGCAGGCATGGAGCAGCTGCAGCATGGCCATAATTTGGGGGGGCAGTGGGGCCATAGTTTGGGGGGTCACCAGGCCAGAGGTGACAGGAGGAGCGGTGCCCTACATGCTTGCTGCCCAGGCAGCAGCGGGGGACCCGGCGGGGGCAGCCTGGCAGCAGGAGCCAGGCACAGGCACTGAGCGAGCCCGGGTGGCGTGCAGCAGCTGCTGAGGCCGGGCCAGTAGCCGCGGGAGCTGTGCCAGAGAAGCCTTCCCTGCCCAGCTCCTCGCTGCCTGTGACCTTCCCGGGGCTCCCTGCTGCCTCCCAGCTGGGGCAAGGCCTCCTCTCCCCGCAGAGCGTGTCTGCAGGCCCAGGGGAGGGGGCAGGAGGCCAGACCAGAGCCCCCACTCCTGGATCTCACTGGCAGTGGTGCACCCCGGGGGGTGTAGACATGGGCCGGGGGCTGTTCTTGGGCACCTCAGCCCCCACTCAGGGCAAGCAGAGGGTCTGAGGATCCCCACAGCAGCCCAGGCTCTCTGGGCCAGTGGCTCTTACCACTGACCAGGGGACGGAGCCCTGGGGAAGACAAGGAGCAGGGAGCAGGGCCACAGTTCCAGCACCGCCAGTGGACCCCCACTTCTGCCCAGGTTCTGGTGCTCCTGTGGGGCCCCACATATTGGCGGGGGCCCCTGGCACAGGCTCCGTGGGCCTGTGTGTTTATCCATCCCTGCTCCTGGGGAAGATCCTCAGCAGGTCATGGAGGATACTGTGTGGTGCAAAATCCCTGTGGGTGGCACCATGGGGCAGAGCAAGCCTGGATCAGAGGATCAGCGAGGCCCCACACTCTATCCCACCCCCTATCATTATCGTTATGTTAATAGCTCCAGCAGCCTTAACTCCTCAGTTACCCACGGACTGTGCGCTGCCGGGAATAACATTAAACCACTGGGCTCTTTGCTAAGCACACATTTTATCAGGCATCACAGGCGTTCATTTCAGTGGGTCTCCCAACCCTGCCTTCCGTCCAAGAGCCAGCAGAGCATTAGCAGCCCCACTGCATTGCAGGAAACTGAGGCACACAGGAAGTGGCTGGTGCAGAACCACAGCAACAGACCCAGAAGTGGAATCCAGGAGCATTTGCCAAGCACTAGGCCAAACTCAGCCCCGTGGCTGGGAATGGAAACCAGAGTAGAGCCTTTTGGAGTTGGGGCAGTTTAAACCAGCTGCCCTCTGGAGTCTCAGGTCCTGCTCCCCTGCTCTAATTAGTAGACCATACTCCACCGCTGGCAGTAACAGCAGAACCCAGGAGCCCTGGCTTCTCAGCGTCCGCCCCAACACTAGACCACACCTCTCTCCCGCAGCCTAAGATCCCATCCAGATACGATTCTATGGTTCTGCTGTGCCCTTGGCAAGGCTTCTTCTCTTGCCTGCTCGATTCCCAGCTGTCTCCAGACCCCAGTGGGCACAGCTTGGATGTATGTAAATATAACCAACCTGTGGCTAGTTAGCCGCGTGGCCAGCGTACAGTGGGTAGGCCCATGGCTGTGATTAGGGTGACCCAGAGGGATGCTGGCTAGGGGGGTCCCTCCATTTGTGGGTGGAGAAACGGCCGCCAGGAGCATTGCTGGGACTGGGCTGCCTCTGCCCAGCCTTGAAGAGGGGAAGCTGGGAACAGCAAAGGCCACTTGGGCTCTGCCTGGAGCCGAGGAAATGAGCCAGTGAGTCTCCTCACACAGCCGGGCAGTACTAGGCCCCTGGGGCTTGGAGCTGAACCACCGACGGAGTGCTGAGTGGGGGCCTGAGCCAAACCCCCGGGTCCGTCGCTGTTCCAGTGGGCGCAGCGGGGCACAGCTGGCTCTTCCAGAGCTCTGCCACAGGAGCACCGGCAGGCCTGCCTCAGCACCCAGGTCTGGTTCCTCGCTTTCATGGCTCGGCCAAACCTCCCAGCAGAGCGGCTGTATCCACGCTCCGTGCTCTGCGCTGCCTCGGTGCGCCGGAGCTGGCTCTGTGAAGGAGCCGGCTGCAGAATTCACATCCGGGCCCGAGTACCACCACAGCACCAGGGCATTACAAACCCAAAGGGCTTTGAAACCAGCAACCTACCAGCCCCGGCCCCAGACGTGGCAGGCAAAGCTGGGCTTAGCCTGCAACTCCAGCCTAGAGGGAGCCTGATGTGAAGAGCAGAGACTGCAACGGAGCTGTTCCGTCCTAGCTGCATGCCAGGGGGTGCCCGTGCGTGGGCATGGCTACCTATTGTGGGTATTTATCCGTCCCCGTTACCAGGCTACCTGAGCCCCACCCCGTCTTTAGCGAACTGAGCCTCGACGCGCCCATGGGGGTGGGGGTAGGGCAGCACTGCTAGCCCCATGTACAGGGGGGCAACTGAGGCACAGAGAGACAAGGTCAGACAGGAAATCAGTGGCAGAGCAGGGGCTTGAGCCCTCGTCTCCTAAGACCCACCAGACTACCCCTGAGCCCCGAGGAAGGCACCTATGGCAAGGCCCAAGCAGTGCCATCAGTGGGGCCTTCCTGTGGGTCCCGTGGTGCATGCTGGGTGATGTAGTCCCCATGGGCGGCACTTCTGCCTGATGGTCCAGGGCCCAGCCTGGCTGTGGCTGCTCCTCCAGCCCTTGGGATAGCATGGCTCTGCATCCCCTGAATCAAAGCCCAGGTCCTGCCGGGACGGCAGGTACAGTTCCCCAGCCCCCAGCAGTGCCAGATCCTGCCCCTGGGCTTTGTTCGTGGCGAGCAATGCAGCACTCCCAGGGGATAACCAGGCAGCACGGTCCTCCATGTCCGACTGGGGGAGGGAAACGGCCTTGAAATCTAATCCAGGATGCTCTAGAAACCAATAGTGCTGAGCTCAGCGTCTGTGAGCCTGCCGAGGAGTCTGATTATTTTTAGATAAGATGGAGCAGGGACGCGGGCTGCCCAGCCTGCCTGTGTGGCTGATGAGGCGGCGAGGGGTGAGGAGACTGCAGCAGGCGCTTCCTTTGCACCATTGCTCTTGCAAACGTAATGCGTGCCGCCATCATTCTAGTCTTCCCGTTTTTTAACTGCCTTTCGTTTGGGAGGGGCTGGCACAGGAGCGGGGCTGAGCCGGCGTCGCCCCGGGGAAATCAGTGGAGTTACTCTGCATTTACCCCAGTGTCACTGAAGCCAGGATCTGGCCCCTCCGCCATCCAGACGGCACCGCACAGGCCAAATCCTGCAGTCCTTACTCAGTCAAAACTCCCACTGAGGTGGGCAGCTCAGGCAAAGCAGGTAGTAGTGCCCCCTGGGGCTGGAACAGCAGAATGGGGACTCTGGATGAGATCTGGTTCCCAGCCCTGCAGAGACACTGCTCAGCAATTTGAGACAGGAAGTGGAGGGGTCTGCATCCAGAGGAAGCAGCAGGAGGAATTCACAGAAGCACTTAGGCCTGGTCTACACTCCAAATGTAGGTCGACATAAGCCGCGTTAAGTGGCTCTAATGATGTATGTGTCTATAGTATCGATAACACACACACACACACACACACACAGAGAGAGAGAGAGAGAGAGAGAGAGAGAGAGAAGACAGCCAGGCTACATTTCAGCAGCAACAGTGCTGGGTTTCCCGCATTGTTGTTTCTTGTTGCTAACTCAGTACATAAGCTCTCCGGGCGTCACTGAAAGGGCACCAAGAGCAGCCAGGAGATGGGCATGTGGGTTGCCAAAGGTCTGATGGCCATGGCACAAGGGGGAAGGCAAAATAAAAACGCCTGCGGCAAGGCCCGTCACAGCATGAACTGGCTGTGAAAGCTGCAGGGGCTTGCAGAGTGGAAGATGAGCAAAAACCACTGATGCTGCTCCAGTTGGGGGTCTGGGGCCAAAATGCTGTGTATATGCACTGGGCATGTGTGACAGGTCTATGTGATGGATGCAATGCTGGGTATATGCAATGAGTACATGCAATGGGTGTATAGGATGGGTGTATGCCAATATAGCCCTGGGTGTATGGGGCAGGGTATATGTGACGGTAGAGCCCAGGTATACCCCTGGGTGTAACTCTGGGTATATGTGACAGGAATAGTGATGGTTGTACTGCTGGGTACACACACTGGGTAGGGAGTTTGGGGCAGTGCGAGGTATATGAAATGGATATATGCATTGCCTAGAGCAATGGGTATAGCCTTTGGTGTAGTGCTGGGTACACGCACTGGGTAGGGAGTTTGGGGCAGTGCGGGGTATATGAAATGGATATATGCATTGCCTAGAGCAATGGGTATAGCCTTTGGTGTAGTGCTGGGTACACGCACTGGGTAGGGAGTTTGGGGCAGTGCGGGGTCTATGAAATGGATATATGCATTGCCTAGAGCAATGGGTATAGCCTTTGGTGTAGTGCTGGGTACACGCACTGGGTAGGGAGTTTGGGGCAGTGCGGGGTATATGAAATGGATATATGCATTGCCTAGAGCAATGGGTATAGCCTTTGGTGTAGTGCTGGGTACACACACTGGGTAGGGAGTTTGGGGCAGTGCGGGGTATAAGAAATGGATATATGCATTGCCTAGAGCAATGGGTATAGCCTTTGGTGTAGTGCTGGGTACACGCACTGGGTAGGGAGTTTGGGGCAGTGCGGGGTCTATGAAATGGATATATGCATTGCCTAGAGCAATGGGTATAGCCTTTGGTGTAGTGCTGGGTACACGCACTGGGTGTAGTGCTGAGTATCGCACTGAGTTCCACATCAAGGGTGAAGCGGGGAGAGAAAGAACGACAGAAGGAATCGTGAAAAGGTCTGGGGGTCACGGGGCCCCTAGGAAGGGGGGTCCCTTTCCAAGGCCTGGCCCCCGGAGGAGGAGGAGTTCATCTTCACACCTTAATGTTTACCAAGTGCCATCCCATGAGCTGGCCCTTCGTGGGGCCGGATTGTGGCGTCTGGCGCACACCAGGTGCTCAGCATGTTACAGCGTCTGGGCCCAGACAGGGCCCTGGCTACAGACCCTCTCGTTCTGGGCTCGTCCCAGCAGAGAGCTGTGCGGGGCACTTGCCAAGGCAGTGCTGCTCAGCCAGGCAGCAGGACAGAGAGCCGGGCGAGCGCCCGCAGAGGGGCAGAGGGCGCCTGGCTGGAAGGCCTGAGTTTGAGCAGGGAGGGGAGACTTGGCGGGGTGTCAGCTGGGGTCACTGGACTGGCATGGGGAACACCCAGCTGCCAGGGGAGCGTATGGAGACCAGGATCAGCCCCATGCCTGGGGGAGGGCAGAGGCTGAGCTGAAAATGCAGGGGCTAGAGGGTGGGAGGCAGCCAGCACACAGCCTGAGGCTGTGTCTCCATTACCCTTCCCCCCTCCCCATGCCCTCCTCTGTCTGCCAGGGTACCTGGTCTCCATGCCACCTGCTGAGGCCTGGCCAGTCCTGTCTCAGATCCCCCAGACGGGACCCACCCTGGCACTGGGCTCGTCCATAGTATTACTCCATGACCGATATCACATCCGCGTGACACCATAGCAATGAAATCCCATTGCCTCGAACAAGGTCTGGGAACTCCAGGACAGCTCCCTGAAACCACTGAGACTCTGCCACAACCCCTGGGGCTGGTGACCCCCCCAGCCCTCCCACAGCTAGCGAAGGCAGTTTGGGTGGCTTAGAGCCCCCCACGGCACCTACTGCCCAGAGCATGCCAGGCTGTGGCATCGCCCCGGGGAAGGCTGCCAAGGCCCAGGTGGCAGGGAGCAGTTGTTCCAGAGCCAGATGCAGTGGGCAGGCCAGGCGGTGCTTTGTACCCGTGCGCAGGGCCGCCCGCCCAGGGGGCTGCAGCCACAACAGAGGAACCAGGGCTGTTTCGTGGCGCCATCGGTTCTGAGGTTGGGAGCTTCCTCCATTACTGGTGGCGGGCAGGCAGCGGTGAGGGCAGGAGGCTCCATCGGGCACGGCAGCCCATTAATCATTGTATGGGAACAGCAAAGTGACCTCTGGTTAGTGAGTGCAGACCACGCAGGGGCCATTACTGCACAAATGCTATTACATAAAGCAGCCATTAGTGTTTGTCTGTTGCCAGGGGAACCAGGGGCCTGCCTGGTCATGGTCACTAGAGGAGAGGAGGGAGGGGTCTTTCTTTCTGTCGTTCTTTCTTCACTCCCTCAAGCTTTACAATTCCCCCCCACCCCTCCCGCAATTTGATTTGGATGCTGCATTCTACTCCACTTCCTGTCCTAATCTCTTGCACAGTGTTCATGTGCACTGTTACATGGTTGCCGTGTTCCACCCTAGAGGTGGCTGCATTCCTGCATGCCATGAGTGAGCCAAGTGCAGCGTTGCTGCCCAAGATTTAATTATTGCTGTGTTCCAGCCCAGAGGTGACTGCAATAACTCCCTTCCCTTTCACTGTCAAAGGGATCCTCGAAGGGATACTGTGAGGAAATACTAGAGCAGGGGTAGGCAACCTATGGCACGTGTACCGCGAGCTGATTTTCAGTGGCACTCACACTGTCCGGGTCCTGGCCACCGGTCCAGGGGGCTCTGCATTTTAATTTAATTTTAAATGAAGCTTCTTAAACAGTTTAAAAACCTTATTTACTTTACACACAACAATAGTTTAGTTCTATATTATAGACTTCTAGAAAGAGACCTTCTAAAAACGTTAAAATGTGTTACTGGCACACGAAAACTTAAATCAGAGTGAACAAATGAAGACTCGGCCCAGCTCTTCGGAAAGGTTGCCGACCCCATACTAGAGTCAGTTTCCAGCCAACAGGGGGCACTGCGGGGAATGCGACAGGGTCCAACCACTGACAAGGGTAGCGAGTGTGAGCTAGTCCGGAGCCCAGCCGCTCCCGGCTCCTACTCCTGACTTAGGCAAGTCACAGTTTCCACACCTGTGAATCACAGCTCATGGGAGCTGTTACCATCTTCCTGGGGTGTGCGAGAACCAGGGCTGGTGCCAGGGTGGGTGACTGCCGGAGCCAATGAGCACCAGTCTCTACCACCCTTTGGGGCAATGGAAGCACGGAGCGCTGCTGGAATTAATCAGGGTCGGGGCAAAATGGGGACTGTTGGGTCATCTAGGGCAGGCTCGATGCAATGCCAACTCTCCCCGCTCTAGTGCAGCCCCCAGCTCTTGCCATCCTGAGAGCGGGCTGGGGGCAGTGGGCTGGTCACTGCCAGCAGGGGTTGCTGCTCAGAGCGAGGCATAGGGGCCTGGTGCGGGGTCAGGATTGGGGGAAAGAGGCTGGCGACAGGGTGCTGGGCTGGAGAGTCTCACGCCTGGCTTTTCCTTTCAGATTCGGAGCAAAGCAGCAGTCCGAGGACAGGGATCGGCTCGGACCAGGAGGACAGCAAACCGATCACATTGGGTAAGTCAGCGCTGGGCAGGGGGGATCCCCTCACCCCTCTCCCTTGCCAGCTTGCGGGGGGTAGATCTCACACACAGACCCCATTTAAAGCTCTCTCGGGGCAGGAAAGGGAGCCATGCGGGTACTGAGGCAGTTGACACCCTCCCTGTTCACCCTCCCCAAACCCAGGGGCCAGGCCTCTCGCTGGCCACAAGAGTGGTGAGTTTGGGGCTCTCTCAGCCTAGCGTCCCCTGGTGGGAAATCTCTGCACAGCGAGGCCTGAGAATGGGGGTGGGGGAGGAGGAGTTTCTTAAAGCCCCAGCCTCTGGGTCAGGTGCTTATGGGAGAATCTCAGCTTTGGTTTTAAAAATACCCCAGGGATGTTTCTCACCCATGTGGCTGTGGAGAAAAGCTGCAAGACCTGAAGCCTCTGGAGCCGGAAGGCAAAGGACGAGACCCACTCAGTTAGTTAGGTTCTACAGCTCAGGATTCGTGGGGGCTGCCCCATCATTCTGGGACGCTTTAGGGGGGCAGGTTTCTGCTCAGAAGAGGCCTGGGGCTGGGATAGTGGAGGGGCTGTGGGGTGGGACTGAGGAGCAGCAGCAGAGCTGTTGGGGGAGCCCTGGACTGGAGCATCAGGGTGTGATGGGAATTGAGGGCCATTGCAGAGCTGTAGGGGGGACCCAGCACTGGAACAGTGGAGGGGCTGCAAACCAGCGTCCTGGGGCATTGGCAGCGCTGGGCATGGGAAGCTTGTACGGCACTCATGCATGCTATGCCAGGCTGTCTTGTCAAATTACCCCCCTGGCCGCTTCTACCACAGGAGGCATGAGGGTCCTGAGGGGCACAGAGAGCGGTCACCCAGCTGCCCCAGACTCTTCGCCACCCGGGAAACAGCTGAACACACCTCACTCCTGCCACAGGGGGCGCCAGAGAGCCCTGGGCCAATACAGGACCACAGGCAGGTTCTTACATCTGCAGCAGGAGGCGCCAGAGAGCCCTGGGCCAATACAGTATCACAGGCAGGTTCTCACTCCTGCCACTGGGGGTGCCGGAGAGCATTGGGCCAATACAGCACCGTAGGTGGGTTCTCACTCCTGCCACAGGTGGCGCCAGAGAGCCCTGGGCCAATACAGGACCACAGGCAGGTTCTTACATCTGCAGCAGGGGACGCCAGAGAGCCCTGGGCCAATACAGGACCACAGGCAGGTTCTTACATCTGCAGCAGGAGGCGCCAGAGAGCCCTGGGCCAATACAGTATCACAGGCAGGTTCTCACTCCTGCCACTGGGGGTGCCGGAGAGCACTGGGCCAATACAGCACCGTAGGTGGGTTCTCACTCCTGCCACAGGGGGCGCCAGAGAGCCCTGGGCCAATACAGTAGCACAGGCAGGTTCTCACTCCTGCCACTGGGGGTGCCGGAGAGCACTGGGCCAATACAGCACCGTAGGTGGGTTCTCACTCCTGCCACAGGGGGCGCCAGAGAGCCCTGGGCCAATACAGTAGCACAGGCAGGTTCTCACTCCTGCCACTGGGGGTGCCGGAGAGCATTGGGCCAATACAGCACCGTAGGTGCTTTCTCACTCCTGCCACAGGGGGCGCCAGAGAGCCCCAGTCCAGGCCAGCCCTATGGAAGCGGGAACGTTTTAGCCGAGTTTTGCATTGAAGTGGTCAGCAGCACAGACACCTGCTCCTTCAGAGGCCAGTATTGCGCCTGCTCTCCCAATGAGATCAGACAGCCCACAGCAAGACCCTGAGCTGGCCCCTGAGTTGCTCCCAAGGGGTCAGGTTTGTGCTTCCCTCTGAGAGCTGCTGGGGCCATTTCAAGAGCACATGGTTCCCTCTTGCCAGCAGTCGATGAGGAAGATGCTGAGGGCACCCAGGCCTCTCCAGCCAGCACCCCAAGCCAGTGGTTCTGTGCCTGACTGTCAGACCGAGGCTCTGGACCAAGGCGCCCCTCCTGAGGCGCCCATGTTCACAAGAACCGGGCTCTGCGTGCCCCTCAGCTCCTGGGCACAGAGTCAGAAACAGCCCTTTGCATGAAGCGAGCTCAGATTCAAACACAGGCCATTACCGCGGGGAGATGGGGCGGGGCTGGGGGTGGGTAGCGCTGGAGAGAGGGTCAGACTAAGACAAATAGAAGAACTGGATGTTAATGGAAAGCAGAACTTTCCCCACCCGAGAGGTTCACCCATTAGTAATATCAAGGGAGGAGTGTCCACAGGACGCCCCTGATTTCACAGGAGTTCACATCACGGACGTGTTGGGCCCCTGCAACAAATATTACTTGTTATTTGTATCACAGTAGCACCTAGGGGCCCCCAAGAAGGACCAGGACCCCACTGCCAGGAACTGCCCAGACACCTAGAGAGACAGCCTGGCACGCCAACGGTGGGAGGGGGACCCAGAGGTCAGAAGCAGGCCAGTGGCAGAAGCAGAAAGAGAACCCAGGTGTCCTGAGGCCTGGGCCTCCCCACTAGACCGCATGATTTTAGACAAATCACATTTTGGTCGGCTGTGTCTGTCTGACAGCCAGCAAGGCAGAGGCAGAAGAGCGGGGAGAGAGGGCTCCCAGCTGGCCTGCGCCAACCAAATCCTGGCTGCTGCTGGCCCAGGGCATCCCCAGAGCAGCGCCCGGAAGTGCTAGGGGTGAAAGGTCAGGCGCCGAGGTGGAACGGAAAGGAAATGATTGGATTTTGCTAGATGGGAAAATGCCACAGAGAGGAAACTGCTGAGCTAGGGCTTTCTCCTCCACCTCCGGCTTCTGCCAGCAGCTTCTCAGCCGCCGGTGACGCTGAGACCCAAACTGACCCCGTCTGCTGCTGGTGCACCGCCCCATGCTCTCGCCCGCCTGCAGCAGAAGTGCTGACTCGGCGAACCAAGGCTTGGCTCCTTGGTGCCTGGGGTGACATATGCTCCAGGCAGATGCTGAATAGCTTCCCTCTAAGGGAACTGGGCTGAGTGACAGGGAGACCGCTGGCTGGCCAGGAGCCGGAGTTTTTATCAGCTGGTCTCTGGAGCATGGAATGAGTTTGGCAGGCCTCAGCCCAGCTCCCCAGCATAACAGCCGTCCTTGGGCTTCTTGCAGAGAGGCCAACAGAGTGATTGCGTGGACCTGTGGCAGAGAGCAGCAGGACAGTGGGAGCATGCCCTGGGATTCCAGGTGCAGGGTGACTGGAGACGGGTGAGGTGGTGCCAGTGGTAGGATCTGGTGCCCAGAACAGGGGCTGAATCCCAAGCTGGCAAGTTCGCAGTTTGCCGCCATTCACTGACTTTGCTGTCTCGCTGTGAGTGCCAGGATCTCCCGCCCGCGGCTGCTTTCCACTGAGTCACTCCTGTGGTTGGGTTTGGTTTTCTGAGTCACCTCCCACATGCCAGAGGCCCCTGCACTCAGCTTTGCCAGCGTGCCGGCCCCGGGGCATGCGGGCAGGAGCTTGGCTGCCAACTGGGGATGGAATTATGCAGGACTATTGAAACAGCAATTATTATTGAGAAGTGGCACCTGGAGGCCACCCCCGCTGGCACGCTCCATGCCACCCCTAGACCAGTGTGCTGGGTGCTGCACAAATACGCAGTCGAATCAGCCTCTGCCTGGAAGAGTTTACAGTCTGTACAGATAAAAGAAGCGAGTTTTAATCTCCATCTTAGAGACAGGAAGCTGAGACCTGGAGAGCCAAAGGGACTTACCCCTGGTCATGCAGGGGATCTGGGATAGGACCTCTGAGCCCTGTGCTCTTCTGAGACCCAGGCCAACAGCCTCAGTGCAAGACCATCCTGCCTTTGTGCTGGTTTGCTGTTCCACCAAGCCTGCCCTGCTGCGTGCATGATTCCCATGCTCAGACCTTTACACATCAGCCTTGATACCATACTTGTCAGTCCTCAAATACAAATGCAGGGCATTGTCACTTTCCGCACTTTACAGATGGGGAAACTGAGATGCAAATCTTGTCACCCTAACTTGCTAGATTTCTTTGAAGAGATTACAAGTTGGTTGGTTCAGGTAACAGTGTAAGGCATTTTGGCTTGGTACTGCAGGATATTTTGATTAAAAAATGAGAACAATACAAGATCAACACGGCACCCACAACATGGACTAAAATCTGGCTCACTGAAGGGCCTCAAAATGTTACTGTGAATGGGGACTCATCAGCAACATGCTTCTAGCAGAGTCCTGCCGGGATCAGTTCTGGGCCCCACGATATTGCACATTTTTATCAACGACCTTGAAAAGAACATCAAATCGTCACTGATAAAGTTTGCAGATGACACAAACATTGGTGAATAACGAAGCTGACAGGTCACTGAGACAGAACGGGCTAGTTTGCCTGGTGAGCCGGGCACAACCAGCCAACCTGCAAAGTCACCCGTCGAGGAACACAGAACGTGTGCCACCATTACAGGAGGCAATGAAAAAGATGGAGAAACATTCTTCTCTCTTGCCACACAGGGCAGGACAAGAGGCAGTGGGTTCAAATGACAGCAGAGCAGATTTAGATCAAATCTCAGTAAGGACAGTAGGACAATGGACCGGACCTGCCTCGGGAGGTTGTGGAAGCTCCTTCACTGGAAGTTTTCGAAAGGAGGCTAAGAGCACCTGTCTTGGATGGTGCAGACACAGCAAGTCCTGCCCCTTGTGGATGACTCTTGTGGTCCCTTCTAACCCTACAGGTCTTTGGGGTGCTCCTGGGGAAGCAGTGCCTCTGAACAGGACTTTGGGGTCATGGGGGATAATTGGTTGAACTTGCTCTGGGTTACTCTGATCCTTGGACGTATAAACAGGGGAATCTCAAGTAGGAGTAGGGAGGTTCTTTTACCCCTGGATTTGGCTCTGGTGCAACTGCTGCTGGGACTTTGTCCAGTTCTGGTGCCCACAGGTCAGAAAGATGTTGATCACGAGGGAGGGTTCAGAGAAGAGCCCTGAGAATGACTAAAGCATTGGGAAACCTGCCTCCCGGAGCTCTGCCTGGTTAGCAAAGGGAAGGTTGAGGGGTGATGTGGTAAGTAGCTGCCTAGGGAGCAGGAATTTGAGAATCAAGGGTTCCTCGGTCCAGCAGAGCCAGGTCTAATGAAATCCAGTGGCTGGGAGTTGAAGCTGGATAAACTTAGATGACAAACAAGGTGCAATTTTTAGTGAGGCTAATTAACCATTGGAACAATTTTCCTGGGGTCGTGGGGGGTTCTCAGCCCTGAAAATCTTTAAATCAAGAGGGTTTTTTTTTCTCCCAGCTCTGTGCTTGTTCCCCAGGAATTAGTTCAGGGACGTGCTGTGCAGGAGCTCAGAAGAGATGATCACAGTGGCCCCGGCTGACGTTATAACCTAGGAATAAGTGAAGGGACTTGAGTCATGCCGGGCCAGGCCTACCTGCGCCCACGCCACTAGGTCGTTTCTATGGATAACAAGAATATCCAGAGTAAATGTTTTAAAAGCAAAAGAGCTTGAAAGGGGAACGAACCCTCCTGCTTCAGGGCAGGAGCTGACCTCTAGCCATGGGGGTCAGGAGGGGCCTGTGCCTGGGGCAAGTACCCCATCACTGCGGGATTCTTGCCCGTTCCTTGGAAGCAGCTGTTAGAGGCAGGTTACCAGGGTAGATGGGCCCCTGATCTAATCTGGCAAGTCCTGAGCTGCCTCTGTTGTGTCTCAGATTAAAGCAACATTCTGGCTAAAAAAAACGAGGAGTCCTTGCAGGGGTCTCCAACGCGGTGCCCATGGGCACCATGGCACCTGCTGGGGCATCTAATTATGCCTGCATACTGGCCGGCGGACGAGCATCCGCTGAAATGCTGCATCATCCAGAGGCGTCGCTGCCGAAATGCTGCAATTTTTGGCGGTATTTCGGCGGCAACGCCTCTGGATCATTCTGCTTGTTGGTGGCATTCGGCGGGGATGCCTATTGATGTTGCCACTTGTTGGCGGACTTTCGGCGGATGCTCGTCCGCCGCCACGGTCCTCCATGGCTCGTCGTCTGGCGCCCGCTGAACGAAAAAGGTTGGGGACCACTGCCTTAGAAACTAACAAATGTATTTGGGCATAAGCTTTCGTGGGCCAGAACCCACTTCATCAGAATGTCAAGTCAGTAACAGCCGCCCTGAGCACTTGTGACCCAGCCCATGGAGAGATTAGAGCTGCTTTCACACCCCGGGTTGGGGTTTTAAGCTGCGTGAGTGTGACATGAAAGCAGGTCAGGTCAGTATGACATGTACGTCAGTTACTGGATATCTGACACACAGGTGCAATACGTGGGAGCCAGCATGAGTCACACAGATAGGAAATTAGATTTCACAGCCGGTGCCTGGGGATCTGGGCTGGGGATCCCTGGCCCTCTCCAAGCCCCAGGCAGTAGTGGGCAGCGCTCAAGGGGCAAAAAGGGTGGAGAGGAGCCAGGCTGGGCCATGCTGACGCTGCTCTGATGCCCCGTTGGATCTTCCCACTGGGCCGACTTGGGAACTTGGCAGGGACCCATGGGCCGGCAGCTGCTGGGCGAGGGTGCAGATTGCGGCTTCTATGCATGCAGCATGGGAGATGCCAGACTGCTGGAATGTCTGCTCCAGCCATTGCCCCAAGCAGACCATGGGAGGTCCCCAGGATCCTGCATCTTGGAGCAGCTACAGCCTCTCTTCCTTGCCAGGGCTATAGCTAGCTGGCAGCCCCAGGAAGCGATGCCCAGCACAGGCAGCAGGAGGGAAGAGGGAATCTCCATGGCTCTGCCCACCCTGGCCTCTGCAGAGATGCGGCCAGTAGCTGAGGTGCCACCTCTACCCCGGAGCTCCTCTCCCCAGGATCCTGCAGAGCGACGGCTTCCAGCATCTAGGCTCCCTGGTCGGCTCCCAGCCCAGCCCCTTGGCTCTGCTAATTGATGGGCCAGGAGCACCGGGCAGCTCAGCTAGCCTGGGGGACTTGACTCTGGCCTAGCCAAGCAGAGCCCGGACCTCCTGCAGGCCCCTGCCTCAGCTCCCAGGAGCAAGGCTGGGACCAGCAAGCCAGGCAGCTCCCCCCACCCGCGGAAATCTAGGCACTGTGTACCACGTGCTCTTCTCAGGCACCGTGGCGGGGTGTCATGACACATGCTGGGCAACGCCGGCCCCCGGGGGCCATGAAAGGAGGCAGGTCCCCAAAGCGATGGATTGTGGGTGGAGGGCTGGAGCAGAGGCCCACCCTGGTTAGAGACGCAGGGAGGGAATGGCGGCGAGTCTGGTGCCAGCGATGGGTGCCCAGAGCTGTGTCTCTCGGCTCCTCTCATCTCTCTCTCGCTCTCTCCCCACGGCAGATACGACAGACTTCCAGGAGAGCTTTGTCACGTCGGGGGTGTTCAGCGTCACAGAGCTCATCCAGGTCTCCCGAAGTGAGTACCAGGCCGGGGGCCGGCGGCCAGGGGCGCGGCAGCAGGCAGGAAAGCCGTCAGGGCCCCAGAACTTTCCCTTGCGCTGACAAACACGCCATTGCGTGGCGAAGCAGAGCCAGACACTTCCCCTTCCGCCCCCACAGCCCCTCCAGGGGAGCAGACTGCGCAGAGTTCGGCTCAGGGCCCGGTGAACAGGTCTGGGCACAGCCTGGCAGCCTCATGCCAATGGCTGTGTTCTTGAGCCCCATGGGGGACGCCAGCCCTAGCTGGCATAACGGCCAGGGTGAATTTCCCCCCAGGAGTGGGTAGCAAATGCAGCTTTCCCCCAGAGCAGCAGACCCAGGGGAGCTCTGACATGGAGGGATGTACCCGCCCCCGGCGGGGTGTTCTGATGAGCCCCCTGATGCGGGTCTCTCTATGTTGTGATCCACAGCGCCAGTGGTGACAGGCACGGGGCCAAACTTCTCTCTGGGGGAGTTGCAGGGTCATCTGGCCTATGATCTGAACCCTTCGAGCACTGGCATGAGACGGACGCTCCCCAGCACCTCATCCAGCGGGTACGTATCAGCCTCAGCACGGGCTCTGGGGGCAGTGGGGCCGGGAGGGGTGGGGGGGGGGGATAGGCCTTTTCTAGGCCTTCTCTTTGCAGTGCAGTGTGGGAAGGGTGAGACAGGTTCAGTCCTGCTTCAGCCAGACGCGGGGCCTGCCGGCACGCCTAGTCCCATGCATGCAGGCGCCTTCCCGGGCACACTCACACTACCATGCACATAGAGGCCTGGATGTACAGAGATGCGAGCACACCCGGGGACCCGCGTGGAGGTGCAGTCGCACATGGAGTCCCATGTCTGCACCCTGCGACACGCGTGGTGCTCCAGTCACACACACCGACAGAGCATGCACGTCCGCGGACTCGTGCAGACACACACCGGGCAGTAGTGTAAAACTCCGCCTGCACGGCCTCAGATCGGGGTTCGTTTGGTCCATGGAATAGAAATCCAGGGCAGGTTTTTCCCTGTGCTGGGCGGTAGCCAGAGTCCAGTGCAGGCGGGCTCCTCTCCTCCTCACTCCTAGTCCTCTCCCTGCCTGACACAGGGTGTCCCAGGGGAACTCCTTTCTCCACCCTGGCTGCAGCCCAGGCTCCCAGCCTGGTAACCTCCTCTGGTGCGGAGGGGGAATATGTGTTACTTAACCCCATCAGTGCTGCATGGCTCCAGGGACCTGGTGCAGCGACGGCCCTGCCGGGAACAAAGCCAGCAGTGACATGGTTAGCCAACAGTTTTGGCCTGGTGGCTTCCAGGGACAACTTAGAGCAGCCCTGAGCTTGGCAGCTGTAGCAGCCTGGCCTTTGGGCCTGTCACTGCTTCCGTCTAATCAGGGCCAAGGCTGTGCAGGAGTTAGATGGGAGATTGCTTGAGGAGCTCTGCAGAAAATGGCCTGGGCCCTGCCCCAGTGATGGGGGCTTTCCCCTCTGACCCAGGCCTAGCCCCATGCCTGGAACTGTGCTCCTGGGGGCTGTTGCATATGGACTGAGGCCGGTGGAGACTTAGGAATGAGGAGGAGTATTAGCAGCAGTGTGCGGGCTCCCTACCTCCTTTGGACAGGACCTTGTGCCTCCCTGTAATCCCCGTCCCTCTGAATATGGTCTTTGCCACTTCCGGTCCTAGACTGTTGTGTGGCTGTTAAACAGCTGCTGCGTTCCACCCCAGAGGCAGCTCCCGCACATAGCTAGCCGGTGAGGATGATATTTTTCAGTGGCGGCGGGTGTGAGCCCTGCGCTTTCAGCCTGTAAACTAATGAGAGAGAACAGGAGCCTGGGAGCTGAGGGAGAAGCAGCCCACTTGGGTCTCTGGGCAGAATTTGGATTTTGTGGGTGCTGCCAGGTTACTGGAGAGCAGAATTTGGCCCACAGAGTCCATTTCCTCTGGCAGAGACCAGGCCCTGTGGATTTCCCATCAGATGAGCGAGGTGAGGGGACGGGGATCCTGCCGGCCTTGCCTCACTGGTTTGGCAGGATGGATGGGGCCTCAGGGAGCCCCTTGCTTTCTCTCGTCTTTGATTGGGGCAGCGTGGGGCAGCCAAGGCCTTGGACACCCTCTTAGAGTTAACTGGCACTCCGGGCGTTGCTGGTAATGGTTGGCTGCACTTGGGACCAGACCCGTGTTGTCATCACTATGTCATGAAGGGGTGTGAAAAATCCACTCCTTCGAGTGACGCAGTTACACCCCTAGCTCCCTGCAGACAGCACCCTACACACGGGGGGGCTTCTTCCATAGACACAGTGACCCCTCTCCGGGAGGTGGATTAGCAAGGCCAAGGGGAGCAGCTCTCCTGATGCTGCAGCCGTGTGCATCAACACAAGCCCCCAGTCTGGCTCCCAGAGCACCACTGGGGTCACATGGGTGTAACGGAGAGGGGAATTGGGCCCGGCAGCTTCATTTCTTCTTGTCACTGACCCCAGGGCTCCCTGCCACCAGCTCCTCACTGGCGCCCCTTAGTGCCGAGGCTCCAGGAGGCAGCAGCCACAAGGTGCCACCTCCATATGGGCTTGGCCCAAGAATCTCAAAGTTGATGCCTCCTCTTCTGCCACGCGCACCCCAGGGGACTCTGCCCCTGAGTAATGAGCGCTCCCAGCTGCCCTGCACGGTGATAACATCACATTCCTGCTGCCCCGACCTGTGTCAGGTGGGCCACTCGCTCAGGGAATAGGGGCCATAAGACTGGACTGGTGACTCACCTGAGGTCAAACAGCCATTCAGTGGCAGAGTCCCCTATAACCACCAGACGACACTTCCCTCCCAGAGCTGCGCACAGAACCCAGGCATCCGGGCGCCTAATCCTTGCCTCTAACCACTAGACTGCACAACACAGGGAGGGAGGGAGCCCCCGAGCCGTGACTGCCGCCCCTTGGCTGTGGGCAGGAGCTGTGGCAGCGAAAGGCCCCAGTGCCCACGCTGATCAATTCTCCTTCCTCCCCTCCCCAGGAGTAAACGACACAAGTCTGGCTCCATGGAGGACGACATAGACACGAGTCCGGGGGGCGAGTACTACACCTCGCCCAGTTCGCCCACAAGCAGCAGCCGCAACTGGACAGAAGACATGGAAGGGGGTAGGTAACCGGCGTTCCACGGTGTCTTCTGGCTCTGGTGCCAGGCCGGGCCGTGCACCCGGCTTCTCCTTTCCGGGTTGGTCACTTCGGCTTAGGAGCCAGTTCCTGGCTCAGAGGATCGCCCAGGTGCTGAGAGGTCTGTGGTGGAGCAGGGAAAGGAGCCGCCCCCTGCATCCTGGGGCATCCCGGCTGCTGATCGCTGGCTTCACAGGTGCTGTATGTAAAGGCTTGGCCGGGGGGTGAGCCAGCGTGCCATCCTCCCTCTGCCAGAGGAGACCGGCAGCCGCAGGCCCACTCTGCCAGGCACTCTGGGCTCGCTGTCGGAGCTCCTGGCTGGGTGCTTGCCCTTGCCAGCGCTATGGGAGCCCTCGAGGAGGCGCACTCGGGTTTCTATAGGTGTCTCCGATGGCTGTGCAGGGAATGTCCATGGATCCACAGGGGCTTCCCCAGCACAGGGTCTCTGGAGTGGGTCTGTGTCAATGAATCTTCCAGGGGAGGGCCAGCAGCTGCCCTCCCCGCTCAGGAGGCCGCCTGGCTCCCCACCCGCCCCCTGCACTCACTGTGTCCCTGCCCCCGCCACCTCGGACCCCTCTGTGCACTGCCAGGCCGTGGCCCTGCCCCCGCCGCTCCCCATCTCCACAGGTGCCCCATATTACTGAGGACAGATTTCTTCCTTGTTTGATGTTTTGTCTTCCTGTCTAGACAGCCCCAATTAGCCGCTCATTAAGAGAAGGGGGAGGGGGTCGGCTGAGCTAATTAAAGCAATACAAACCCTTTTTCAGATGGCTGGTTCCTGGGGTCCCAGGCGGCGCCAGTTCTCCCTGCAAGGACGGGGGGCGGGTGTTGTACATTGTCTTGTATTTATTTCTTTTTATAATCTTGAGATTTCTGTCAGCGGGTAGGGGGGAGGTTCCCTGGGGATCTGCTGGGTTGGGGGGGCAGCGAGCACTGGCAGCTAATGGCCCGGGGGGGGTTCACCCCCCCACTTCACACAATTAGGGATATTTTCAAAGGGGCTCTTAGCTTTCATACCTCTCAGCCTGGGAGCCCCAAACTATTCCCCCCCTAGTCCTTGGGCCTGGCCCCCGGCCCTCCCCCTAGACTGTGTGTATGCGTGTGTCTGTGTACACCTGTGTGTTTGTGCACACGTGTGTGCAAAGCTGGGCTGGGCGGGGTTCAGACTCCAAGCCCAGATCCTGGGCCCATTCCAGAACTCGTGCCGTGCCAGGAGTCCAGGGCCAGACCAGAATCGCAGCCTGAGCCTTTGTCTGCCCTGAGCCTCCCCCCCCCCACCCCGGGACTGTAGGTGTCCCCTGACCCCTGCTGGAAGCGCCATATCACAAGCTTTGCACTGTTGAGCCAGCCTGGGGGCACCCCTAGGACAGTGTCCACAGCCCCTCTTCTCCAGCGGGGCGCAGAGCAGGGGGGCAGAGAACTCGGAGCTCCAGCGGTTCTGGGCAGCAGAGCACACCGAGAGGCCCAGTGCAGAATCTAGTCCATTTTCCTCACTGGATTTCCTCCTTATTTACACCAGCCTGAAATCAGAACCAGGCACAAGGCATCGTGCTGGGGACACAGGACTCCTGGGTTTGAGTCCTAGCAATGACTCAGCACTTTGCACTGGCCAGTCTGTTCTCTGTGCCTCAGTTTCCCACCTTGGGAAGAATGGTGCTGACCCCAAGTGGTGTCCTGAGTTAGCAGCTGCAAAGCGCTTTACTGCGGGATTGGAAAATCCTAGAGTCGGCTGAGATTTTTGTTCTAATCTGGGTTTGGATGTCAAAGGGCCTGTTTCTTTTCCTACATGAAAATTTTCCACAAATAAAACCCGTTTCTTTAGAAATTTGAGGGAGGCTTTTTTTAAATGAAAAACGAAAAGCAAGGCAGGTTATTAAGTAAACCCTGCCCCCAATCCCATTTTTGCTTTCCAAGTTTTTCCTGGGAAAAGCCCTTTTCCAGCCGGCTCTGTTGATGATGATGATGATGAATGTGAGATTGTTTTAAAGATCCCAGGATGGGTTATTCAATCTTCCGCTGTTCAGACTCCCAGGTTTTGCTAGCCTCTTTGTTATTTGCTAGAGGTGGGTTTCGCTATTATTTATTTATTCTTTGCACTGCGGTAGCCCCTAGCAGCCTCCTCTCGGCCCAGGTCCCTGGCCTGCTGGGCACTGAAGAAACACAGAACAAAGAGAAACTTCCTACGTCAAAGATAGATTGTGCTGGGTGGGTCTGGGCTTGGGAGCTGCGTTGCCCCAGGCGTGGTGGAATAGCCCTGGGGTTGCTCTGCCTTACCTACAGAGCGCTGGGCGTCCAGAGTAGTCAGCCGCGGTCAAGACATTGTAGGTGTGGTGCCAAGGAGGAGCGCTCACCCAGAGCTAGGAACAGAACCCAGGCATCCTGGTTCCCAAGTGCCCTGCTCCAGACCTTGGCCGCAGCTTTCTTTCTTTCCCCTGTGGCGTGGCCTCGACTCACTAGCTCCACCAGCTGTTGGAGTTCAGGGAGAACCTCAGCTCTGGGTGCGAGTGTGTGTGAGTCCCTCTCTTTCTGTGCCCCCCAAGCCCGGCTGTGGGGACGGGGGGAAAGCCATCCGAGAAGGGATGTGCTTAGCTGGCGCGTCGCAGGGGAGGTTATTTCAATCCCGTACTGGATGTTCTGTGAAATCCTCCTAAATGACCGTCTGAGAACGGGCTAAACCTATTAACACCGGCTGGGCTGAATGGCTGGAGATAAATCCTCCATGGCACTGTGGCAGCAGGATTAACTCCCTCTGGGAGCGCCCTGCTTCGGGCGGGGGGAGCCCCCACAATGAAGCCCTGGGTACTGGGATGGGGAAGGGCAGACGAGCCCCACGCTCTCTCTAGGGGATGCTCAGTGCCATGCACAGCCACAGGGCTCTGCCCTGGTGGGAGAGTCCTGCCAATGTCCATGGGCTGAGGGGGCTGCAGGGGAAGCCATGGCCGGGGGGCAGAAGCAGGAGCAGGGTTGAACGCAGGGAACAGCAGAGAGGAGGGCACGGGGTGAATTGGAGAGGGGTGGAAGGGGATGGGCGAAGCAGTGGGAGACGGGGCCAAGGGGCATGGAGGGCGATTGCAGTGAGCAAGTGGAGGGGCTGGGTCGGAGGAAGCAGCTGCCCAGGATGTGGGCTGCTCCATACAGCCCAGGGGAGAGCAGAGAACCAGGCACCCCAGCCGGAGACACCATCCTGCCCCAGGAGCCATCCCCAGGCAGCCGCACACCGCCTCTGGGCCTGCCAGCTGGAATCATCTGCGGGCGTGGGGGGAGCCAGTTCCTCCAACTCCTCTCCCCAAATCCCTGGGGCTTAGCTGCCCATATCCTGCGCCCAGAGAGGCCCTGGCGCGAGGGAGCACAGGGAAGACAGGCAGTCCTGTGGGCAGCCAGGGGTTGGAATAGAGCAAGGCGGGGCAGATGCAGTGCACGCTGGAGGACACTGGGAGTGTGTGTGTGTGTGTGGGTGGGGGGGGGCAGCTGTTCCATTTCGATGAGTGCTGCTGGCTCCTGGGTGAAAGGCAGTGAGGCAGGCTGGGGGCAGGGACCACCGGCCTGGAGACCTGGGCCCTAGCACCTCTAGGACCGAGTCTGCCAGCCTTCGCTCAGCGAGAGGATAAAGCTGCAGTGTTTGGCCCTCTGAAAGCAAGGATGAGCCAGCGGGACTCTTGTGCCCAGCCCTGGAGAACCCGGGTGTCTGGGCCTGTTTTAAAAACTGACCTAATTTCTGGCTAAAGCTTGTGGTGCTGCAGACAGGAGACTCCAGCCCAAGCCTTCCACCTGGATCAAAGCCCTTTGCCCAGGGCTTCCCTTGTCACCTGCATGGCTAGCTGGCGCGGGCACTGTTCTCACAGCACACGCAGCCTGGTGGGAGGCAGGATATATTGGGCCTGTTCCCACAGCAGATCCAGGCAGCCAGCCATGCTGGAGGCCAGTGACGGGCACTGCTGGGAGGAGATTCCTGCCCTGCATTCTCAAATGGAAGTGTCACGGAGTCACCGAGCGATGCTCTGGAATTCCTCCCCACCAAGCCAGTCAGGACTTTGGGGAGCCTCCTCTCCCTTGGAGCAGACTTGTTCAGGGCAAGAAGCTCACACGGCTTCACCTTCTGGGCCTCTCCTTGGAGCATTCAGCATCCTCTGCCCCTCCGTGCCGCTTCCCAAAGCGAGCCCGCCTCAGTGGGGTCCTGGGGAAGCCACCGGGTCCTGCACCCCCATTTGCAGTCAGACGTGACTCAGCCAGCCAGTAACACAGAGGTTTATTCGATGACAGGAACAGGGTCTAAAACAGAGCTTGTAGGTACAGAGAACCGGACCCCTCAGCCGGGTCCATTCTAGCAGGCAGTGAGCCAGACCCCCACGTCTGCCCTCCACTTCTCGACCCCAGCCAGCTCCAGACTAACAACCCCTCCCAGCCCCTCCTCTCTGCTCAGCTCCTTTCCCGGGCCAGGAGGTCACCTGATCCCTTTGTCTCCAACACCTTCAGCTGGCACCTTTGCAGGGGAGAGGTCCAGGCCATCAGTTGCTAGGAGACAGAGGGTCAGGCATTTAGGTGCACTGGCTCTTTGCTCTGCAAGATATTTAAGAACTGCCATGGGGACACTGAGGCACCAACACAGTATTCAGAGAAAACATTAAGAACATTCCCAGTTCGTCACAGGAAGCGACAGAGATCCTGACCCCCGTTTGTGTGCTGGCAATGGGGGCTGGTTCCTGGCGATGAGAGGCCAGTGGTGCAGACAAGGAGAACTCTTTGCACGTTGGATTGGATCAGAGGCTGGGTTGGGAGCCCCACCCCTCCCCCTGGGGTTCGGTTTCAGCCCTTCTCTGGTATAACTGTGAGCCAGCAAGCTATGCGGACAAGGTGCCAGAGAGCAGCTCCCGGGGGTTCGGTGCCACTGGAGAGCGACGGCGGCTGTGTCATCGCGTGCCTCCTCGTGGAGGTGCAGGGTCAGACAGGGCAGTCACGCGCCAGGATGCAGCTCGGGAGACAGCAGGCAAAGCCCCAAATTCTGGGCTGGGCTGGGGGCGGGACTGCCCTTGGTGTGTTAGAATAGCCCTGGGGCTGCTCTACCTTACCGGCCCTACATGGACCGCTGTGCAGCCCCGAATAGCCAGCCCACACAGCACTCCAGCCACTCCTCCTGTCCCACCATACACCTGTCCTCCCAGGTCTGGGGGGTGTGGGAGCCTACGCTGTCCTTGGGGAGACGATCTCATCGCAGGCACGTTTCCCCGGCTCAGCAGCCCTTCCCCCCATGGTGTTTATGCCTTTTGGCTCCTTGTGCTCAGGGCTCAAATCCCCCAGCTCAGCGCTCTGCAAAGCTCAACGTATTTTTAGCTCTCCTAATCTTTCCTCATAAATCAACAGCCAACTATCCCGGCTGGGGCCCATAACGGGGCAGGGCTGGGGCTGGGGTCTCCTGTCTGCAGCACCACAAGCTGAGCCAAGGGGAGCTAGATCCAGAGAGTTTCCTTTACGTTGGGTGACGCTCAATGGCAGAGGGAAAAACAGCATCTCTGTCCCGTTTGCTGAGACAGGGCCGACAAAGGGGGGCTTGGCTGGTTCCCGTTCTCCTTGGCACAGGCACCTCTGTCCTGACAGACCCCGCAGTGGGGAAAGCAAAGGCCTGGCAGTGTGGTTGGCCAGGCTAGGGGCATGGCACCAACATTGCACAGAGCCACCTCAACTTACCCTGCCTGGGCCTGTATGGCCTGGCCCCCACCTGCCCTGAGTTTGTACGGCCCGGCCTCCGTCTGCCCTGGGCCTGTATGGCCCTGACTCACCTGCTCTGGCCCTGTCTGGCCCTGCCCCTACCTGCCCTGGGTCTGTACAGCCTGCCCCCTACCTGCCCCTTGTATGGCTTACCCCCACCTGCCCTGGGCCTGTATGGCCCGGCCCGTACCTGCCTCCTGTAGGGCCTTGCCCCCCTCTGCCCTGGGCCTGTCTGGCCCTACCCCCACCTGCCCTGGGCCTGTATGGCCTGTCCTCCGCCTGCCCTGGGCTTGTATGGCCCTGACCCAGCTGCTCTGAGCCTGTCTGGCCCTGCTCCTACCTCTGCCTGCCCTGGGTCTGTATGGCCCGGCCCCTACCTGCCCCCTGTATGGCCCTACCCCCACTTTCCCTGGGCCTGTAGGGCCTGGCCCCCGCCTGCCTTGGGACTGTCTGACCCTGCCCCCACCTGCCCTGGGACTGTATGGCCCAACCCCCACTTGCCCTGTGCCTGGATTTATCCTGCCTCCACCTAGGGTTGCCAACTTTCTAATTGCATAAAACCGAACATCCTTTCCCAGCCCCCTGCCCCCCCTTCCCCAAGGCCCCGCCTCCCACTCACTTCATCCCCCATCTCTTCATCGCTTGCTCACCCTCACCCTCACTCACATTCACTGGGCTGGGGCAGGGGGTTGGATGGGGGTGAGGGATCCGGCTGGGGGTGCGGGCTCCAGGAGGGAGTTAGGGCATGGGAGGGGACTCAGGGTTGGGGCAGGGGTTGGGGGCAGGAGGGCGTGAGGGGTGCAGGCTCCAGGCAGGGCCGGCGCTACCATTTAGGCAGCCTAGGCAATCACCTAGGGCGCCAGAATAATTGGTGGGCGTCATTTTGCCGGAGGGGGCGGCAGGCAGCTCCGGTGGAGCCGTCGCAGTCCTGCCTGCGGACGGTCGGCTCCTCGCGTGGCTCTGACGGACCTCCCGCAGGCAGGACTGCGGCAGCTCCACCGGAGCCACGGGACCAGCGCGCGGGGCGGCAAAATTGCCGTCCGCCTAGGGCACTCAAACCCCTAGTGCCGGTCCTGGCTCCAGGAGGCAGTTAGGGTGTGGGAGGGGGCTCAGGGCTGGGGCAGGGGTTGGGGCAGGAGGGCATGAGGGGTGCGGGCTCCAGGAGGGAGTTAGGGCATGGGAGGGGGGTCCAGGGCTGGGGCAGGGGTTGGGGGGCAGGAGGGTGTGAGGGCTGCAGGCTCTGGGAGGGAGTTTGGGTGCGGGAGGGGGCTCAGGGCTGGGGCAGGGGTTGGGGGGCAGGAGGGTGTGAGGGGTGCAGGCTCTGGGAGGGAGTTTGGGTGTGGGAGGGGGCTCAGGGCTGGGGCAGGGGTTGGTGCAGGAGGGCATGAGGGGTGCGGGCTCTGGGAGGGAGTTAGGGCGTGGGAAGGGGCTCAGGGCTGGGGCAGGGGTTGGGGGGCAGGGATCAGGCTCTGGCCGGATGGTGCTCACCTCAGGTGGCTCCCGGCAGTGGCCGCCATGTCCAGCTCCTGAGCGTAGGGGCTGCAGATACTCCGTGCGCTGCCCCTACCTGCAGTGCCACCCCTACAGCTCCTACTGGACTCATTTCCTGGCCAATGGGAGCTGTGGAGCTGGCGCTCGGGGCGGGAGCAGCGTGCAGAGCCCCCGTGGCCACCTCTGCACCTAGGAGCCGGACATGCCGGCTGCTTCTGGGAGTCATGTGGAGCCAGGGCAGGCAGGGAGCCTGCCCTAGCCCCCTGCACCACCAACCAGACCGTTCGCTGCCCTGTCAGCACCGCTGACCAGAGCCGCCAGGTTCTTTTTTCGACTGGGCGTTCTGGTCAAAACCTGGACCCCCGCCCACTGCCCCGAGGCTGTAAAGCCCTGCCCCAGCCTGTCCTGGGCCTGCACGGCCCTGCCCCTACCTGCCCTGGGCCTGTACGGCTCTGCCCCTACCTGCCCTGGGCCTGCACCCCTGTCCTGGGCCTGCACGGCCCTGCCCCTACCTGCCCTGGGCCTGCATGGCCCTGCCCTACCCTGCATGGCCCTTCTCCAGCCTGCCCTGGGCCTGCACGGCCCTGCTCCAGCCTGTCCTGGGCCTGTCTGGCCCTATCTCCGCTTGCCCTGGGCCTGTCTGGCCCTGCTCCAGCCTGTCCTGGGCCTGTATGGCCCGGCCCCTACCTGCCCCCTGTACGGCCCTGCCCCAGCCTGCCCTGGGCCTGTATGGCCCTGCCCCAGCCTGCCCTGGGCCTGCACGGCCCTGCCCCAGCCTGCCCTGGGCCTGGATTCCCTGCCTTGGGTGTTTCCCCTGCCGCTGCCTGGCCTGGCTCTATTCCTGGGTGTGTAATGATGGCCTCAGCCATTCCCGTGGGCAGAGCGCTGGTGCTGTGCTCAGTGTGCCCTGCAGAGCGGGAGGTTCCCCCCACAGCCTGGGCCCTGCGTGGCTGGCAGGGACGGGATGGGAGTGGAGGGGAGGAAGATGCGAACCCCCAGGGCACTGCCCAGCACGGTGCAGGAGACGCAGCTCATCAGCAGGTGATGGGTTTTGGTGACTGGGGCCTGGAGGGGACAGGACGAGGTTTGGGTGGGTGGCCTTGTGCAGTTCGCCTGCTGTGTGCCCCCAGCTCTCCCAGGTCAGGCCCCGCTGGGCCATTCGCCCTGAGGGAGGAGAAGCGGGTCGGAAACACAGAACTGGAGCCGTGTGCAGTGGGGTGAGGCTGCCCAACGGGGAGGAGAGGCATGGATACTCCTGCCAGCACATGTATACCAACGTGTGCACACACACACGCACACACACATGCAAACACACCTACCCTTGTGTATACACACACCCCTGCATATCCATGTGTCCACTCACATACACCCAAATACCCCTGCGCATACACACACTCACCCTGCTGCACACCCACGTGGACAAATGCACACTTGTGCACTTGCACGCACATGTGCACACACAAACGTGTCACTTAGACACCCTGTGAGCCAAGCAGTCGAGCCAGGGAACATGACCCACTTCATAAGCTCCTGCCCCTCCCTCTGTCGCTACCTAATTAAGGAGAGCAAATTAGTGCCTGTGACGGGGCCTCAGGAGAGTCTCTGGGTTCTGCGCCCCCTGCTGGCTCTGCGCAGCAGTAACCCAGCCATGCCCCCGGAGTTCTTTCTGCTGCGCCTCTGCCTGTGACACCCGGCCCAGCAGCACCCCCCTTTCCCGGGTAACGCCGGGCACAGCAGAGCCCTTCCGCAGGCGCCGAGCTGCACAGCGTGCAAACCCTCCCCTGGGAGTGCCAAGGGTTGCCCCTTCCTCAGTGTCTGGGACTGGGCGACGGGATGGATCACTCGGTGATTCCCTGTTCTGTTCATTCCCTCTGGGGCACCTGGCACTGGCCACTGTCAGCAGACAGGACACTGGGCTAGATGAACCTTTGGTCTGACCCAGTGTGGCCATTCTTATATTTGCTCCCCCACGTTCTAGGCTCAGTCGCTGGAGGGTTCCCCTCTTCCCCCCCGCACACTGGTGATTTCACTGGGCTGTCAGTGCCTCGAGCTGGGCCGGAGTGAATCCATTCATGGGCGTCTCCTCCGGCCTCTGAGCCAAGCGGATCCATGGGATCCATGTGCCTGGTGGGAGGGGGAACCCTTCCTCATCCTGGGGGTCAGATTCTGCCCTGACGCCTGACACTGAATGGTGCTTCTGATGGACTCTGCTGTGGATTTTATTTGTGGGCCTTTTAAACGCCGCCCCTGAGCACCGTCGTGGGCCAGAGTAGCGGGGGGCTGACCCCTAACAGCACCGCTTCTGCTTTTCTCACGGCTCACTAGGCATCTCCCCCGTGAAAAAGACGGAGATTGACAAATCACCCTTCAACAGCCCGTCGCCCCAGGACTCCTCCCCAAGGTTGAGCTTCACCCAGCATCACCGTCCGGTCATCGCCGTGCACAGCGGTGAGTCTGGATCTGCGGAGGGGCAGGCCCCCAAAGTATGAGGGCAGTTCCTTTGTCATTCACAGCCCAGGAAGGGGTGCTGGGCAGGGGGCCTGGGAGAGGGCTGCACGAACGCATGCGTGGCTGGTATCATTTCTGCTGCGCCCACAGCCTGCCAGGCACCTTGCAGGCAAAGACCCAGCCCTGAAGAGTTTGCAAGGGAGAGAGAGCCGCCAGCTACAGTCTGGCAGGGTCTTCGTGACTGGGGTTGGGGGTAGAAGGAACCCAGCTTGGTTTTCAGCCCAGCATCCCTTGGGCTTGTGGACTGGGCCCTGTGTGGTTGGGGGTGGGGAGGGTGGTTTCTCGGAGTGGGACTGGTTTGCAAATGGCAATGCTTAGCACCGCTCGTCTGCCAAATGCTTCACCAGCATCAGCTGATCCTCCACGCACCTTCCCCCCGGCCCCAGAGGCAGGTAAGGATCGGGGTCCCCATCCGCAGATGGGGGAAACTGAGGCACGGCTCGAGGTTCAGTGACTTGCCCAAGGCCATAGAGGGGCCTTGGGGTCAGAGACAGGGTGAGGGCTCAGAAATCCCTGGCTCCCGGCCCCCACCATGAAGGGATAAGCAGTCATAGATGTCAGGCAGCTGGGCCGTGTGGGGCTGCCGTCTGAGCCGCTGTTAAGGGGGCACTGGAACCAGAGCGGTGTGCCTGTGGGGCAGGAGGGTGCTGGGGCGCTGCCTGGCCCGGAGCTCCGAATGAAGGCCGCCCTGGTCCTCTCTTTGTCTCTCTCCCGCTCTAGGTATCGCTCGAAGCCCACACCCTTCATCTACTCTGCATTTCCCCACCACCTCGATCCTCCCCCAGGCGGCCTCCACCTACTTCCCCCACACGGCCATACGGTACCCGCCTCATCTCAACCCGCAGGACCCCCTGAAAGATCTCGTCTCACTGGCCTGCGACCCGTCCAATCAGCAGCCTGGACCGGTAAGGAGCTGCCTAGGCAGCCCCCCACCGATCCCCCACCCTGGGGGCCTGTGTTGGGGAGAGTCCCACAGGGCCGATGCAACCCGGCTCCTGCCAGACCGGCCCGGCATGTCCCTCCCCACCAGAGACCTGTGAGCTGAGCACTCTTGCCTCATGCCCCACCCCCGGACACTGTCGCCAGCTCGAGGTATCCTGAGCTCGGACACTGCACCCAGTGGCACTGTAAGAGCTAGATTAGATAGACGGGGTGTCTCTGGGCTCCCTCGAGGTGAAATCCCCGCCCCACCACACACACACCTGTGCACTGCTCACACCCAGCCTGCGGGACTTGGCTGGGGCGCAGGCCTGTGGCTCCGCAGCCAAGAGACACCACCACTTTGACCTGGGAGAACAGCCCATCCGGGGTGCAGCCCATTGGCAGGGAGGAGCCGCTCTGCTTTTCCACTCCCCCCGGCCCGGTTCGTTTTCCCGTCCCTGAGGCGTTCGCTGGGAGCAAGGGGTTTCATTCTCTGGCCCAGTCCAAACCCCCGAGAACATGGTTTGATTATTATTTTTAAATACCAATTAGTAGCTTTTCCTCTTTCGTTTGGCTGCGAAGTGGGCCAGGGCAGGGGTGTTGCTGGCCTGGGACCGCCCCTGCTGCGTGGTAAAGGCCCATGGCACCGCGCCCTGCCAGGACTGAGAACCAGGAAGTGAAACTGACAATAAACAGAAAGTGAAACTGAGCCAGTGCAGCCAGGCTGGGTCAGAAAGGAAATTAGCTCCATCTGTAGTGCTGGGAGGGGCGAGGACACAGAGGGAGGCACTGACCATTTCTCACCCTTTGAAGTATAGCAAATGATTTTTAAAAGCTAAGGCCCAAGTCCATTGCGAAAGCAGAGGGGATTCCTGCCCCACGGACCCATGAACTATCTGTCCCACAGTGCGTGTGCTGCCAGGTCCTTCCCGACCCCCAACTCTTCCGTGCCAGGCGCATGTAGATGTGCTGTTTCCCTTGCCCCAGGCCCTGCTAGTGCTACCTGGTCACCTGCGGGGGGGGGGGGTCTTCTCTCTGTGACGCCTTCTGCTATCAAACCTCCCCCTTAGCTTCTGCTCTGGCCCCCTCCTTGCCCCCTGCAGCACCCTGGACAGTTCCAGCAGCGCAGGAGCAGGTCAGGACTCCTCCACCTGCTGCTGACACAGCCTGGGCCCCCCGCCAGGACCAGAACCCCGGCCTGCCGCTCCTAGGCCGAGGGAGCGCTCGCCAAGTGGCACTAGTAGTAGGTCCTGTATCCTGTCTCCCACATACATGCCCCTGCCACTCTCCAGACTTGCCTGGGGGTTCTCCTCGCTCCCGGCCCTGACTCCTGGCTGCCCCTTCCCCCTCGCCACCAGCTGGCCCTTCACCCAGGGCAGGCAGTCTGCTGGGCACAGTTCAGGCTCTGCTCCTCACCCCAGCACATCATGCTGTTGGGTTTTCCTGGCGGATCCCCCTTCCCCAGTCCCCCGGGGGCTGTGGGTTAATTTCACCCCCACCCAGGGAAAGGGGGCTACAGGCAGACTGTCCTCTCCAGCCCTCCAGCCGACTAGCCTCCTTTAGGAGTGGGGATTTCACAGCCCCCTCACAGGCAGCTTCCGGTCCAGGAGGCCAGTGGCACAGCCATAATCCTGCCCTCGCCCCAGAGGCCTGTGGCAGCTTCTCCCGCTGGTGGCTGGGCCCTGGGCCTGGCGCGGGGGCTACAGGGACATGACCCCCATGCTCAGGGCTGGCTGGAGAGGCAGAGCCCCCACTGGGCAGGTCTAGGAGCCCGTGAAAGCTGCAGAGCGAGGTGGAGCGGATGGAGGCAGCTCCGCAGCCTTTGAAGCCTTCAGCTGGGCCCCTGCACCCTAGTGCGGCCCCCCAGCCCCAGGGTTTGATGGAGCAGTGATTGCCTGGGCGCCCCTCCCCACGGGGGCGGGTTCAAAGGGCTGCCTGCCACGGGGCTGACAGGGAGGGGTGCCCCCCCCCACTTGCTTCCGCTTCCTCCTCCAGATTCAGAGAGCACTTTGGTCAATGTTTGGGAGTCTAAACTGGGACCCCCAGACTCTGCCGATGCCCCTCAGTCCCGACCCGCAGCCCCCTGCAGCCCCTTTCCTGTGTTGCTGACAGAGCTGCACCAATACGCCTCTGTCCTGGCCCCCCATCCCGGCTATTCACTCACAAGCCCAGCTGGCCGGATTGCGCAGTGGCTGAGCTGGGAGCTAGGTGCACTGAAAGCCGAGGTGGGTGCATCTCATGGGACATGCTCACTGTCAGCCACTTAGAGGATCCCTAGGTCCCCCCTCGCCTGCCAGGGCACTGAGAGCGGGCACTGCATGAGACGGGCGCAGGTGGGCACTGAGCAGGCGCCGACAGCGGGCACTGAGAGCAGGCGGGCACTGAGAGTGGGCACTGCAGGAGGCGGGCGCTGAGAGCGGGTACTGTGGGAGGCAGGCGCTGAGAGTGGGCACTGAGAGTGGGCACTGCAGGAGGCGGGCGCTGAGAGCGGGTACTGTGGGAGGCGGGCGCTGAGAGCTGGCACTGTGGGAGGCGGGTGCTGAGAGCGGGCGCTGAGAGTGGGCACTGCAGGAGGCGGGTGCTGAGAGCAGGTACTGTGGGAGGCGGGCACTAAGAGTGGGCACTGAGAGTGGGCACTGAGAGTGGGCACTGCAGGAGGTGGGCGCTAAGAGAAGGCACTGCAGGAGGCGGGCACTGAGAGTGGGCACTGCCAGAGGCTGGCACAGGCAGGCACTGAGACTGGGCATGTGGGAGGTGGGCGCAGGCAGGCACTGAGCGGGCACTGCGGGAGGCAGGTGCAGGTGGGCACTAGAGCGGGCACTGCGGGAGGCAGGCCCTGAGAGCGGGCACTGAGAGGGGCGCAGTGAGAGGCAGGCACAGAGAGCAGGCACTGAGAGGGGCACTGCGGGAGGCAGGTGCTGAGAGTGGGCACTGCAGGAGGTGGGTGCAGATGGGCACTGAGAGCAGGCACTGCGGGAGGTGGGTGCAGGCAGGCACTGAGAGCGGGCACTGCAGGAGGCAGGCGCTGAGAGCGGGTACTGAGAGCAGTCACTGCGGGAGTTGGGTGCAGGCAGGCACTGAGAGCGGGCACTGCGGGAGACGGGCACTGAGAGCGGGTACTGAGAGCAGTCACTGCGGGAGTTGGGTGCAGGCAGGCACTGAGAGCGGGCACTGCGGGAGACGGGCACTGAGAGCGGGCACTGAGAGCAGTCACTGCGGGAGGCGGGTGCAGGCAGGCACTGAGATTGGGCACTGCGGGAGGTGGGTGCTGAGAGTGGACACTGCGGGAGGCAGGCACTGAGAGCGGGCGCTGAGAGTGGGCACTGCAGGAGGCGGGTGCTGAGAGTGGGCACTGCGGAAGGCAGTTCCTGGCAGGCACTGAGAGCGGGCACTACGGGAGGCGGGCACTAAGAGTTGGCACTGCGGGAGGTGGGTGCTGAGAGTGGGCACTGAGAGCAGTCACTGCGGGACGTGGGTGCAGGCAGGCACAGAGATCGGGCACTGCAGGAGGCAGGTGCAGGTGGGCACAGATATTGGGCACTGCGGGAGGCGGGTGCAGGCGAGCACAGAGATCGGGCACTGCAGGAGGCGGGCGCTGAGAGCGGGTATTGAGAGCGGGTGCTGAGAGCAGGCACTGCGGGAGGCGGGTCCTGGCAGGCACTGAGAGCGGGCACTGCTGGAGGCAGGCGCTGAGAGTGGGCACTGAGAGTGGGCACTGAGAGTGGGCACTGCAGGAGGCGGGTGCTGAGAGTGGGCACTGAGAGCGGGCACTGCAGGAGGCGGGCACTGAGAGCGGGCACTGCGGGAGGCGGGTGCTGAGAGCAGTCACTGCAGGAGGCAGGCACTGAGAGCAGTCACTGAGGGAGGCGGGTGCTGAGAGTGGGCACTGAGAGCGGGCACTGCGGGAGGTGGGCACTGAGAGCAGTCACTGCAGGAGGCAGGTCCTGGCAGGCACTGAGAGCAGGCACTGCGGGAGGCGGGTGCTGAGAGCGGGTACTGAGAGGGGGCACTGCGGGAGGCAGGCGCTGAGAGTGGGCACTGAGAGCGGGCACTGCGGGAGGCGGGTGCTGAGAGTGGGCACTGAGAGCGGGCACTGCGGGAGGCGGGTGCTGAGAGTGGGCACTGAGAGCAGGCACTGCGGGAGGCGGGCACTGAGAGCAGTCACTGCGGGAGGCAGGTGCTGAGACTGGGCACTGAGAGCAAGCACTGCAGGAGACGGGCACTGAGAGCAGTCGCTGCGGGAGGCAGGTGCTGAGACTGGGCACTGAGAGCGGGCACTGCGGGAGGCGGGCACTGAGAGCAGTCACTGCAGGAGGCGGGTGCAGGCGGGCTGGCCAGTGCAGGGCTGGTCCCAGACCCTGGATTCCCCACTCTGCCTCCAAGCAGGGCCCGGGCTTTGCATCTGCTCTTTTCCATCAGCTGCCCCAGCCGGTGCCTGAAGCTCGGCCCTCGTCCCTGTCCCCAAGCAGCCCCGGGGCCCTGAGGCCTCCACTCGGACCAGACCCCTAGGGCTCCCACTGCTCAGGGCTCTGCCCTGCTGCTGCCGCGGCCCCCACCCGCCGTGCCAGTGGCACCTGCGGCGCCGCGCCCGGGAGGGCCGGCTGGGGGCTGCAGGGCAGGGCACGGGCACTGGGCTGCTCTTGCTTCCTAACGGCTTGTGGTTTGTTTTTGTCTGTGTTGTGTCCCCAGTTAAATGGAAGTGGTCAAGTGAAAGTGCCCAGTCACTACATTTCTACCCAGATGCTGGCACCGCCACCTCCCCCTGGCATCCCCCGACTGGCTCTCTCTCCTGACACCAAATCCACCACGACAACTTCCGAGGGCGGGACAACCTCACCGACATCACCCAGTAAGCAGCCCGCGGCATCGCGAGGGGCCAGCCTGGCCCCGGTGCCATCCCCCCCGCCTCCTCCTGCCTCCCGCCCTCCAGCTCTGCATCCAGGCCATCACGCCCGGCAGGCACGTCAGGGGACGGGGCGTGGAGTCGTTTGGGAGCCAGGAACCCCCTGCCCATTAGAGAGCAAAATCAGTTGGTGTCTGGCAGCCTGCATGGAACGAGTTTGCTGGGTCTCCATTGGCTTCTTAGAGGGCAGATCTTCACGTCGCATCCCCTGCTTGGCCCCTCAGGGCATTCTCAGGGCGCCGAATGGGCCACGGACACTGAGCGTCTCTCTCTTGTGCCCAGGGTCTGCTCCACAGCCCGGGGCAGGGCCCGGTGCTCCAGCAGGGAGCTGGCCTTATGCTTCCCCAGGAGTAGGTCTCTGCTGCTGGCCACTCTGACCTTCCTGGGGAGGCAGGTCTGAGCTGGTGCTGCCGGGAATGGTCACTCTGTGCTGCTTCTCCGCTCTGCCTGGCAAACTCGCCTCCTTCACTGGCTCTCCATGGTGCATAGGTCTGTTTCCCACCGAAAGTGCTAGGGCTTTCAAACCCAGGATAGGTGGGGAAGCCGGACGCCGGGGTTCTGTTCCTGGCTCAGCCCCACACCTCCTGGCAGCCCCTGGGCAAGTCACTTCAGCGCTCTGTGCCTCAGTTTCCCCATCTGGAAAATAGCTGTGGGGGTGGAGCTAATACCTGTCCCACGGGCTGGCGGGGGGGTCCATTGGCTAATGGTCACGGTGCATTGAGCTCCTCCAATGGGAGGCATTAGGGAAGGAGGACGTAGGACTGATGGTTGGAGAATTAAATCCATGCATCCATTGGCATGCACGGTGCCCCGAGCTCCCAGTCACTGCATACGCGAAACTAAACAGCAATGGTGGAAAGCTGCAAACACACTGGAAACTTCAAAGGCAGAGAGTCCATGATGAGTCTAACGAGCCAGAGGCCGTGCCCTCGTTAGCGATGGTGGTCAGTGGCTAGTTCACCCATCAGCTCCCAGCCCATGAGGATTTGTAAGGCACTTTGTGCGCTGAACGTGTCTATGGGTCCAACCAGAGCCCCATAGAAATTGGGGCCCAGCTCCCTACATCTTGTGAGCAACAGAGCTGGAGCATTCTTGTGGCAGCACTGCTCAGCAGCAGCTGGTCCCTGCCACCCGGCATTCACCCAGCACGGCAGTGCGGGGGGGCGGTGTTTTGCCATGGAGTTCAGGGCAGGCTGGGGTCTCAGATGGGATCCCACGCCCCTCATGCCAATGTCACATCCAGTCCATCCCCTCCTGCCCCACTCCGTCCTGCCTGTTTAAAATATCCCTATCCATGGGCCTTGCCCCTCTTCATCCCCTTCTCCAGCTGGAGCCATCTACCCATTCCAAATGGTGGAGCTGGGCCATCCCATGGGCCTGGCACAGTGGGGCGCCAGGGCACAGCATCAGCATGTCAGAGTGTGCTCCATGGCAGAGGCCTAGCTCCCAGGGCACCGACACGGTCCCGCAAGAGGTTCCCGGCTCACGCTGCCATCACGTGTCATCACCTAGCACCTCCCAGTGCATTGGTTCAATCCTGGCCCCTCAGCCATGCCCCCCGGAGCATGCTCTGCTCCCCCGCCAGGCCACATGCCCCCTGGAAGCCCAGCTGCCAGCCACACCCCAGCGAGAAGGAAGCGGATCCTGACTGCCCTGCACTTCCCCCTCGCCCCTCGCTCGAAAGGCCGGCTGTGAGTAAACAGTTCCCCCACCAGCAAACCGTAATCGCCGACCAAGAACCCAGAGCTTGCTGATGGGAGCAAAGGAGGAAAGACTGGTCAGTTCTGCAGCCACCTTCCAGCTAGAGCGGAGGAGGCGCGTTTGGAACGAGCCAGCACCGGGAGGGGCTGCCTTGAATATTTCATCAGCATTGATGAATGAATTTTTCATCCTCTCCCTCCGGTCTGGGAAATAACCGGCCAGAGCGGCGGGACCTGGAGGCCCTCCCAAGCCCGGGGGAAAGGTCCCAACATCCCCAGAGGCTGGGGAGCAGTGGGAGAGCTGGCGGCTCTGCCAATCCATCCGCAGCCTGCGCAGTGCATTCACGGTGCCCCCTGGGATGGCGAAACGGCAGGGCTCAGCCCTGGGGGGCTCGTACCCACGCCCCCCATTGAGCCCCAGACCTCTGGCTCTGATAGAGCTAATGGGCCAGTGCGAGTAGATCGGTAGCACTATGGGCTCCTAAAGCGCTCTACACAGCCCAGCCACTGGAGGAGGCCAGCGAGCCACCCCATCAGCGTGGGACACAGACCCAACTGGTCTGCATGGAGGCTTTGGGACACGCCCCAGGGGGTGTCATGGAGTCCCTGGGCTATGCTCTGGAACTGCTCCCCACAAAGCCAGTCAGGACTTTGGGGAGCCTCCTCTCTCTTGGAGCAGACTGTCTTCAGGACAAGAAGCTCACACGGCTTCACCTCCTGGGTCTGACCTTGGAGCATTCAGCATCCTCTGCCCCTCCGTGCGCTTCCCACAGCGAGCCCGCCCCGGCGGGGTCCTGGGGAAGCCAGAGGGTCTTGCACCCCCACTTTGCAGTCAGACGTGACTCTCAGCCAGCCAGTAACACAGAGGTTTATTCGATGACAGGAACAGGGTCTTAAACAGAGCTTGTAGGTACAGAGAACCGGACCCCTCGGCCGGGTCCATTCTGGGGGGCAGTGAGCCAGACCCCCCCGTCTGCACTTCACTCCTCGTCCCCAGCCAGCTCCAGACTAACAACCCCCCCCAGCCCCTCCTCTCTGCTCAGCCCCTTTCCCGGGCCAGGAGGTTACCTGATCTCTTTGTTCTCCAACACCTTCAGCTGGCACCTTTGCAGAGGAGGGGCCCAGGCCATCAGGTGCTAGGAGACAGTGTCAGTCATTTAGGTGCACTGGCCTTTTGCTGTGCAGCAATCACACACCCTTATTCCACCACCTAGATATTAAGAACTGCATAGGGGACACTGAGGCACCAACACAGTATGCAGAGAAAACATTCAGAACATTCCCAGTTCGTCACAGGGGTCTCCCCAGGTCCTGGGGCAGCTGCCCTCAGCCCGTCTGATGCCTGCTCCCGTTCGCCCCACCCATGGCTAGTCCCAGGAGCACCAGGAGGTGCCTCCTCGCCCAGTTTGTATTAACCCTCCTCACGGGGCTGGGCCATGTCAGCGCAGTTCCACACCCAGCGCCAAGCAGAGGCTCTGAGAACCACAGCTCCCAGCATGCTGTGCTGCAACAAGCTCCGCCCCCTCATCTGAGGGCTGATTAAAATGCAGGGGGGGGGTAGTGGAGGACATGTGGCCTAGTGGGTAGAGCAGGGGCCTGGGAGCCAGGCCTTCTGGGGACCAGTCCTAGCTCTGCCACTGATTTTCTGTGTGGCCTTGGGCAAGTTGCTTCATCTCTGGGTTTCCCCACCGTTGGCGAGGGGTTGCAGATCGCGTTTTGCCTTGGGGCACGGGGCTTTGGGAAACTCCCAGATCCTGGCATGGGAAGTGCTGAGTGCTGTGTGTGTGATCCTGCTCTCTGCGGGGTGGGACTAGACCTATGTGTCGTAGTCCCTGTACTGCTGGTATCACCCTGCTGCTGCCCTGGCTGTGCGTAAACAGGATTCTAGACTCGGGGATCTCAACTCGGCACCTTTCGCCATCACTAACCATTCAGAGCAAGTGTATTTGAGACACTCCCACAGGACGTGGCTGCAGTCCATTCCCCAGGCCCTGCCATCAGTATCAACACAGAGGAAGCAAAACCCTTTGGGACAGCTAGACAAAGCAACCTTGTGGGTAGGGCGCCCATAACAAGGCAGTGTGGCCTAGCAGATGGAGCCCAGCCTGTGCCAGAAACGCCTGGGTTCTGATCCCAGCTATGTCCTGGGGTGACCTCGACCGTGCCCCTTTGCCTCCCTTCCCAGTGGTGTGCGGCCACCGGTGCTGGGCTGTGGTGACTGGTCAGTGCATCGGAGGTGACTGCCATTCGCCGGGCTAACGAGCTCTCGTTTCTGTCCCTAGCCTACTCTGCACCCGGCACGCCCCCTGCGAATCGTTCCTTCGTGGGATTAGGACCAAGGGATCCGGGGAGTATGTACCAGGCACAGGTAAGAGCTGCGTGCGCAGGGGCCACGCGGGGAGGGAGCACTGGCCTCCCAGAACTGCCCTGGCGCAGGGGCTCTTTGCCATGGCAGGGAAGGACTAGCAGGTCATGCTGGGCAGGGACCCTGCCTTCCAGTCATGACCAGGACTTGGGTAGGAAACAGCCAGCCCCATGGCCAGGCCGGGTGGCAGCATCCTAGTGGCTTTGCCCCACTGGCAACCGTCTCACTTTCCCCGGCGATCGGGTTCCCTGTGGTCCCATGTGGGATCAGGCCGGCCTGGGGGCATGTGAGCAGAGGGGCCTCAGGGGAGGAGCACGGCCAGGCAGCCTCTCAAGTGACAGCGGGCGGCATCCTGCCGGCTGACCGTCGGAGCCCAGCTCCCCAGGGCAAAGCGGGTGCAGAACCCCTCGGACGGAGCGGAGGGAATGACGGCCCAGCATGACAGGGGCGAGGGAGGCTGCTCAGGGCCGGAGTCAGTCACTTGGGGCAGGCCCAGCAGAAGGGGCTGGCTAAGGTGGCTTTAAGCCTCGGCTCTCTCCACACGTGAGGCCATGTGGGCAGCAGAGAAGAGCCACAGCGTGGTGCACCCCAGCCGGGCCCCAGCAGCAGCGTGGGTGCCGTGCCCTTCCTCCAGCTCTGTGCCAGCCAGGAGAAAGCTCAGGGGGGCATCGGTACCTACTTTAAGGGCCCTCAAAGCTAGAGTGGCCCAAAGGGACCTGGGTGTATCTGGGAATTGGGCTCTCTCTGGGTGCTGGGGCGGCCTGTGCGGGTGAGATTTGTCACAGGCCGTGACGCCCGCGTCTGACGCTGGTACAGCAACGCGCTTGGGTGGTGCCCATGCAGCCACGCGTCTCCCAGCCCAGCCGCGCATCTCCCTGGGCCTGAGCATCCCCCACGCTGCCTCGCCGCCTTCGTCTCAGTGCATTCTGGGAGAATCCGGGCAGCTGTCCTGTCGTGCCTCAGCAAGGGGTGATGTGCCCAGGGACACGTGCGCAGAGTGGCACCAGCGTGGCAATGCATCCTGGGATTGCTAGTGCACCGAGAACAGGGAGCAAGGCAGAGCCGCCAAACCCAGGAGCCAGCCTGGGCCTCGGGCAAAGCGACACCCGCTGGGCTGCTGTGGGGACTAGCCCTGCTCCAGCCAGTGAGTGTGCGGGCACAGCCCATGAAGGTGTATGACAGGGCCCTGGTGTGCCAGGCGCTGGCCCTGTCTACTTCCACACGGTGAACTACTAAAGCAGGGTCCCGAGCTCGCGGGAGAGAAGCAGGGTCCCACTGCTGCCAGTCACTGCGAATCCCCAGCAACAAGACACCGCCTTAGAGACAAATCCCGCCCAAGTGCTTGCAGGGCGGAGGAAGGCCAGGCCGGCGGGGGGGCTGACAGATTCGCACTTAGAGGCCAGCTCGCTGGGTGGCAATTACAGCCTTTGACCACTGAGTTGCTGGTTCAAACCCAGCCAGGGGATGGTCTGGAGTGGCTGCTGTGCAGGGGGGTTGAGGAGCCTTGTTGCTGCCCTCACACCACTGCTGAGGGGGCTGAGAAGGGGGGTCCAGGGTTGTGTGGGTCGTGGAATCTGGGCTCCACCAGAGAGGGGCCTTGCTGCCGCCCAAGCTGGGGAGAAGGGCCCACTGTGAAGCCAATGGAAAGACTCTCGTTGGGTCTGAATTGAGCAGCAAAGGGCAGGAGGAGGTGGGTCACCCAGCCTGGCCCGGTTCTGAGCTCACTCCGGAGCCCATCCTGGACTCTGCTCTCCATGTCTTGGCTCTGCTCCCGCCTCCCTCGCTTTCCCAGCCTCCGCGGGCACTGCAGCTGCCTGGAGCCCAGCTCCCACCTTGGCACCCGACCAGCACCTCGGAGCCTCGTAAAAAAACATGCCACTAAAAAAAACTTGGCAGCTGGCGCTGAGTGGCTGTTGAGCCTCCTCCCCCTGGCCAGATTGGCACAGCCGCCGCTTGGCATCTGATTGGCTGGCTCTGTAGCGTGATGGCCGTCAGCCAATGGGATTCCTCCGGCGACGTTGGCACCTGGCAGAGATGCTAGGTGGAGCGCGGCTGGTGGTGCAGCGAGGAGCCGTTACCCTCCCCCCAGAACCCCCACGTGAGCTCGGTCCGGAAGGGGCAGCTCTTTGCTCTTAAAGAAACAGGGGCTTAAAATAACACACGCCCCCCCCCATGCCGTACCCCCAGCCCTGACTCTGCTGCTGGGAGTGGCTGGACCCTGGCCTTGCCTCGGGCACACACACGGCCCCATAGGCCTGGCACAGCTGGAGCTGGGAGCTGGAGTGTGGATTTTCAGCTACTTTTAATTAACATCGCTTATTATTTATCCCATAATTCATTAGCTGTGTTTGCAGGCACAGGGTTCCCAGGTGGCGCCATTCCCTCTGGGTCCCTGCTCCTCGGCCATGCTGCCTAGGGGCCACGTGGCTTTAGGCTGGCACCGCAGTTCTTTGTGCAGACTGGGCGGCCCCTGGCAGCCCCATCACAGAGCCCGTTGTGCTCGGTGCTTTACGCCCACAGAACAGAGAGGCCATCCCTGCCCCGGCGCTGGCAGTCAGATATGTGAGGGGATAGTGCTGGCAGGGAGACAAGGAGACACGGCACAGCTGGCACTGGGGGATTATTACAGATCGGGGGATGGGGTTTCTAAGCATCTGAGGATGGGGTCCTAGCCAGGGCCCTACCCCGGGACCTGCTTCTGGGATTTCCACAGGGCACAGGATTCCTTGTCATGTCCCATCCTGAGCGGCTGCTGTTAAACGTCATGCTCCACCCCAGAGGGGTCGCGTTTCAGCAGCTGATGGAATGAGCCCAGCATCTCCCTCCCCTCAGTGATGGGCATTGGTGGGTCTGTGTCTGAGGAGCCTGGGGGGAGCCCCACCAGGGGAAAAGCCCTGCATCGGGGCTGGTAAGGCGTTCGCGTGCTAAGCAGGAGTTCTAATGATGAACACATCAGCTGGGTGCCTCTGGAAACCCAGCTGTGACCCAGCAGAACAGTCACCTCTGACACAAGTTAGGTAGCCACAGCTCTCCCAGTGGTGCTGGCTTGGCAGCCTCTGCTGCTCTGTGTTCAGCCACAGCCTGGGGGGGGGGCGCACGGGGAGAGCTCCCCTGCAGTGCCCAGAGCACTGCGAGGGGGCAGAGGACACTGTCAGGCCTCACTTGGTCCCTGTGCAGTGCCAGCCAGGCTGCCAATTAGCGCCAATTGTCCTGGTGCCATTTGTGTGGCGGACAGTTGGCAACGAGGAGCCGACGAGCCCTGTGCTGCCGGGAATTCGCTCCCCCTCCGCTTTTCCCTTCTCCGTTTGTCCACAGGTTGGCAGACCGAAGGCAAGGACTGTTAACACTGATCTGTTTGTCTAGTGTCTCCGGGGAGGTGGGAGGCTGGGAGGAATTCAGGTGAACTGTGAGCTCATTCATTGTGGTTTGAACTCCCAGGGAACAAAGGTATGTGCAGAGAGCCCAGGTGCACTGCGCTGCCGGCTGCCCGCGTCCAGCGCTCCGCGCAGCACTGGCTAATGTAAACTACAGCGCGGGGCTCTCCGCCAAGGAGCCTGGGCACTTCCAGAGAACGCCAAGCAGCTGCTGACCCAGCAAAGAGGCGGCAACACTCATCACCATCAACTCAAACGATTAACAACATTAATCGCAATTCATCGCCCTGTTAAACAATAATCGAATACCAATTGAAATTGATTATAAATATTTTTGGATGTGTTTCTACATTTTCAAATAGACTGATTTCAGTTACAGCCCAGAATCCAAAGTGTACAGTGCTCACTTTATATTATTATCTTTGCACTGTGGGAAAGGTGAAGAAAAGAAATCGTATTTTTCAGTTCATCTCATACCGGTTACTGTAGTGCCATCTCTTTATCCTGAAAGTGAAACTTACAAATGGAGATTGGTTTTTGTTGCTGTGAGGAAGTGGGACTGTTCTTAATGTTTCCTCTGAATACTGTGGGGGGGCCTCAGTTTCTGGCCGATCCTCTGTCTCCTGGCAACTAATGGCCAGGCCCTTCCCCGCTGCAAGGGGATGCTAAAGGTGTGGGAGGACAAAAAGGTCAGGTGACCTCCTGACCCGAGAAAGAGACAAAGCCCAGAGGAGGAGGGGCTGGAGGAGGTTTCAGTTGGGAGCTGGCTGGGGATGGGAAGTAAGGGCAGACATGGGTGTCTGGCTCGCTGGGCCCAGGAATGGACCCGGCCGAGGGGTCCGGTTCTCTGTACCTACAAGCTCTGTTTTAGACCCTGTTCTTGTCATCGAATAAACCTCTGTGTTACTGGCTGGCTGAGAGTCACGTCTGACTGCAAAGTGGGGGTGCAGGACCCTCTGGCTTCCCCAGGACCCTGCTGGGGCGGGCTCGCTGGGGGGAGCGCATGAAGGGCCAGAGGATGCTGAATGCTCCAAGGAGAGACCTAGGAGGTGAAGCCGTGTGAGCTTCTTTCCCTGAAGACAGTCTGCTCCGAGGGAGAGGAGGCTCCCCAAAGTCCTGACTGGCTTTGTGAGGAGCAGTTCCAAAGCATCGTCCAGGGACTCTGTGACAGTTGCATATCTCAAAAACAAAACAGTGTAAAACTTCAGAGCCTCCAAGTCCACTCAGTCCTACTTCTTGTCAGGACTGGCGCTAGGGGTTTGAGCTCCCTAGGCGGACGGCAATTTCGCAGCCCCGCACGCTGGTCCCATGGCTCCACTGGAGCTGCCACAGTGGTGCCTGCGGAGGGTCCGGTACTCCGCGGCTCTGGTGGAGCTGCCGCAGTGGTGCCTGCGGAGGGTCCGGCACTCCGCGGCTCTGGTGGAGCTGCCGCAGTGGTGCCTGCGGGCGGTCCGGTAAGCCACACGAGCAGCCGACCATCCACAGGCACGACTGCGGCAGCTCCACCGGAGCCGCGGAGCACCGGACCCTCCGCAGGCACCACTGCAGCAGCTCCACCGGAGCCGCCTGCCGCCCCCTCCGGCAAAACGGCACCCACCATTTATTGTGGCGCCCTAGGCGATTGCCTAGGCTGCCTAAATGGTAGCGCTGGCCCTGCTTCTTGTTCAGCCAATCGCTCAGACAAACACATTTTTGTTTACAGTTACAGGGTCCTACCTCTAATCCCCCCCCCACCTCCGTAATGCACTTTCACAATGAAGAGATTGCGCTACAGACCTTGTGTGAGGTGAATTGAAAAATGCCATTTTAAAATCTTTTTTACAGAGCAAATATTTGTAATCAAAACTAATAATAGAAAGTGAGCACTGGGCACTTGGTATTCTGTGTAGTAAGTGAAATCAATGTATTTGAAAATGTGGAAAACATCTGAAAATATTTAACTAAGTTGGTATTCTGTTAGTGTTTAACAGTGCAATTAAACCTGCCATGAATCGGGATTAATTTTTTTAATCGTTTGACAGCCGCAGGCTAAACCCAAGGCCCCGAATACCACGTGGTCCTTAGCAAAAGTCGCACCCCATCCCCATGGTTGCTCTCTGCCGATCATGCTGTTACATTACTCTGAAACGTGTGTGTGTGCGCCCTCTGCTGACTGGCTTCAGAAAGGGCTCCACTGGGTGTCATAGCCTCTGTAGGGCTCGTGGTGGCATTGGCTAAAGTGGCAGGGCCTGTGCTCTCAGTGCCGCCAGACCCAAGTTCCATTTCCCACGGTGTCCCGCGTGGCCGTGCCGCATAGCAGAGGGATGGCTGGGAAGCCGCCGGTACCTACAAGTGTAGTTGCAGGACATGGTGCATGGGATCCGCTGCCCGACTGGCTCCACAGCACCATGCTGGGCTAGCGAGTGGTGGGAGGCCAGGAACAATCCAGGCAGCAGTGTCGTCATTCACTGGGGCGGGGGGTTCTTCTGGCTGAGCCGCCCCTTCAGCAATGGTGGAGTGCTGTGCTCTTCCCTCCGGATCATGCCCGATGCCTCGGGGTGGCACTAGGGGTGCTGTGGTGTGGGCAGCTAGGTGAGCAACTCAGTAGGGCCCCTTTGACCTCTGGGTTTAGCGCTGCTGGGGGGTGACTGGGTAGGAGGCGCTGTCCCCTCAGAGCCCCCGTGCGGTACCAGGGGAGCACTGTGGGGCACTCTGCCCTCCAAGTCAGTGCCACCCCCATGACCAGCTGTGGAGCTGCAGGATGCTCTGCTGGTGATCCTTGGGGTGTCGCTCTCCCTCCTGAGCCCCACCTACCCCATCACTCCAGAGTGCAGCAGTGATGCATGATCGACACTCCCAATGTCACCCAAACGCCTGCGTTGTCCTTGGCTCCAGCCACAGCTCCCCGGCTTTCCCCTTCGTCCGTCTGCTCCCCACCTGGGCCCAGCCAGATGCATTTAAACCTCAGAGGGAAATCAGATCTTCAGAGCAGTTTCATATCTGGAGCTCCAGCCACCAGCAGCTCCATCTCGGGGAACAAACGTGCCTTGTCTCCCTCTCGTTCGTGCCCACTCCCCCAGCTCCTCTCTCTGCCTCAGTTTCTCAGACGTTTCCCTGGGGCCGGGGGCAGATGCAGAAACCCAGTGAGTCAGTTCAGTTCCCAGCAAGCAGGTGTCACCGAATGGCCCCCAGTGGCAGTGTCAGAGGGTCCGGGCCTGGACCCCCTGACATTGGGATTGCACTCAGCACCGGGACCCCTGCCCCGCGGAGACACATAGTGTGGGGGGGGCTCGTGCTGCCACCTGCTGGGGAAATGCAGAACTGCAGGGCAATCACCTCTGCCAGTGTCGGTGGGAGCTCAGAGCCCAGACATCTCCCTGTCTCCTGCTTTTCCTAATTCTGGCCTGCATATTGTCTGTTTGTGAAGCCTGGCGTCACCTGTTTATTCCCCCCAGGGATTCCTGTGGCACCCCAAGAGACTGAACCCCAACGCCGGGGGAGGAAGGGAATTTTAGATCCTTTTTATACTAGGAAAGTTGCACCCATTTAAATTGATCCCGTTACAAACCCTTAATCTAGACACATTAGGTGAACTAGATAAGTTCCTGGAGGACACGTCCATCAATGGCTGTTAGCCAGGATGGGCAGGAACGGTGTCCCGGCCTCTGTTTGCCAGGAGCTGGGAGTGAGCGACGGGATGGATCACTCGGTGATTGCTGTCCTGTTCATTCCCTCTGGGGCACGCAGCACCGGCCACTGTTGGAAGACAAGATACTGGGCTGGATGGACCTTTGGACTGACCCAATATGGCCGTTCTTATGTTCTTATTTAAAACAGTTTAACACTGGCCTAAACCAGTTCAGTTTGCGCTGGCAAATTACAGGCTTAAGCTAAACCAGTGTAAGTAAGAGTTAAACCAGTATGAGTGTGTCTACACATTGGGGTTCATACTGCTTCCCAGAGAGGAGGTTTGAGTGGATTCTGTGAAATCAGGGCCACTTTTCTAGCCTGGACAAGACTTGAGCCAGACTGATGGCAAACATCATTGCTTGTGGTTATTTAACTCCAAGGCCTAACGATCTCTTGGGAGACAGGAAATCTTTGAGATAGTCACCATCTCTCCCCCTTCAGTTAAGGGGCATGAGACCACCTGATCCACACCTGAGACCACCCTCACAGGAAAACCAGGGAAGATGAGATCTCAGTGCCCCATCTCCCCTGCCCTTGACCCATCTCCTACCTCCCCACACCCAGGCCTGGCTCCTCACCCCACTGCATTCCCACCAAGCCGTGTCCTCCTCCTCCACGCTGCCAGGGGGGCACTGAGCACACAGCTCCCTGCCCTGGACTCCAGGAGCAATTGTAGGGCAAGTCCCATTTGTCCCTTGAAGCCCCAGGGTGGAGCGTGCTCAATGGCTCCTTGGGGGTGGCACCTGCCCAGCCCCCTCAGCACAGAGGAGCTGTGAGGGGCTGGAGCTCAATCTTCAGAGCATTTAGCTGCCAAACTATGACAACTTTGACATGTCTCTTCTGGGCATGTGCAAGCTGAGATTTCTGAATTTGGGCAGATTTTCATGGGGATGGCAGAATGCAGCTCCCTGCAGACGCGCGCACACACACACACATACAGGTACACACACACACACACACACCGCCAAATTTCAAGTCCCTGCTGCACAGCACCGGGACACCAGAGCTGCTCAGCTAAACAGCTGGAAGAATTGTTTAGCATGGGCACAGCGATGGGTTTTCCCCAGCCTCACTCGGAGGAACGGGTGAACCGTTTGGGCTGGAATTTTCCTTAAAAATCCAGCCCTGAGCAGAGACCTGACATGGGAAATTTCATCCCGGACAGTTAAAGTTCGTCACAATTGCAATCGACTGAAAACAGGGTCTGATAATGGGAAGTGTTGGACAATCAATGGGGCTGCCTGCCTGCCCTGCCAGGAGTGGATCCTTTGCAGACCCTTCTTCACCCCAGAAGAGGCATCACCCCTTTGCAGTATTCCAGGAGGCTGATCTCCTACCCACAGATCCACCCTGAGCCCACCCTGCTCTCAGCCTGGGCCTGTCGTCCTGGCCTCAGCAGCAGGCCCTGTCTGTGGGGTCCGTCCCCCCGCAGGAGGCGCTCGCTGCATGTTCTAGCGAGGCTGCCAGGATCCCCCAACCCATCCAGCAGGACGTGGTTTCCTCGGTAATTTTCCATTCTCTGACACTGTGCAGCCAGCAGACACGGAGCTGGCACAGCATGGAACTTTCATATAAATGAGTCAGTCCAGGCTCGGAGCTGGGCTGCTGGAGCCCCAGGGAGCCAGCTGCAAATAATTCATGGTGCTCTCCAGCAGGATGGAGGCTCAGAGATGTCCCTCTCCCCCAGCAGGCAGACAGGATTTCAAAGAGGGGCTTGGCCCAGCCCCCTCTGGCCCCTGGAGCAGCAAGAATGGGGTGAGACGGTGCCGCAGGCTGAACCAGGGATGCTGTGCATGGTGCGGCTTGTCTGGTGCGCCTGGAACCCCCAGCAAGACGCTGGAGCCATTTTCCTGGGGTCACCTCTCCGCCTGGGAACGAGAGAGGTTTGGTTCCCAGGTCAGATCTGAGGGGCTCCGCTGAGTTCTCGTCACAAATGGTTTCCTCTCTCAGCCGCTCGGTTTCTCCAAACGACTCAAGTGAGAGGGCTTCCCTCGGGCTGCCCCAGGGAAACATCTGGGTCTGGGACCAGGGCCTCAGACCACAGCTGAGCCAGCCTGGGCTGCATAGTTAGGGGAGCACCCCCAAGCCACCACGCCGGCGTGCTAGGCTCTGTACACGTGGGATGAGACACTCCCCCCTCCAGTCTAACCAGACAAGCAGACAAAGGGGACGAGGGGAAAGACTTGCCTGAGCAATGGCAATCAGGAATCGCACCCAGGTTTCCTGAGTCCCAGGCCAGTGCTCTACTCACTAGACCGCACTGCCTACCTCGGCCTGTGGGCCTGCCTCTCGCTGGCGCTGCCTGTCTTCAACTGGAAGAGGCAAAGCTACGGGGATATCTGAGCAGAGCCTGGAGGAGCCGGTGCCCCTGTGACGCTCTTGGGCAGGGCTGAGCCAGGCACAGAGGGTGATGGGGAAACTGAGCCCTGTCACCACAGGCAGCACAAAGGGGCACCGTGTGCCCTGTTCACACTCCTGGCAGTGAGGAGACTGGCTCCCAGCTCCCATCCCCCTGACTAGGCCCAGCAGTAGGGCCAAGACCCCAAAGCAGGGGCAGGGGATCAGGGACCACTGGACCTGGATCATCCCCTGAGCACAGACAGCGCCTGCAGCCCCAGCCCCCAGCTCTGCTCTGCAGGGAGAGGCTGGGAATCTGCCAACTGCCCAAGCGAACCGGCCGGATTTCCATGCCAGGCTGTTATTGTGCCCCGGGCTGCCCACACGGAGGAGCCGGGACTGCCCCTGCCACCCTCCAAAGGAAGAGACCCCTCCGGCCATCTGCCTGTGCGGGCTACGGCTCACGTCACCCTCTGGGGTGAAGCACAACAGCTGGGAAATCTTGCCCAGCAATCTCACCCCAAGGCAGAGGGCAGACGGCAAAGAAGAGTCTAGAGTCCAGGGGCGGCTGCCCGGAGCCATGCAGGGGAGGCTGGCTGTAATTGCCCCACAAGGGCATTTGGCCCAGCGCTTGCAAACAAAATCCCAAGCAGCATGGGATCCTTGATGAGCTCAAAGGATCAGGATCTTGGGTTTACACCTCATCTCGCCCAGAGGGACGCGCCTTCTATTGGCCCCTCCGCCCGCCCAGCGCCGCACTGGGGTCAGCAGTGGCCAGGAGGGGGAGCGCCCTCTATGGAGCCCCCCATTCCCTGCAGCACTGTGGATTTGCTGTGAAGGTCTCTTATCCAAGCACTGCCCGGGCTGGCCTCCCGGGCGGTCCATGCTGGAATGTCGGTCCCAGCGTTGCCCCAGCCCACTTCAAGGGAGCTCAGATTCGGAGCCTAATCCAGATACTTGGTCGGCCACGGAGGTCTGAGAGCTGGTGGGATGGCCTGGCCCAGCTGCAGGCCCCAGGAAACGGCACATGTTCATCCATGGATATACCAGAGGAGCCCGGGGAGCCATACGCTGCTGCCCCATCCTGACGGTCTGAGGCCCCTCCAGAGGAGATGAGATCTTGATTCAAAGCCGCTGTGGAAGTTGAAATGCCGGCGACACAACCAAGCCAAAGCGAATATAGGCCAAGGCTCAGACAGCTGCAGGTCAGGCACCCTGGAGGTTGGGGGCAGGAGCTCCATCCGCACAGGATACACCGTCTGGTTCCTGCTTCCGCTGCCTGGAGCAAGCTGATGGATTTTGCATGGACCATATGGCGAACTGGCCTGCCCCGGGCATGCCCTGCCAAAGCCCAGCAGAGGAAGAAGTTCCCACTGGGCCTCCTTAGTGCAGAAACCCAAACCTCAGGCAGCCAGAACCCCAGCTTACGGGGGGCAAGGGATGAATGTGGGCAAATCACGTGAGGAGCAATCAGCGCCGGTTCTGCACTGCCTGGGCACATGCTACACTGGGTGCTGCCCCCTGCAAGCATCACTCGGTGTCATCCACAGCGCAGGTACAGCAGCAGGGCAAGCTGCCCCCCAACCCCTAAGGCTGCTCTAACTTACCTAGGGTCAGGCCGGACCTGGACAGCTCCACAGCCACAGCTCTTCCTGAGACCCTCACGCTGCAGTATCTGAGCACTTCCCACCCATCAATGAATTAACCCACCAACCCTCTGGGCAGCAAGGCAAGGCTGTTATCCCCACTGTACAGGTGGAGAAACTGAGGCACAGAGAGGCCAGGCGACATGCCCAAGGTCACCCAGGAAGTTTGTGGTAGAGCAGGGAATTGAACCCAGGTTCCCAAGTCCTAGACTGTCACTATCCATTGGTGCTTCCGTCTTCTCTCCCCCACAGTGTGGGGCTGGGGGGGATCTGGTTCTCCAGTGTCCTACACCTTGTGTCCTCATTTGCACCAGTGGCAAGTGGGCATAAGTTGCTCCCAAGTGGGGACGATGGCAACACTTGGCACTGGCTTTGCCCAGGTGACCCGAGGTGCAGGGCACTGGAGAACCAGGCCGGGGTAGCCCAAAGTGGCTTCAAGCCACCTTCACCCCATTGCCCTCACTTCTCTCCAGTCCTGCCCCACTGCAGGCACAGTGGCACCGACCCAACTCTTCCCGATGTCAGTGAGCTTCGAGCCACGTGGGTGCGGGTCGAGGCAGAGCCCTGCATTGGAGGGTTTCAGTCCCGGTCGTGGGAACCACCATCCCCACAGCTAATGACGTGCTGGATTATCAGACCAGCCTGAAGCTAATCCTCTCTCCAGCCCGGGGTCGGGTCACTCGCTGATGGTGCTTCACCGTGCGTGACCAGCACGATCGGCCTGCTGGTGTCACACGCGCACACCTGTGCAGAGGTGTTTGAGGTGGGCTTGCAGTGGCAGCCGCCTGGTCCAGATCAGCTCAGCTTTCTCCTCAGGGTTCCCTCGCTGGCTTCTCCTTCAATAAGACAAAATACCCCCCCCCAACCCCCCCAGGGAGCTGCTAGTAACTTTTATCCATCCCCAGGGGATATTCATTGCATATCCAGTCAGCTGCTGATCTTGTTAGCTCTTGATACATCACCTTTGTATCACACTCTAACCCAGGGCTGGGATTTCCAACCCTTATCTGAGTGCTAGGGGAGGAATCAGATGGTGCATTTGACCGAACCCAGTGTTAAAAAGGGGAAGTCCTGACCAAATGGAACTGAATTGATCGGGGGCAGGGGTTGGGACCCTACTGTGATAGTAGATACACAAGCACCAAATTGCTTCTGTGAATCAAAGTCTCCTTGTTTTAGAGATTTCCAGAAACCTGACAACTGTGGCAGCAGCCAGAACTGACCCCTTCCTAATGGGCCTTTCTATTTTCCTCTGTAGATTGGACGTTGCATTTGTAACAGATTCTTTTTGTCGCTAGCCACCTCTTTTACTCTAATACGGCTGCTACTCTGAAACTCTTTTACTCTGTTGGTCAGCCATGGCAGCCTTTTTCGGGGCCTCTTATTGGTTTTAGTTTTTTAATCTGGGGCCTACATTTCGTTTGAGTCACTGTTATGGTGTTTGAAATCACTTTCATGCAGCTTGCAGGCATTTCACTCTTGTGACTGTTCCTTTTCACATCCGTTTAACCAGCCTCCTCATGTTTGTGGAGCTCCCTGTTCTGCAGGTAAATGCTCCTGGGGTGGGTTACTTTGGTATTTCTTCCCCTCACCCCCAGGATGTTACCTTGTGGGCGCTCTTGGAGCAGGTCCTTTTTGCCACCTGGGCCTCTCCCGGGTGGGTTCCAGGACTAGCTGTTTCAAGAAGCAGCCATTAACGGTGTCTAGAAATGTGTCTCTGCACCCCGTCCTGTGGTGACATGTCCCCACTCAGTATGGGGAGAGATGAAATCCCCCATTGTTACTGGGTTTTCTGTTTTGTAGCCTCTCTAATCTCCCTGAGCCTGTCACAGTCACAGTCACCATCCTGGTCAGGGGGTCGGTAATTCATTCCTACTGCTCTGTGCTTATTCACGCATGGAATTTCTATCCACAGAGATTCTCTGGTACCGTCTGATTCTGATTTTCACTATATTTGACTCTGTGCTTCCCTTCACATACAGCACCGCTCACCCACCAGCGCAGCTACTCTATCGGTCCTGTATATATTGTACCCCGGTATTACAATGTCCCGGTTATCATCATTCCACCAGGTTTCTGTGATGCCGCCTGTATCAATAGCCTCATTTAATACCAGGTGCTCAGCTTCACCCATCTTAATATTTAGACTTCTAGCATCTGTGTACAAGCACGTAGAACATTTGTCACTAGTTAGTTGTCTGCCTTCGTGTGATGTCATTGAATGGGACTCTTTCATTTGACTGTTTCTCTGCAGTTCCTACCTGCACTTTATCAACCTCTATCCCCTCCTCTCTACTAGGATGTAGAGAATCCCCTTCAGTAAATCCTCCCCTAAGGGATGTCTCAGAACCATGTGTTTCTGCGCATCTCTCAGCTCCCCTCTCCTCGATGAACGGTTGAATTTGCCACGCCAGCAATCTGGTTCTGTTTTGGCTTCCGTGCAGCCCATCCTTCCTGTACAGGCTCCTCCTTCCCCACATGGTTGCTCGGGACCTAATAAACCTAAACCCGCCTCCTAGCACCATCCATGCGCTGGGGCCCTGCAGTTCTGTCCGTCTTACTGGCCCCATGCGTGGAACCGGAAGCATTTCAGAGAATGCTCCCAGGGAGGGTCTGGACTCAAATCTCGGACCTAGCAGCCTAAATGTGGCCTCCAGGACCTCCCTCCTACCCTGCCCTGCGTCACTGGTACCTACATGTAGCACGACCACCAGCTCCTCCCCAACACTGCACAGAAGTCTGTCTAGAAATCCACAACATTCGCACCCAGCAGGCAATTCACCGTGTGGTTCTCCCGGTCATCACAACCCAACTCTCTAATAACCAACCCCCCATTACTGTCTCCTGTCTCTTCCTAACAACAGGGTCCCCTCCCCTGGAGGGTTTTCCTCAGTGCAAGAGGACACCAGGACATCTTCTGGAAGGAGGGTCCCAACTACAGGACTCAGTTTCCCTCTGTTCTCCTTCCCCGAGACTTTCACCCTCCCCAGTAGCACAAAGTCTGCCAGTCTGGGGCTGGGCCTGCTCTGCTGTGTCCCTGGCTGTCTCCCTGAGCTCCTCCAGTTCAGTCACTCTGGTCTCCAGAGCTGATACTCGGTGTCCGAGGGCCCAGAGCTGCATGCACCAAATATTCATGTACGGATGGGTTCCATTCAGGGCAATAAACTGGATACCCCCACCCAGCTGCTGCCGTCTGCCTGCATTATTTTGACTCTTCCCCAGGGGTGGAGGGGTGTTTGTTTGTTCTTTGTGTGTGTTGCATTATTGGCCTAAGTTTAGAGAATGTTTATTAGAGTGTGTTTGCATCTCATGCTGCCTCACAAAATAGATAGATAGATAGATAGATAGATAGATAGATAGATAGATAGATAGAGGGGGTGAATGGGGATAGATAGATAGATGGATGGGGTGGTTGGGGATAGATAGATAGATAGATAGGGTGTATGGGGATAGATAGATAGATAGATAGATAGATAGATAGATAGATAGAGGGGGTGGATGGGGATAGATAGATAGATGGATGGGGTGGTTGGGGATAGATAGATAGATAGGGTGTATGGGGATAGACAGATAGATAGATAGAGGGGGTGGATGGGGATAGATAGATAGATGGATGGGGTGGTTGGGGATAGATAGATAGATAGATAGATCTTTCATCCAAGGATTTCAATGCACTATTATAACATGAATGAATCCAACTCGCCGAGAGACAGCTGAGTTTTATTAGCCGTGGGCAGTGACGTTCATCGCTTGTGTTCGCACTGATTTGTATCACAGCAGCGCCAGTGCAGCTCGGGATCCCATTGCGCCAGGTATGCAGTGAGAGGCCATTCCTGACCCAAAGAGCTGGCAAGGCTAAAAGACGCGGGTTGGGAAGGGAAATTGAGGCATGGAGCAGGGAAGTGATGTGCCGAAGGTCACATGGGGGCTCAATGAGGAAGGAAGAGGCCAGGGAATCCAGGCGGGGAGAGCCAGAGCCCGCTGCCTGCAGCAGGAGGGTCACGCCCAGAGCCGTCTGGTTGCCAGTGGAAACTAGACATGAGGTAATCGCGGGATGAACTTGAACTTGGGGGATTTAGGGAGCAACACAGAGGAGGCCAATCGAGGGCAGCAGCGATTCTCTCAAGGCTGCAGGGCAGGAGCCCTCTCAGCCCCAGCCCCTCCAGCCTGGCTGAGCACTCCCCGACCCGAGGCCTCAGCTCCAGGCAGGCACGGTCTGTCGGCGGGACGCCCAGCACAGGGACGGAGCCGGTGACTCGTGGGATTGAGAGTCCCGGCTCTGGGGCCCTGTGCGGGGGTAGGAGCCGGAGGAGTTTGTGGCAGGGCCCTCGCTGGTGCTGGGGCGCGGCTCTAGATTCCGGAGCCGGTTCTGCCCCACAATGCACAACCTTGGCAGTGTCTAGGGGCTGTACACGTGGGGCCAGATAGAGAATGGCCAGGCATGAGGGAGGCACCAGCAGCCCACGCTGCCCCCCCCCCAGCCCCTTGGGGAAAAATCACCCTGCACAATAGCAGCCGAGCGCAGGGAGGTTGGAGTAACAGCTCCTCCAGGAGGTCTCAGTCGTTATCTAGTGGGTGCTGCCAGGCAGGCTAGGCCTGATGCTATGCAGGAGCTTTGCCAGCGATCTGGACGTGACCATGAAATCCTGCTGGTGACGTTTGTGGGTAAGGCAGGATTGGCTCAGTGGTAACGAGCGCCGAGAACAGAGCAAGCTGGGTCACTTGCCCAGCTCTACAGCGGGGAGCGAGGAAGGCCGGGCTGGGGTCTGGCTCTGGAAAGCAGCGACCCTAAAGGAGTTAGGGGTCAGAGTGGACCAGCACCCCAGTGTGAGGCTAGTGGGACCTGTGGCTGGCTAGAGGAGCGTGGCAGGGGGGAGCAGGGAGTTGACTGTACCTCTGCGCCTGGCGTTGGTGAGTCAATCCTGGACACCGCATCCAGTTCTGGGTCTGCAATTTAAAGAGGATGGTTAAAAACTGGGGTGGGTGCAGAAAAGAGCCGCAGAACTGGTCTGAGGGCTGGAGGGAATGCCCAGCGGCGCGGGACTGGTGGAGCTCGGTCTGGCCTGTTAGAAAGGAGATCAAAAGGGCACTCGATTATAGCGTCTAAGCACCGTGGTGAGGAGAAACCCAGGGCCTAAAGGCTCCGTGATCTGGCAGAGCAAAGACCAATGGCTGGAGGTGAAAATCTCCCATTGCAACGCGTGAGAGAAACAACTCTGATGTCACTCGCCCCGACGGGGACGGGACTCTCAGCAGAGGGGGAGCCAGGCACGCAGTGAAACAGGGACAATGCACTTGCCCAGTGCCGGGGTAACGGGCTCAGAGGTATTGGCTGATCCAGCTATAAAATCTGTGGATCAGTATGTGGGGCTGGGCCACGGCACAAAGGGGCCCTGGGCTGTGGTGTGGCCCCCCAGGTAGTCCCTGCAAGGGAACAGACTGCGTGTGGGGCTGCCCCTTTCCTGGACCCAGCATTGCTGCCCCCTACTGGCGGTGCTGGTGGGGCCTCCCCATGCTGGCAGTGGTGCAAGAACTGAGCCTCCATCCCTGTCTCGCCCCGTCAGGGTGGGGGCTGGCACCCAGGAGGGGTTTGGCCCAGCGCACTGCACTCCCCTGCACCCCGACACACAGCGAGGGGGAAATATGCTGCGGATGCCAGCAGCCTGAGCCCTAACACCGAGGTCGTTGGTCTGCTCGGGGCCAGATCCTCAGCTGGTGTAAATCTGCAGAACCTCTGCTGAAATTCCCTTTACACCAGCTGACCACGCCTGGCCCACTCGCAGGGCTCGCGTACCCAGCTCGCAGGGCTTCGGTTCCCCACAACAGACAGGCAGGCGAGCGGGGCAGGGGCTCTTGGCAGGGAGAAAGTCTTGTCTAGTGGGCAGAGCACCGGATGGGAACTCAGGCAACCTGGCTTCCAGTCCCAGCTCTGCCATGGCCCTGCTGGGTGACGCTGGGCCAGGCACTTCCATGCTCTCTTTCTCCACCTGTTTGTTATCTGCATGTACAGCCCCTAGCGCACGGGGCCCTGCCTGGGGGCTCTTACTAACAGCTGTGGAGAGCGGGAGAAAGCCCGTCCCAGGGGCAAGCTGGGGACACTGAGGCAAGGGCAGGTGCACTGTGCATAACCACCCACCGGGACATTGCCATGCGGTGCCTGGGGCTGGGGGAGCTGGAGAACTGTCCATGCCTTTGCATTAGGGCACTGCTCCCCTCTCCCCATCCCTCGCTGTATTTAGCCATGGGGGGTGGTGATGAAGAACTGAACGTTTGTGGGGAAAGGCAGCAAGGAGCATAAATCGTGACAGGAGCTATTGGGAAGGGAGGAGGGACCCTGGCTGTGCATGCAGGGCCACTGACGGGCTTGGCTCCGCTGCTCTGTGGCACCCCTGGCTGGGGCTGGCAGGAGGGGTCAGCCCGGCCCTATAAACCACACTCCCCTTGGCTAATTGGGGCAGGACTCAAACCATACCTGAGCCCTGGCTTCTCTGCAGCAGGCGGACGCCACCCGCCTCTGGGGTTGGGTTTTGGAGGGCAGCTCGCACCGCGGGCACCCACCCAGTGCCAGCTAGCGAGGAGAGAAGCTCTGTGATTGGAGAGGAAGCTGGCAAATTACAGGCCCCTGCTCTGAGGAGCAGAGGCAGCCGTGGTACTAATGGAGACTTTTACATCCCTTCAGTCCCTCTCCTCCCCCGCTGGCATACCCCACGGCTGCCGCGGGGTGGGGGGGGAGCTGCGGACAGAAGAGTGGCAGGGGGCTGTTGGCTTCCCGGCCAGAGGTCGCATCGAGTATGTAGCTCATAGAGGGGACCCTGCCCTGAGGACTCACTCATGGGCCTTGGGCCCTGGTGGTGGGGAAAGTGGGCCTGGGAGGGCTGCTTTTCCCTGTAGGGGGCACCTTGGAGATCCCAGTCTTGTGCATAGGCCTGGAGCACCCATGGAAAAAAAATAGTGTGTGTTCAGCACCAGTGGGCCCCACCAATCAGCTCTCCCCCCCAGTGCCTCCCGCCCACCACTGATCAGCTGTTCAGCAGCAGGCAGGAGGCCCTGGGGGGGAGAGGGAGGAGTGGGGCCTTGGGGGAAGGGGTCGAGTGGGGGCAGGGCCTGGGGCAGAGCAGGGGTCGAGCACCCCTGGGGAAATCAGAAAGTTGGCACCTCTGCACCCAGGGATGCTCTCTGGAGGGGGGGCTAGCAGGAGGGAGGAGGGCGTGACTCCAGATCATCTGCGAGGGAAGAGCTTGTACTGAGAGAGCTGAACTATGCTGGGTTTGCTCAGTGCCCGTGTGACTCAAACACTCGAAAAACCCTTGGGAGAAAAACTCTCTGTGTTAAAAAATGTAACACTCCAGCCCCCTGTCGACTGAGCCAGCCCCATCCTCCTGCTCCTCCCCAGGAAGTCTGTCTTAGGTACTTATCTGGCTCTCATCACCGTAGCCTCTGGGCATCTCACAGTCTTCAGCCTCATAACGCCCCGTGAGGCCGGGATGTGCTCTTATCCAACTGCACAGAGCAGGCACTGAAGCCTTGGCCCTATTGGAGTCAAGGGCAAAACTCCCATTCAGCTCAATGGAGACAGCTGTCGCCACCCAGCATTCAAGTCTGTGGTATAGGAGGGACCTGAACTCAGGTCTCTGGAGTCTGAGGCTCATGCTCTAACCACTGGTCCATGCTCCCTAAGCCACCCACAGCAGAAAACATCCTGTTAAAAAAAATCAGCCCTTTTCCCTCATAGATTCATAGACTTAAGATCAGAAGGGACCATTATGGTCATCTAGTCTGACCTCCTGCACAATGCAGCCCACAGAATCTCACCCACCCATTCCTGTAACAAACCCCCTAACCTATGTCTGAGTTATTGAAGTCCTCAAATCGTGGTTTGAAGACCTCAAGCTGCAGAGAATCCTCCAGCAAGTGACCCGTGCCCCACGCTGCAGAGGAAGGTGAAAAACCTCCAGGGCCTCTGCCAATCTGCCCTGGGGGAAAATTCCTTCCTGACCCCAAATATGGTGATCAGCTAAACCCTGAGCATGTGGGCAAGACTCACCAGCCAGCACCCAGGAAAGAATTCTCTGTAATAACTCAGATCCCACCACATCTAACATCCCATCACAGACCACTGGGCATACTTACCTCCTGATAATCAAAGATCAATTAATTGCCAAAATTAGGCTATCCCATTATACCATCCCCTCCATAAACTTATCAAGCTTAGTCTTGAAGCCAGATGTGTCTTTTGCCCCCACTACTCCCCTTGGAAGGCTGTTCCAGAACTTCACTCCTCTAATGGTTAGAAACCTTCGTCTAATTTCAAGTCTAAACTTCCTAGTGTCCAGTTTATATCCATTCTTTCTTGTGTCCACATTGGTACTAAGCTTAAATAATTCCTCTCCCTCCCTGATATTTATCCCTCTGATATATTTATAAAGAGCAATCATATTCCACCTCAGCCTTCTTTTGGTTAGGCTAAGCAAGCCAAGCTCTTTCATTCTCCTTTCATATGACAGGTTTTCCATTCCTCGGATCATCCTAGTAGCCCTTCTCTGTACCTGTTCCAGTTTGAATTCATCCTTCTTACACATGGGAGACCAAAACTGCACACAGTATTCCAGATGAAGTCTCACCAGTGCCTTATATAACGGTACTAACACCTCCTTATCTTTACTGGAAATACCTCACCTGATGCATCCTAAAACTGCATTTTCATATCACATTGGCAGCTCATAGTCATCCTGTGATCAACCAATACTCCGAGGTCCTTCTCCTTCTCTGTTACTTCCAGCTGTTGTGTCCCCAATTTATAACTAAAATTCTTGTTATTAATCCCTAAATGCATGACCTTGCACTTTTCACTATTAAATTTCATCCTATTACTATTACTCCAGTTTACAAGATCATCCAGATCTTCCTGTATGATATCCCGGTCCTCCTCTGTGTTAGCAATACCTCCCAGGTTTGTGTCATCCACAAACTTTATTAGCACAGTCCCACTTTTTGTGCCAAGGTCAGTAATAAAAAGATTAAATAAGATTGGTCCCAAAACCAATCCCTGAGGAACTCCACTAGTAACCTCCCTCCAGCCTGACAGTTCACCCTTCAGTGCGACCCATTGTAGTCTCCCCTTTAACCAGTTCCTTATCCACCTTTCAGTTTTCATATTGATCCCCCATCTTTTCCAATTTAACTAAAATTCCCCATGTGGAACCGTGTCAAATGCCTTACTGAAATCGAGGTAAATTAGGTCCACTGTGTTTCCTTTGTCTAAAAAATCTGTCACTTTCTCAAAGAAGGAGATCAGGTTGGTTTGGCACAATCTACCTGTTGTAAAACCATGTTATCTTTTGTCCCAATTACCATTGACCTCAATGTCCTTAACTATTTTCTCCTTCAAATTTTTTTCCAAGACCTTACATACTACAGATGTCAAATTAACAGGCCTATAGTTACTCGGATCACTTTTTCTCCCTTTCTTAAAAATAGGAACTATGTTAGCAATTCTCCAGTCGTACGGTACAACCCCTGAGTTTACCGATTCATTAAAAATTCTTGCTAATCGGCTTGCAATTTCATGTGCCAGTTCCTTTAATATTCTTGGATGAAGATTATCTGGGCCCTCCGATTTCGTCCCATTAAACTGTTTGAGTTTGGCTTCTACCTCGGATGTGGTAATATCTACCTTCATATCCTCATTCCCATTTGTCATCCTCCCATTATCCCTAAGCTCCTCATTAGAGACCGAGGCAAAGTATTTGTTTAGATATTGGGCCATGCCTAGATTATCTTTAACCTCCCCTCCATCCTCAGTGTTTAGCGGTGCCACTTCTTCTTTCTTTGTTTTCTTCTTATTTATGTGGCTATAGAACCTTTTACTATTGGTTTTAATTCCCTTTGCAAGGTCCAACTACATGGCTTTTGGCCTTCCTCACTTCATCCCTACATGTTCTGACCTCACTAAGGTAGCTTTCCTTGCTAATCCCTCCCATCTTCCACTCCTTGTAGGCTTTCTGCTTTTTCTTAATCACCTCTCTGAGACGCTTGCTCATCCAGCTTGGTCTACAACTCCTGCCTATGAGTTTTTTTCCCCTTTCTTGGGATGCAGCTTCTGAGAGTTTCTCCATGAGAATCCCCTTCCCAAGAGGCCCCCAGTCCTGAGTGGCTGCCCTGAGGCTGCTGCAAAAGAGCAAGGTCCAAAGGGCACGTTCAGGTCACTTTTCCACCTGCTCTTCTTGAGTTGGAATAGGCTGGGCCTCGGGGGAGACAGAAGAGCTGCTGGATCCCAGCTGGGGTGAGCATGGAGCGGGAGATACATCAGAGCAGGATTATCAGCCGGAGCTGCCAGGACTCCAGGGCCCTGGGGCCTGTTCCTCTCAGGGCCACACTTCTCAGGCCAGTTCCCACATGGGATCCTCCTGCTCTGTTTTCAGAATTTCCCCAAATATCTCCCAGGTGGGTCGAGGTCTCTCAGGGTTTGCCTGGTCTCAACCTGAAACACACTTTCCCCCGATAAAAGCAGGTGCTGATTTATGGATGGGTTGGGGGTGACTCCTCTGAGACGGGGGTGGTGTCTCTCATTCTGTGGCTTTCTGGTGGGTGGGAGGTGGTGTGGCTGGAGGATCAGCATGCTAGGCTAGGGGTCAGAAACCCTGCCTCCAAGTCCCCGTTCCACCAACAACTCACTTTGCATCAGTTCGGCCGTTGTCTTCGGAGAAGCTCAGCAGCTGCAGTGTTGTCCTCTGGGGTTTGTGCCTCAGTTTCCCCACCTGTAGCTTAGAACTAATGCTGACACCCCTCTTGGCAGCGTCATGATGCCCTCGGTGCTTTTCAGAAAGCTTCTGGCCTCGGCCCGTGGCTCCGTACGTCCTGCGCGGCAGGTTCTGTCACCGTGTGGAGCTGATCGGTGATGCTGGAGGGAGCAGAGGCAGCAGGGGGTGAGAACAGTAGGGAAGGGAGGAGAAAAGCAGGGCGGGCAGAGTTCTGACGTGTCGGGAGCTGGCTGAACGCGAGGACCTGCGGGATGGTGCGATCTAGCTGAGTGGGGTCATCTCCGTGGGCCATGGCTGAGCTCAGCAGACACCATCGGCATCTGACTGGGGCCAGGCTGGGGCGTTCACTCCCTCCCTGCCTGGCAGAGCCCAGACCTCACACACCACACGTGCCCTCCCCTTTTGGAAATGTGACTGTAGCAAGGAGGATCTCGCAGGGAGCACAGCTGGGCCCAGATGCTCAGGGCACTGAATAGCTCAAAGCAGTGGTATGTCCCTGTAAGGCACAGGGGGAAACTGAGGCACAGAGAGTAAGTGATTTGCCTGAGATGGGCCAGGAGTAGTTGCACGTCCCCTCCCCAGTGCCCCAACTCAGAGATGGCAGGCAAGGGGCACGAGCAAGCCCTGCAGTGACCCAGGTAACTCCTGAGCCCAGTTCAAACCAGTGACCATGGGGGTCGGGTCCCTTGGCTTCTAATAAATTGAAAGCTGAGACTGAGGCTTACGAGCTCCCATCAGCCTTTGCTGGGAGTGGGGGGAGAGGCTTGTATGCAAATCAGTAACAGCAGCATCTGTTCCTTCTTTTCTGCTCAGTCCTGGTACCTGGGATAATCGCAGCTGCCCCGTCCCGTCGCCTCCCTTCTCCTCTGCTTTGGGCGTCCCGAGAGGAAAACAAGTAACACAGCCCCAGGCCCAGCCTTTCGGTGAAGATGGAGAGAGCGAATTAACGATGACGACGACGACGACAAAAAGAAAACGAGACCCACACCCAAGACGTTACAAGGAAGGAAGGAAGGAAGGAAGGAAAAGGTTCAAACTTTTTTAAAAAGTAAAAACAAACAAGAACCCTACAGACAAAACAGCGATCCACACGCACGGCGACGCGGAGTCCCGTTTGCCAGAAACACTATTTTCCCTGCCGGCCGACCTCCTGGGAAGAGAACGGACACAGCTCATCACACAGGTCTCTCCCAGCAGCAGCAGCAGCGCCGGAGTCTCGCCTGCACTTCTCCAAAGGGTTGTATATGCAAAATTGTCTTTCTGATTTCCTCTTTTGTTCTCACCTCTCGTGAGTTGAAAAGAACAAATTTCCCGGGTTCCCCCAGCCCACCCGAGCCCACCCTCCTCAGCAAACTGTTTACTTTCCAGGAGGGTGCTGGGGCGGGGTGGGAAGACAAAGGACCAAGGCATTCGGTTGTTTCTGAACCAGAGGTGCTGGCTGGGGCGGGCAAGCGCTCCTTAGCGCTGTTGCTCCCCGTTCCATGCCAGACAAGACACCTCCAGCCACCTGCTGGCCCAGAGTTCGGACAAGCGTTCGCCTTTGCTTTGGTTTTTCTTAAATACTCGATGCCATTAAATGCTCTTCTTTCGGGTGGGGAACGGAGCCCTCCTGGGATCTTGGCACTGCTTTCCAGTGCCCTACAGGAGCGGTGTTGTGGAGAAGCGAGGGTGGCGGGGGTACACAGGCCGGAGCCCCTTCAATCCTTCTCTTTCTCGCATTGCCTTTGGGTACTACCGGCTGCAGAAGGGATGGGGTAACTTGGCTACTGACAGAACTGCTGTCCCTGGGCTGAGCCGTAGGCTGGGCTCCTCTGTACGTTCCAGGCGAGGAACCGGGGAGCAGGGCACTGGCTCAGGGGGAGACGTTTCCTTGGCACAAGCCAGCACTGCAGGGAGGAGACGGGTCTGAGACTCACCGCCCGGCTGCTGGAATGTACAAGGAGCAGACACAAGGCTGCTGTTCGGATTGGCACTAACAGGCTCTGGGAATTAGCCCTGGAGCTCCGTTTGGAAATGGAAATTTCTGATCGGCTGAAACAGCTGAGTCCAAAACTCCTAATCTCTCCTCTGGGAATAATTCTCCCGATGGCGTCTGCCATTCCCCAGGTGCCTTCCCCTGCTGCCGAGCCCTGCCAGCCGGAGCCAGCCGGGAGCAAATCCGTCTGTCTCTCTGCAGTGAGCGTGTGGTGTGGCTCCGTCGAAGCCCATGGGTGGGGCTATTCTGCCCTTACGTGGCTGTCATGCCCATAGCGCGGGGCTGGGCCAACGTAGCCACACTGGTAAACTTTCCGTACTGGAGCTTATGCCTCGTAGCTCCTGGCAAATGCGGGGCCTGTTTGAAAACCCCGCAGCTCTCTTTGTGTGGGGGCGAGGTGGGGCTGGACTCTGCTACCAGGGCAGGGCCTGGGATTTGTGTGGACCGAGTCTTCTTCTCACGTGGCTCTGGAAAGTTAGGCTGGGACAGGCGGGCCGAGGGGAGGGAAGGTCGGAGCGAGATTTCCCCACGCACCTGTGTACAAAGAGCTATGCACACCTGTGGACAGGTACCATGTAGACTAGTGGCGAGATGGTTGCAATTGTGTTGCACATTTTGTAGGAAATGCACTTTTAAGAGGGAATGATAAAAAATGAGCAGCAGCAGGAGATTGGAGCTCCCGGCACTGGCTTGCTGGGAGATTTTTTTTTTTTTTTAAGAGAGATGATTTGCTTCCTGAGAGGATGCACCACAGATGGGACCCCCCACCCCCGTTTGTGGGGCTGGAGTAGGCCTTGGATCCATGACTTGGGTAGGCAAGGTGCCCTAAATTCAAATGGGTTGGGGCTGGGCTCTGCTCAGCTCAGACCTCCCCATTTCCTTCTCCCCCGTCAGTCACTCCTCAGCCCCCACCATCAGCAAACCCAGCTGGGGGGTAGAACGCAGTTCCTGACTGGTTCAAATGCCTCAATTGTCTGCTGCCGTCCCCTGGGCGTCGGCAAGCTCAGAGAGCCGCAAGGGCCAGGCGTGTGGAGGTGCAGCATCTCCGCTTTCACCTGTCCCTCCATTGCTGCCTGCAGGGCTGGGGGAGCCATACAGGTCCCAGGATATTAGCATGTGTTGGTGAGAGATGCTCTCGAGTTACCCAGAGCCCTTCCGCACGCAGAGAAGCATGAAGACAAACTGGGCCCAGTTCCCTGGGATTCCTGGCTGGGCCTGAGAGAAGCTAAATTAAACGACCCGAGCTGGAGCCCGGGATGGGCTCGGCGAGGGAGAGGCCAGTTCGGGACTCCGCCCGCCGATCCAGGACACTGAGGGGGCGAGATGCCATTGCCGGGCAGTTGTTGGAGGGCTGCCTCTTCCAAGCGAAACTTTCACGAGTGCCTCACGCAGCAGCAAGAGAAACGGGGCCACTGGCTGCGCCCTTTGGCAGTCGAAAGTGTGAGCAGGGAGACGGGGAACTCGGCTCCCTGGAACAGCCCCGCCTCGGGGGGCACTGCTGGTACGGGACAAAGGCACCCACACATTCTCAGATCCTCTGTTCGGTCACGGCAGAGAGCCATGCGAATTCACCAAGCCAGCACCCTCCTCTCTCCCTGGCCCATGTCGTGCTGTGCCTGGGCTCCTAGGAGAGCACTCGAAAGGTCCAACGGCTGCTTCTCACCAGTTCCTGTCTGTCCCTCCGCGAGACGCCGGGAATGAGGAGAGCTTTCCCTCGCCCTGCTCTGGCCAGGCTCATTGGCGCTGCAAGGGCACGGCGTGTGGCTAGGAAGCTGCTGGGCTCGCCTAGAGAAGACCCCAGGCATCCACTCATGGGTACAAATCCAGCATCACTCTCTCCAGCAGCCAGCCCTGGCCATCTCCGGAGCAGGCCGGGCTCCGAGGGGAGGCGAATGCTGACCCAGACGCTGTCCGAGCGTGAAGCAGAGCAGGTGGGATGGAGATGCAGTGGGGCCCGGAGAGAGGAGTCCCAGCCTTGTCCCCCTGAAGGCAGCACTGCCGGTTAGTGCCTTAGATCAGCGGCGGGACCACGCTACTCCCTCCCGCCTCCAGCGCAGCTGGGCCCCTTGGCGCCCCTGCTGCTGTCTCCTCCGCTTCACACAGGCAAGTGGAGAAACGAGGGGCCGTCGCCCGCTTCCTGCCCATAGATACACCTGGGGTGGGGGAGAGCTAGCGGTAGGGCAGGTGTCTCGGGGGGGAGGCGGGGGAGCCCCAAGGCCATGGAGCAAAACGTCAGGAATCCAGGCAGAGGCAGTGCCACCCAACTGCCAGCACCTGTTGGCATAGCCCAGCGCCTGGTGGTGCCCTCCCACACACAGGGCATCAACAAACGGGGGAAGAGCCCCAAAGGAGAGTTAGGTGCCCAACTCCCAGTGACCGTCAGTGTCCCTATGCCTGAACATCAGGGAGTCAGCCCGTCCCCCCTCACAGCCACCTCCACCAGCACGGGACCCTGTCTAGAGCTGGCCCCAGACAACAGCCCCTTCTCCCCATGGGCACAGCAAGACCGGCCCTTTGCTCCCCCTGCTCCTTCCCGCTGGCTGGCCCCTGCCCTGCTCCCCAGCTCCAGGCTCTGCTGTGCCCAGCGAGAGGGGAAGGCGCGCTGTGGGGCCGCGCATTCCCAGCCCGAGGGCCGTGCACACTCCTTACGGAGAGAACCAGCAGGAAAAGAGGAAGAGGATGGCAGAGGAGCGATGACTGGAGAGGAAGGCTGCAAATGGGCCATCTGGGCACAAGGGAGCCAGGGAACTGGCGCGCTCTTCGCAGCAGGAAAATACCAGGTGCCTGCAAGCCAGACTGAGTCCTCACCAGGGCGGCAGGAAAATCCATCCCAGCCCTGCAGCCCTGCGCACCCCAGGCCAGGCTCCCCTCCTGTCCTCGCTCTGCCCAGGAGGTACTCAGGGTACTTACGGATGGCAAAGGATTCCAGCCCTGGTTCATCCTCCCCCACGGCCCCGGAGGCTGCTCCCTGGGTCCGTTCCAGGGGTGCACAGACAGATCCCACTCCGCTGCCCGTGGGGGAGTCGAGACTGCAGCAGATGCTGATCACCGGTGACCATCATTTCTACTCCCCCCCCCGCCCCACCGCAATGGCTTCCTGCTCAGCCCAGTACTCCTCGATCCCTCTCTATCTATCCCCACCCACCCCATCTATCTATCTATCCCCACCCACCCCATCCATCTATCTATCCCCATCCACCCCCTCTATCTATCTATCCCCATCCACCCCCTCTATCTATCTAATGCCATCCACCCCCTCTATCTATCTATCCCCATCCACCCCCTCTATCTATCTAATGCCATCCACCCCCTCTATCTATCTATCCCCATACACCCCCTCTATCTATCTAATGCCATCCACCCCCTCTATCTATCTATCTATCCCCATACACCCCCTCTATCTATCTAATGCCATCCACCCCCTCTATCTATCTATCTATCCCCATACATCCCATCTATCTATCTATCCCCACCCACCGCATCCATCTATCTATCCCCATCCACCCCCTCTATCTATCTATTGCCATCCATCCCCTCTATCTATCTATCTATCCCCATACACCCCATCTATCTATCTATCTATCTATCTATCTATCTATCTATCTATCTATCTATCTATCCCCATACATCCCATCTATCTATCTATCCCCACCCACCGCATCCATCTATCTATCCCCATCCACCCCCTCTATCTATCTATTGCCATCCATCCCCTCTATCTATCTATCTATCCCCATACACCCCATCTATCTATCTATCTATCTATCTATCTATCTATCCCCATCCACTCCCTCTATCTATCTATTGCCATCCACCCCCCTCTATCTATCTATCTATCCCCATACACCCTATCTATCTATCTATCCCTATACACCCCATCTATCTATCTATCCCCATACACCCCATCTATCTATCTATCCCTATACACCCCATCTATCTATCTATCTATCCATCTATCTATCCCCATCCACCCCCTCTATCTATTGCCATCCACCCCCTCTATCTATCTATCTATCTATCCCCATACACCCCATCTATCTATCCCTATACACCCCATCTATCTATCTATCTATCTCTCCCCACCCACTCCATCCATCTATCTATCGCCATCCACCCCCTCTATCTATCTATCTATCTATCACCATCCACCCCCTTTATCTATCTATCTGTCTATCCCCACCCACCCCATCCATCTATCTATCTATCCCTATCCACCCCCTCTATCTATCTATCTATCTATCCCCACCAACCCCATCTATCTATTTATCTATCTATCCCCATCCCCCCATCTATCTATCTATCCCCACCCACTCCATCCATCTATCTATCTATCCTCACCAACCCCATCTATCTATCTATCTATCTACCTATCTATCCCCACCCACCCTCTCTCTCTCTCTCTCTCTCTCTCTAGCCCCAGTAGCGTCTAGGCACTGGCTCCAGTGAAAATCGGAGATACTTTCCTTTGAATCAAACTCTTTGCCCCCTATGGCTTTGTACAGTTTTGGGGGGTTCTCTCCCACTATTTCTTCCCCCTCCTTGTGCTCCCTGCCAGCTTCTCTTCTGCCCCCTCCTCTGGCAGGCCCGGCACAGAGACGCTGGTTTCTCCCCCTCAGCAGGAGCTCGGGCCTTTGGAAGTGACTCTCAATCAGCCAGCGAGTCAGACACAAAGAGAAAGAGGGACGCACCCTTGCGCCCACCCCAGATACACGTCCTGCTTCCCAGAGCTGTGGGCTCCCAGCTCCCAGGATCTGTGCTGCCTGACAGACCAGCCAAAGGCAAAGCGAGGCTGATGGGATCCCAACACCTGCATTGTCCAGGGGAGGGCTGGGGATTAGGCACCCTATTCTCAGCGCTTGGTTTTGGGGGCTAGACTGGCTGGTTCCAAGGAGCTGGTTTCACCATCGGGCCATGAAGAGGGCCAAACCTTGCATACCAGGTCCATCGCCAAGGTGGGACCTTATCTGGCAGGGGGGCGGAGGGACCTCATGTCTGGTGCCCCTCTGTGGGAGGGGCTGACGCAGGAAGTCCAAAAAAAAGCAATTGATGGAGAGGGGGAAAAAAATTAAAAATACAAAAAAAAATTAGAAATAAACTGCATGGTGCTTTAACAGGAACTCATGTGACCTAGCTCAACCAATCAGCTACTGGCTGATAATGTGCATGGCAGACTGTATAACTGGCTCTACCTTCCCCCCCCCTTACAAAAAATTATGTATAAAAGAAAAAAAGTTAAAAAATCCATGTTTCCTAATTTGCACGAAATTTGATACCACATGATGTGCCTTGCCTTCTAAGACTAAGTATTAACCGTACTGGTATCACTGCACAGGAATAGCTGCATGCACTGGTTCTCGTAGTAAAATTAAGGGGGGGGACTTTTCGCCATTTGTCAAACCCTTCAGGGTTCAATTGGGGGCTGTTTGTTGATTTTCTTTTTGAAGTGTGTGTCGGTTCTGACGTCCTGGGGAAGGCTCCGCGCGGCTCAGAAACGTTGGGATGGTGTTGAGTAGGGCTGGGCTCGAGGCTCAGCTGTGCTGGCGTAATCCGGGGCGCGCCCCTTCTGATCCTGCTTATGCCTGACTTGCGGCCTTTGTAGCCCCATTGGCTTCAATGGGGTTACTCCAGTTTCACACCCTTGTGACCCTGTTCACATTCAGTGGAGTAACTCCAGTTTCACACCGTTGTGATCCCGTTTACATTCAATGGAGTTACTCCAGTTTCAAACCATTGTGACCCCCTTCACATTGAGTGGAGTTACTCCAGTTTCACACCAGCATAACTGAGATGACGAGTCTGTCCCCAGACTGTACATTTGTTTTGTAATCAGGCATTAAATCTGGACCCCTCCGTACTGGCAGACAGGACACAGAAATAAATAACCAGGGAACCTTCCTGGGTTTCAGAATCAGAAACCAATGAAATTCGCAGGGGGAGTGTGAAACAAACAAAGCCCCGGTCTGGAGCCATTTGGCTGATTAAGGCAGGTCCGAGGGGGGAGCTGAGCCGAGGGGAGAATAATAACCTCCTGGTCTCTAGTGCTCCCAGCAGGAAGATTGTCTTGGCAATCAGCCCCCTCATTTGCCCCCTCTCCCCCAGCCTCCCCTCTTGTCCAGGCCAAATTAGGCGGTAGCTCTCCGTACGTTAGCCATGCATTTGGTTTCTTTTTTCTTGCGTTGGACGCTGAGTTGCCAGGCTGTCCTGTTTATTACCAGCTTCCCCCATATACGTCTTCCAGCTGTTCATACAAAGTGCATCCTGTATGAAAAAAATATGCAATACCTGTTTTGTCTGTATCGATAGCTCCGTTACTGAGGCGCTCAGTGACTGATCCAACCCCGTGGTGCAGTGGGAGGGATTGCTTGGGTTCTGTGGCGTGGGACGGGGGAGGTGGGATTTTGTGTAGTTTTTCCTTTTCTTTTTTAATTGACCAAAGTTAATTAGCACGGCAGCAGAATCTCCCTCCTTCCACAGCAGGCTCTTGGTGGGTGGGAAGGAGACACACATATGTTCTGGTGTGGTGGTAGTGAGGGGGGATTCGTCATTGGTATTAGCACCGTGTTTCCTTTGAGAAGGGCAGATGCTTCTGAAGGTGGGAGGGGACGGGGATCCTAGAGCTGAGCTGTGAAGCCAGGGCCAGGTCCACACCCTCTGGTTTGGCCCCCTGACCTCAGAATCAAGGGCAGCTGGGGGATTGTTTCTATCTTCCTGGTGATTTTATTTTAAATCACATTGATTTACCTCCTGGAGAGGAGACTCCACTGGCTCCTGCTGTGCTGAGCCTCCTGCCGCACACCCAGAGCGCTCAGCAGCCACGCTGGACTCGCGGGCTCCCAGGGGTGGTGGGTCATTGGCACTGGCTGGAGAGGATGTGAGCCGGGCAGTCCCTAGTGATGGACATGGCCAGGCTCTCGGGAGACCCCCGCCCTGCATGCTTCACAGTGTGACGGGAGTGGAAGGGCGTTTTCAGGGAGATGGCGGGTCTGCGACGTGCTGGGCTGGCAGGGACGCGGTGGGCTGGAGCAGGCAGCAGTGAAGAGGAAGCGGGAGCAAGGGGTGCGAGCATCCAGATCAGAGACATAACGTGTGAGTGCTGGGCGGGCTGTTCCAGAGGAACCCAAGGGCCGTTGCCTCTCCAGGGTCTGCTGGGACAGTGCCCGCCGCTGGCCACGCCACCGTCATCAGGAGTCCCCCCTGTGACGGCAACGACCCAGGGTTCTTCTGGAACCAGGAGCAGCCCACAGGCTGTGGAGCCGCCACTTGCCTCTCTCACCCCACTGAGCCCAGATCAAAGAGACCCCTCCCCAGCCAGGGCAGGATTCACACTCCCTGGGTGCAGCCCCCCGGACATCACCCGCGTTTAAATGTATAAACATCAGTTCTCTGGAGGAGACTCACCAGGGCCTGCTCAGGGCCAGGCCATGTGGGGCTGAGTCAGCACAGGGGCAGTTGAGAGATCTGAGTGTCACATGCCCTCTCCAGTCCGATCAGGTCCGGGCTTCCCCAGGCCCTGGCACTTGCCATGAGCGGTGGGTGCTCCGTAGTGCCTCAGCCTGGTTTGGAAGGCAGGAGGAAGAAAATTAAAGTAACTTTTTTTGGTAAAAACCCTACAACAAATGGTTCCCGTTCCAGCCAGCGGCCGTCCCACATGTCACAAACCAGCACACACACACACACACACACACACACACACCCCGACACACACAGCATTGCATTCCTTTTGATTTATAAGGCAAGCTGAGGCTCTCCCTAATCCTCCGCCTCCGTGAGCTGGGGGAGCAAAGGAAAACAAGGCTGGCCATTAAAACAGCGAGCACTGGCAATGCTGGGAGATGCCGGGAGCGTCCTCCCTCCAGCTGGACATGACAGCTCTGGGCCCATTTCTGCTGCTCTCAGAGGGTCTCACTGACTGCTCGGGTTCTCAAGCTGTGTTATGTCTGCTTTACACCAGTGCAAGTGAGATCAGGGACAGGAGGGGACAGGTGGACGGAGCCGTCTGCAAGACTCGCTGCTTTAAAAACCCTCTGGGCTAAGGTCTTGCACCAGTCCTACAGCCCACTTAGGTGCCACATCAGCCCTTAAGTGGGACATAAGTGTTGGGGAACTTGCACTGCAGAGGGGTGAATCTCATCCCAGTAGAATGATCTCCTGCGCCAGCAGGCCGCTGCCGCGTTGCCGCTGCAGTATGAGTGCCCCTTCCGAGCCAGAGATGCCGTGGAAAGATGGAGGCTTTGCTGCCCCTTGCTCACACCATCTGCCGGTTCCACACACATGCACACAACGTGAACAATCAGCCAGAGCCAACGGACCCGGAAGCGAAATGTGGCTTTGTTTGAAGAGGAAGATTTTTGTGTCAAACGTGCTAGATGATGGGGTGGCCTGGGAGAGCGACCGGGACAGAGGAAGGCTAGAATCGTAGAAAGCTCTTCGTGGGTTTGTCTTTTTTTTATTGTTGCATTCTCCGTGCCGCGGGCCGGAGAGCGAAGGATTTGAAGCACGGGATGCATGCGTGGAAAGTCCTTGTGGGGATCTTTTTATGCAATGTGCAGTATTGTTTTCTGCAAGGACAATGCAACGCGGGTAGCTGTCCGTTTATTTTAAAAAGACAAAAAAAGTCAAAAAAGAAAAGAAAAGCAGATTAAAAAAACCCACACAAAAAAAGTCACCCGCAACCTAACCGACAAGTGACCAAGTTTGCAGGCCGCACGCCCGCTGCGACCAACTCTGCAGGCACCGGGCTGGGCAGTAACCCCCACAACAATCCAACCCCCTTAGTGCAAGAGCTCCTGACACAGCGACTGGCTTTGTGTTCATACCATGGAAAAGAAGGGGTGGAGTCAGGGGGCGCTGGACGCTTTCTTGGTGGATGAGGCATAGGAGAGGAGAACGTGTCTCCTAACCAGGTGACTCTCAGGCTGAGTCACCCTCCAATCACGCCCAATTGCTCACGCAGGCACAATGCCCACTGAGCTGAGCTGGGGTTTGGCCTGTGCATGGCTCATACAGCTGAGCCCTAAACAGAGTCTGGCGGAGAAAGCTTGGTGCACACAGCAGCCTCCCTCTGTGGCGGGAGTGCACAGCACCACTCGTGCTTTCTGGCCCACCCGAAATACACCAGCTCTCTGCCGGGTAAAGATCGGCTTCAGTTTTTCCATTTGCAGCCTGCAGATTCTGGCAGCTCTGCAGATGGCAGCTGTTGGGCCGGCGAGATCTCGGGGCCGGTTCAGGGCCACCAACCCCAACCCCAGAACTGTCCAGCTGCAGCACGTCATTTTTGTTGGCTTGTTTCAAAGACGGCCACAAAAAGTCCCCCATGAAGAAATTGCACCTTACCAAATGTTCCAACCAATCCAGACGGGCGCTGAGCAGCACGGGGGCGCCAGGTTGGCTAATTGCTTGGGTTCTTTCTCGTCCACCAATGAAAGGAAACACACACCGCCCCCTCCTCCTCCCCTGGGAAAATTTGCACTGTTCCACTCACCACACTTTTCTTTGCCGTTTTTTAGTTACCCCAGCCCAGGGGCCAGGGGAGGGGACCAGCAAGGGGGAGACCGAGGCAGGAGGGACCAGGATGGACTAGACGCAGCCGGAGAGCTCAGTATGATCAGACAGCCCAGAGACCAGGCACAAGAGTTCAGACCCGGATCCCCAGGCCTGGTTGGAGTCAGAGTTTCAGTTCAGGTTCTGGGGGCTGTGTGCGTCTGAAGCTGGGGCTCCTCGCTAGAGACCAGCAGGGCAATCCTGCACTCACGCGTGTAACGCCACCGACCCCCTCATTTACCCCGGTGTGCGCCAGGGCAGAATTCGGCTGCCTGGCCTCCACCCCCTTGTCTGAGACATGCCCCCAGGCCCCGCCTGAAGGGAATATGCAAATTCCATCACAGTCTCCATCTCCATTATCTTTTGTACCCTTGGAGGGTTCATTTGGTTTGGTTTGGGTTTGTTATTTTTTTTTCTCTGTGACTTTTTAACTCCAAACAAGGCAGCAGCCTGAGCTGGGGAGCAGAGATCACTGCGCGCGGTAGACACTTAGCACGGGATGTTGGGTTTGGTTGCTTCATTTTTTTTCTTTCTCTGCTGCATCGATACAATCACATAGTTCAGCCGTTGAAATAGACACATAGTCGTTCACAACGATCTCTGGAAATATCTTGGCAAGGCAAGGATCTTGGGGGGGGGGGGTGCTGCCAGGCACTGGCAGGACAGGCCCATGGGGGAGGAGGGGCACAGGCGGTGGCTGGAGAGGAAAACATCCCATCGGCATGAAGCTAAGGGGCTTGTTTCGTCACACAAATGCCTGGAACTTTTAGCTCTTCTAGAGTCTCTAGACAATCAGGTTGGGGAGCAGCCTGTGCAGCCTTCGCTGACATGGAGGGCGGACGGGGACTGCGATGGACCCAGTCCAGACTTCCTCCCGCGGTTCTGAACTGTCCCAATCCCCAACTTCCACTGAGAGACAATCCCAAGTCACACCCTAGGCCGGGGAGATCTCCTTCCCTCCAGCCTCTGAGCCATACCCTCAACCCTCACCAAGCAGAGACAGCCCCCATCCGCTGGTGCCCTCCATGCACAGCCGGGCAAGGCACGGTGCTTGCCAATTTTGTTCATGCACTACAGTTTCTCTAGAGGGTTCTTGATTTTTTTCGTTGTTGTTGTTGTCAACTTTAAAAAAACTAACACAAAAAGTTCTCGTGATCTATAAATAGAAAACCATGTACATATCTCTCTCTATGGTGCTACAGGGGCTGGATCTCAGAGCCTTGGGGACCCGGCACAAGGTCAAATGTGTCTACAGCTACCCCACCTGCTCCTCTCTGGAGAAGATGATGCTCCAGCTGTTCTGGTTTTAATGTTGTTTGTTTCGTGTAGGGAAGGAGGCTGGGGGCTGAGCATAGACCCTAAGAGCAGACGAGCCTTCGTCACAGCCCCGGGGCCCCCGAGCAGGCAAGGTCCCTTATACCATAAACGAGGGTATCATTTGTTTTGTTGTAATGTGAGTTGGAAATCGCGACTCGTTGTCTCTTCAGCTTGCACATGGATCTTGGGGCTTGGCTGCCACTTCCTCCCATATTTAGCTGAAGTATTGGGGCCTGGGGGGCAGATCCTCAGCGGACAAAAGGCCCCAATCCTGCTGCAGAGGAGTCGTACGCCCCTGTACAGCCAACTAGTGCAGCCCAAGCTGGAGTCCGGCCGTGTTCCACACAGCGCTGTGCTGAAGCGGGGCCGGGGGGGTCTCACTGAAGTGACTGAGCTCCCCCGAGAGGATTGAGCTAAACATGTGCCTAAATCTGTGCAAGTGCAGGCAGGAAATGCCTGTGGCTCCATTGAGGCCGCACGGGAGCTGTGCCGAAGGACTCCAGCGAGGGACGTCGCCCCTAGTCTCTCCCCCCACCCTCCTGCCCTGAGATGGCTCCCAGGGTAGGAGGCGAACTTACTAAAGTCCCCTTCACTGGGCCAATCCAGACCTTTGTAGATTAACAAGACTGGAATTCCTGTCGGGAACATCCAAGTTATCACAGGATCCTTCCCCGCTCCCCGTGTGTCAACCCCCGACTCCCTCAGAACTGGGCCGATTGGCTCTGGCGGTCCTGCATGCCCCAGAGCCCCACCTCTTCTCGTTCCTAACAATGACAACAGCCACAGTTTCACACACAACCAAAAAAAAAAAAAAAAAAAAGAAGGAGAAGGAGAACGAGAAGCAGCCAGCAGGAATCTGAAATACACCAATACCAAAAATTGTGACAAAGCAGTGCCTCTTCCTTACTGCCGGCTTCCTTCTCTTCTCTTGTCTTTTCTCTTTTTTTTTTTTTTTGCCCTGCCCGGCCCAGGATTTTGGCGGGCGGGCAGCCGGAGGGAGAGGGGATTGCTTATACAACCATCTTGGATGGTTCCTACTCAGCACTGCCTCTGTCCGAGGGAAAGCCCAGCTTTGTCCTTTGCTATGCTGTCGGGATGGGGCAAGGCGGTGGGCGGGGTCAGTGTTTTAGCCATGCCCACCCCGCCGGATCATTAGCAGAGGGGACGAAGGTTTTTTGTTTCATGAAGCCTCAAGAACTTTGTCCGAAAAAAAATCCAGGGCTTCCTTAGTGAGAAAATTGTGGCAGGGCAGGGGCCGGGGCGGGTACATTCTGGGGTTTCTTTCCCCTGGCATCTGAGCCAGCGCCTCCTGGAGCCGATGGGAAGCAACCCACGGCCACAGCTAGGCCTTGGCTCAGGTCCCCATGGCACGGCTTGGCCGGCGTTCGAATCCTGCCACGGGTTGCCAGGCTCAAAACGCCGCCATCCCAAGCCATTGGGCCAGCCCCAGAGCTGATTAGCACCCCCCGCCGCTGGCCGTGCATGGCAGGGTTTCGTGGGATGCGGGCGGCACGTCCTTTCCCACTGGGCTTTCTCCAGGCCGAGGCCGGCGAGGCTAGCGCCAGGGAGAAGATATTTCTCGGAGATACGCTGGGACCGAGGGGAACGTTCGTTTTTTTTTCTTTGGTTTTGATTTCCTTCAGAAGCTCTGTTGTTCCTTCCTTTCCGTTGCTACGGGACGGACATTACAGTCATAGTTACTCTGTTTCTTGCTTTTTGCTTGTGGCTTCACACTACACACGTACCACGGCACCAGGGAAGGCCAAGCCGCGGGGCGGAGATCTCATGGGCAGCTTTAGCCAGTGCCTTGTTGGCAAAGCTCTCGAATCAACCCCCCCCCGTCAACCCCCCGGCTCTCCCCCCTGCATGTAGAGCCCCTCCCCGTTCTCGCCCCCCCTCCCACCGGCTGGTTGCTTCCTTGGTGCCTCACAATATTTGATTATAACATTGTATGCAGTCATTATTGTTTAGCAGATGCTCCTGCCTACGTACAACTTACTGAAAGCGACTATGGGTTTTTTCCCCCCTATGCAAAAAAAAAACAAAACGAAACAAAAACAAAACAAAAAAAGTTTAAAAAAACAGAAAGAAAGGAAAAAAATAAGAAAAAATGTATAAAAATTAAACAAGCTATGCTTCAACTCTACCTCGTGTCTGGGTCTCATTCCGGCCGCCGGGCCGCAGCCTGCCAGCCTGGGATGTGGGTCGGTGGCATGAGCCTTGGTTAGTGGCTGGAGAAACTGAGGCACAAGCGGGGGCAGTGGCTTTAGCCAAGGACACACAGAGACACCCCGGGGGTCCCACTCCCTAGTTCCTGTGCGTCATCCCATTGGGAACAGCACTTTCCAGACTAGCGTGAGAAGATTGGTGACCACACTCTGGGCCTCAGTTTCTCCATCAGGATAGTGGGGACCCTGAGATGGACCCTGCTCCTGGCCAGAGCATCCTCAGTCCTGGAGGGTTTTGCATTTTTGCCTCTTGTCAAATAATCACTCCCGTTTGCCATTGGGGAAACTGAGGCACAAAGGTCCCGATTTGGGAACGCACAGAGGTGTGTGTTTAAGTCCCATGGACACCAGTGGGGCTTTAAGCATTGTGCTTTTCTGCTTTCTGGAACCAGGGTGCCAGGGGATGTGATCTGACATGAATCAGCAACACATCTAGGAACCCAGGTGTCTTGCCTTCTGTTCTCACTGCGACGTAACTCCGGTCTCTTCAGCCTGGGCTGGTCTCAGTCGGTGACACTGCTGCCTCTGCAACACCGGGGGGCAGGAACAGCCCCCAGCCCCCCACTGGGGACCCCGTCTCCAGAGCTCATCACAAGACCCCCCAGCCTCCACACAGGCCAGGAAATCAACTAACCAAGTCTCAGGGTATGGAGCCAAGATCGGATTGTTTAGCCTTAAACCAGATTAGTAAATAACCCAGGAAGAGCCCCTGCAGCATGAGCCAGGCAGCCCCAGACACGGCGGGTTGCTCCCCAGGGCTGAATTTGGGGTGCGTAGACCCCACAGCACAAGGGGCCCCTGCTGGCCAGAGACCCTCTTAAAGGGAATTATTTCTCACCCTGCCGCTCAAACATGGGTTGGGAGGTCACGGCCTCCAGGCGATCCCCATGCTGACCGCATGGTGGGCAGGTGCCCAGGACTCCCCCAGGCAGCCCCGTGGTGAGCAGGTGCCGGGGCTCCCCCATGCCATGGCCACAGCCCTGCAGGGTGCACATGCAGCAGTGAGGCCAGGCCAGATGAGCGAGATACCCTGCCGCCCAGACATTCCCCAATGCCCCACTTTGGTGACAGGCTGGTACGGCCCAGCCAGGGGTCCTGCCAGCACAGCAGGGACCGGGCCAGTGGGGGTGGGGGAGTGGTGGCATGAGACCCCAGCTACTCCCTGCAGATGTTGGTCCAGGCAGGGTTGTGTCCTGGCCTCACCCTGTGAGCCCTGCACATCTGTCACAGCTGCAGCCAGCGAGCATCTGAACCTGCTCTGATCCAGCCAGTTAGGGCCCCTGGCGACACAGCACTGCCCTGCTGCTTCGGCCCAGCTGCCTTAATTAGTTGCAATAAAGGGGTCCAAAGACTCCGAGATGTTCCCACGCCCCAGGCCCCATCCAGCATTAACCGGTGCTCAGCAGGGCCCTGGGTTGGTAGCTAGAGCACAGCACCGAGGCAGAGACACTGCCACAAAGCCTAGCAGGGTATTGCCTGAAACCCCCAAAAAGCAGAGAACCGAAACGGGGGCCCGAGCATTGACACTGGGCTGTGGGGAGGTTACCACAACCGAATCCAGACCCGGTCTCTTGGTCAGTCCGTCTTGGTGCAGAGGAAGGGCCAGTTCTGAAGGAGCGTCACGCTCTGCTTTCGGCAAAGCAGCTGGAAGGGGGAGAAGACAAGGGGGAGCAAAGCCGGGGTCTGTGGCTTTCAGCCAGGTTCTTGGGCGGCTGGTCAGGCACAGACGGACGCTCTGGTCTGCCAGCTCGGCCACAGCAGCTCTTGCTCCGGACCCTGGCTCAGCTCTGCAGTCTGGGCTGGCTGGGTCCCTCTCCGTGGGCCTCACCGGGCTGTGCCATGCAGCGCTGCCGGTGTCAGGAGCGGGACAAAGCCGAGCGAGAGCCGAGGGAGGGCAGGAAGGTGGGCATGGGAGGGAAAGGAAGGCAGAGCAGGATCAGTTGTGTCTCCTGCCAGTGTCCGCACTGGGGCAGCGATGGCAGGCCGGGGCCCTGCTGGAGAACCAGTGTCTGGTGTCACAGCCAGAAACCTTCCACCGCAGCCACTCTGGTAAGTCCGTCCGCCCCGCCCCAGCCAGGCAAGGGGTGGAATTAACCAGCCTCTCCTTGGGGTTTGGCCCCCATCAGGCCCAATCTCAGACACCCCAGTTTTGCTCCTCTTGTGCAGGCCAGTGAGGTAGCCCCTTAGCCCCAGTCCCTTCCCGCAGCATCTCCGGTTTCTTGCACAGCCCGGAGCCGTGTGACAATCCAGGACCTGTTGCCCGCGTCTCGGCCATTGGGCTAATGATGAACAGGGGCCTCAGTTCTCCCAGCCCCAGCCTCCCTCACTCAGGCTCTGAGGGCGGGAGTGGGGCAATGGCTGAGCAGGTCTGTCCCAGCCCCCAGCATGGGGCGAGCAGCGCAAGGGGCTGGGAGGCCCTGGGAGCTCCTGTCTCTGCACTCAGGGGCTGGAACATGTGTGAGGAGCTGGGGCCAGCCGGGCACAGCGCAGTGCAGGCAGCTGCAGTATAAACCAGCCCTCGCACACACCCACATCCAAACCCACCCCCTTCCACCCTGCAGCTCTGCCAATGCTCCTCACTCCCTACTCGCAGCCCCCTGCTACCCCATGGCACAGCTACATTGCAGGCAGTTCGGGCAGACCTGCCCACGCAAGCTCTAATCCAGCTGGTACAGCTAAAAATAGAATCACAGAATCATAGAATATCAGGGCTGGAAGAGACCTCAGGAGGTATCTAGTCCCACCCCCTGCTCAAAGCAGGACCAACCTCAACTAAATCATCCCAGCCAGGGCTTTGTCTAGCCTGACCTTAAAAACCTCTAAGGAAGGAGATTCCACCACCTCCCTAGGGAACCCATTCCAGGGCTTCACCGCCCTCCTAGTGAAATAGTGTTTCCTAATATCCAGCCTAGACCTCCCCCACTGCAACTTGAGACCATTGCTCCTTGTTCTGTCATCTGCCACCACTGAGAACAGCCGAGCTCCATCCTCTTTGGAACCCACCTTCAGGTAGCTGAAGGCTGCTATCAAATTCCCCCTCACTCTTCTCTTCTGCAGACTAAACAATCCCAGTTCCATCAGCCTCTCCTCATAAGTCATGTGCTCCAGCCTGCTGATCATTTTTGTTGCCCTCCGCTGGACTCTCTCCAATTTGTCCACATCTTTTCTGTAGGGTGGGACCCAAAACTGGAGACAGTACTCCAGATGTGGCTTCACCAGTGCTGAATAGAGGGGAATCAGGGCCGGCTCTAGCCATTTCGCCACCCCAAGCATGGTGGCACGCTGCGGGGAGCGCTCTGCCACTCGCCGGTCCCGCAGCTCCGGTGGACCTTCCGCAGGCTTGCTAAATTATGTGTGAGCAGGGGCAGGAATAGCAGGATGGGGGGACGCCTGCGGGAGGTCCACCGGAGCCGCCTGCCGCCCTCCCAGTAACCGGCAGAGTGCCCCCTGTGGCATGACGCCCCAAGCACGTGCTTGGCGCGCTGGGGCCTGGAGCTGGCCCTGAGGGGAATGATCAAGTCCCTCAATCTGCTGGCAGTGCTCCTACTAATACAGCCCAATATGCCATTAGCCTTCTTGGCAACAAGGGCACACTGCTGACTCATATCCAGCTTCTCATCCACTGTAATCCCCAGGTCCTCTTCTGTAGAACTGCTGCTTAGCCACTCGGTCCCCAGCCTGTAGCAGTGCATGGGATTCTTCCGTCCTAAGTGCAGGACTCTGCACTTGTCCTTGTTGAATCTCATCCGATTTCTTTTGGCCCAATCCTCTAGTTTGTTTAGATCACTCTGGACCCTATCCCTACCCTCCAGCATATCTACCTCTCCCCCCAGCTTAGTGTCTGAGGGCGCAATCCATCCCATCATCCAGATCAGTAATGAAAATAGCTGTGTGGACACGGCAGCTAGGCTCCCGCTGCCACTGTGCAGCCTGCTAGGCCCTGGCTAGGTACTCCCAGTGCTAGTCCATGCCAGGTCTGTGCCACTGGGTCTACACGGCGCGTTTAGCCAGGCTAGAGTAAGCCTAACGCTGGTCTGGCTCTCTGCACTGCAATCACACCTCAGAGACACACACACACACACACACAGAGCCTGCCCTTGGGTCATCACCACAACAGCAATCTTAATGACGCTTAGTCCTGACCAGTCGTTACCTTCCCCATTGCTGCCCTCCCATCCTGCTATTCCTGCCCCTGCTCACACATAATTTAACAAAAGTTGATCACCAGGCCCGTGGTACTCAGCCTTTGGCTCAAAGCTCCAGATCCTGGAGTCCTGGACTCACAGGAGCCACCCAAAAACACGTAAGTTACACGTACGTGTGTGTGTGTGAGAGACAGAGAGGGGGGCCATCCCATGTTTCTTTATCTCTGTACAACAAACTCGGAGTTGCTGAGCTCTGCAAAAAGCAGCGAGAAACACCCCTGGCGAATGTAGGTCAGGTCTGCTCCGTGCTGTTATTGATCATTGTGACCGGGCGCCTGGGATGCGCCAGGCTGAGAATGCCACACTCAGGGGCGACTGCAAGAAATGAAGCAGCCACTCCCCAGAGCTGGCGCTTGCTGCTATAATTAGCTTCACCAAGCCAGTAGCAAAGGGTGTCTGTAGCACCACCCTGGTTAACCAGCAGCCAAACACCATCCTCCTCAGGCCTTCCAGCCTATGCCTGCCATCCAGATAGGTCTAATATGGTGTTGTCATAGCATTCCCTCTCAGATTTGAACCTTAGAGTTCAGAAAATGAGATACTAGCACCTGAATCCTCTAAGCTTAATTACCAGCTTAGATCTGATAGCACTGCCACCACAAAAATATAGTGTTTTGGGGCACTCTGACCTCCCCAACCTTCCCGGGGGATCCCAAGAACCCAGATCCCTTGGGTTCTTAAAACAAGGAGAAATAAACCATTCCCCCACCTTTCCCCCTCCCAGAATTTCCCTCCCTGGGCTATCCTGAGAAATACTGATCCAACCTCTTAAATCACCATACAGAGAAGCATCTCCCTTCCCTTCCACAAAGAGGCAAACAGATTCAAGGAAAACAAAGGGAGATTCTATCTCTCCCCCCTCCCATCTCCCCCACCTGTCCTGGTGAGTTATCCCAATCCCCTGGAATAAAACCAGGGAAACAAGGGGAAAAAAATCAATCAGGTTCTCTAAAAAGAAATATTTTAATAAAAGAAAGGAAAAAGTAAAGAATTATCTCTGTAACTTCAAGATGTAAATATTACAGGATCCTATAGCTTACAGACACCAGAAAGAGACTTTCCCCCCACTACCAATACAAATCAAAATATTCCCAGCAACTACACATATAAAAGTTAACCAGCCAGATCCACAATTGCAAATAGAGTAAAACAATTAAAAAGCCTAACAGCCTGTTTTTACTTACTATTTGAAAAGAAACTTAGAGAGCCTGTAGTAATGTCTGGTCTCTCTCAGACCCTCCGAGAAAAGAACACAGAACGGACAAAGAACACACACAAAAGCTTCCCTCCATCCAAATTTAAAAGTATCTTGTCTTCTGATTGGTCTTCTGGTCGGGTGACCAGTTCCCTGCTTGTAACCCTTTACAGGTAGAAGAGCCATTACCCTTAACAATCTGTTTATGACAGGTGTGAGATAACTGACAACCCAATTCACCCTGTATGGGCCCTGCCCAATTCATGGGCCATTCTGGTAAGTTCCACGGGTGCAGCATTTTAAAAATCTTGAATTTCCCGGTTTCTGATATTTAAATCTGAAACGTCTCAATGGTGTCACAAATCATGAATATGCATTAAAAATATAAACATGTAAAGCTTGTAAATCAGCTGGTCTCAAATTGGGGCGGGGGTCCCAACTCAAAAGGGGGTGTCAAGGCTATTGTAGGGGGATGGGCATGGTATTGCCACCTTTACTTCTGCGCTCCCGTCACAGCTGGGCGGCTGGAGAGTAGCAGCTGCTGGCCGGACACCTAGCTCTGATGGCAGCGCCGCCACCAGCAGTACAGAGTATGGGTGTCAACTCCATGCCCCCCCAAAACACATGCACATAATGGCCAGATTTCACAGGGGAGGCCAGATTTCACAGGGGGACCAGATTTTGTAGAACTGATAAATGAAATTGTTTTTAATTTATTAATGTAACTTCTGTTCTCCATCCACACTACACTTGCCTACACTGTAACTTCTGTTCCATATTGTAATTCAAACCCCATTTTAAAACACTCACTCCATTTTGTAAAAGCTTCCTCCAACCTTCATTTTTGCAAACCCTGCTGTAATCTTATTAGTTTAGTTTAGATGTGTGAATGAGGTATGTATGGATGACAGAATCAACCTCCAGCCCCAGCCTGTCCTGATGAGATAAAGTTCAAACACCAACGGCTGAAGACCTAGACAACAGCCCTAAACAAAGTAAGAAGCATCCACCCTAAAAAGAAAAGGACAACAGAACAACAGAAGGAAGATCAAAGCCAGGTTCAAGACTTAAAGTCACGCCTGCAATTGATGGGTGATCAATCCAAACCCAGAGGCAGCGTGACACAGCAAGACCTACAGACTTTGAATCCAAACGAAAAGCCTATAAAAAAGAAGGGTGAGATGAGAGACTTTAAAAGCAGCAAAGAATCCTGTGGCACCTTATAGATTAACAGACGTTTTGGAGCATGATCTTTCGTGGGTGAATACCCACTTCCTCACATGCATCTGATGAAGTGGGTATTCACCCACGAAAGCTCATGCTCCAAAATGTCTGTTAGTCTATAAGGTGTCACAGGATTCTTTGCTGCTTTTACAGATCCAGACTAAGACGGCTACCCCTCTGATACATGAGAGACTCTGGATAACATTCTGCTGCCAATATGGAAGGACATCAGTGCCTGCCCAACAGAGATCCAGCTTGTCCTTGTGCCTGGCTTTCCTGGCCAGTTAGCCACCACAAGCTACGAACCCAAGCTACAAAATCAAATTATGAACTTAAGCTATCTTCAGGACTGGTAACTATGCAGCAGCTGCAGAACATCTGATGGATGTGTGTGTGTGTGTGGGTGTGGGTGTGTATAGGTATTAGGTATAATGTGTGTCTATAAGAATTAAGATATTAGTTATTAGTCATAAATCAAATTGTTATCATAATAAATGTGGTATCTTTGTCTTGCCCCCTGAAAAGATCCTGTGTAGTTTTGTCTGTACAACAATTTCACAGTCCAGGACAAGTTTTTCACGGCCATAAATCTAGTAGAGCCCTAACCATATGTAAAAGCAGCAAAGAATCCTGTGGCACCTTATAGACTAACAGACGTTTTGGAGCATGAGCTTTCGTGGGTGAAAAGCTGGGAGTGCCACCAGCACTCCCAGCTACCTCCATGACACCACTGATTTCCTGAGGAAACTACAATGCATTGGTGACCTTCCAGAAAACCCCATCCTAGCCACCATGGATGTAGAGGCTCTCTACACAAACATCCCACACACAGATGGAATACAAGCTGTCAGGAACAGTATCCCTGATGATGCCACAGCACAACTGGCTGCTGAGCTCTGTGCCTTTATACTTACACACAACTATTTCAAATGTGATGACAATATATATCTCCAGATCAGTGGCACCGCTATGGGCACCCGCATGGCCCCACAATATGCCAATATTTTTATGGCCGACCTGGAACAACGCTTCCTCAGCTCTTGTCCACTCACGCCCCTTCTCTACCTACGCTACATTGATGATATCTTGATCATCTGGACTCATGGGAAGGAGACTTTGGAAAAATTCCACCATGATTTCAACAGCTTCCACCCCACCATCAACCTCAGCCTGGACCAATCTACATGGGAGGTCCACTTCCTAGACACCACAGTGCAAATAAGTGATGGTCACATTACCACCACCCTATACCGAAAACCTACCGACCGCTATGCCTACCTTCATGCCTCCAGCTTCCATCCTGGGCACATCACACGATCCATTGTCTACAGCCAAGCACTGAGGTACAGCTGCATCTGCTCTAACCCCTCAGACAGAGACCAACACCTACAAAATCTCCACCAAGCATTCTCAAAACTACAATACCCGCACGAGGAAATAAGGAAACAGATCAACAGAGCCAGACGTATACCCAGAAGCCTCCTACTGCAAGACAAACCCAAGAAAGAAACCAACAGGACTCCACTGGCCATCACATACAGTCCCCAGCTAAAACCCCTCCAACGTATCATCAGTGATCTACAACCCATCCTGGACAATGATCCCACACTTTCACAGGCCTTGGGTGACAGGCCAGTCCTCGCCCACAGGCAACCTGCCAACCTGAAACATATTCTCACCAGCAACGGCACACTGCACCATAGTAACTGTAGCTCAGGAACCAATCCATGCAACAAACCTCGATGCCAACTCTGCCCACATATCTACACCAGCGACACCATCACAGGACCTAACCAGATCAGCCACACCATCACCAGTTCGTTCATCTGCACGTCCACCAATGTAATATACGCCATCATATGCCAGCAATGCCCCTCTGCTATGTACATCGGCCAAACTGGACAGTCCCTGCGGAAAAGGATAAATGGACACAAATCAGATATTAGGAATGGCAATATACAAAAACCTGTAGGAGAGCACTTCAACCTCCCTGGCCACACTATAGCAGACCTTAAGGTGGCCATCCTGCAGCAAAAAAACTTCAGGACCAGACTTCAAAGAGAAACTGCTGAGCTTCAGTTCATCTGCAAATTTGACACCATCAGCTCAGGATTGAACAAAGACTGTGAATGGCTTGCCAACTACAAAACTAGTTTCTCCTCCCTTGGTTTTCACACCTCAACTGCTAGAACAGGGCCTCATCCTCCCTGATTGAACTAACCTCATTATCTCTAGCTTGCTTGCATATATATACCTGCCCCTGGAAATTTCCACTACATGCATCTGATGAAGTGGGTATTCACCCACGAAAGCTCATGCTCCAAAACATCTGTTAGTCTATAAGGTGCCACAGGATTCTTTGTTGCTTTTACAGATCCAGACTAACATGGCTAACCCTCTGATACCAACCATATGTGAGGTTCTACTCATGGCAAAGGGTCAGACACTTCCCCCCAGCTCTTACCCAACTATCACACTCTCAGCCAAGCCTTAGTGAACTAACTGCAGCTTTATTAAGCCGAGAGGAGCTATAGATGGTTAATAGATCACACACCGCCAGCCGATTGCAAAGCCCTTCCTGCAGGGTTGTGTGGCGACGGACTAGACGCCTGGCTTGGAACCCTAGTGTGAGGAGCTTGAGGGGTTAATGTGCACAACAGTGAGTGTGTCTGGGGTGAGGGTGGCCAGCAGTGCATGGGGGTGAGTGTGCACAGTAGTGCATGGGGTGAGTGTGCACAGGAGGGTGAGGAGTGAGTGTGCACAGCAGTGTGTGGGTGAGGGGTGAGTCTCCACAGCAGTGCATGGGGGTGAGTGTACACAGCAGTGCGGGGGTGAGGGACGAGTGTGCACAGCAGTGCATGGGGTGAGTGTGCACAGCAGTGTGTGGACGAGGGGTGAGTGTGCACGGCAGTGTGTGGGTGAGGGGGTGAATGTGCACAGCAATGTGTGCAGTAACCTAGTGACTCTCCTGCACTCCTGGCTGTCCCCCCTGCCCCCCCCAGCTAAGGGCCAGGACAGGGGGCGATGGGGATTCTGTGCTGACAGCGGGAGGAGGGGGTACAATGAGGATTCTCATCCTTTGGGACCCACCAGCTCCTGGGACACTGACCCCCCCCCCCGATCCCAGTGGGATCCTCCTCACTGAGACCCACCCCCCCCCTCCAGCCAGAAGAGCCCTGCCCCGGCCGCACTGAGCAAAAGGTGGGGGGGTGACGCTGGTGCCTTCCAGCCCCAGGGAACCACCCTGCCCCCCGCCCACCCCCCCACACATAGGCTCCTTCACCCTGTGCTTGCAGAGTCTCTTCCTTGAGGGGCCAGAGCCTGCACTGCCAGGTGAGGGAGCCCCACCCCATCTGGCCCCAAGCACAGGGGCAGGGGCAGGGACCAGACCAGGGCTCCTCAGGGGCTAGGTGGATTCAGCAGCTGCCAATCCTCCATATGCTCCCAATGCCCCCCATTCTCCCACTGCCCCTCGTCTCCCAGTGGTCCCAGAGCCACCAACCCCAGCGCCCGACTCCCCAGCCCTAATGCTTGGAGGGCAGCAGTGCCCAGCTGCTGAGCTCCAGCCCCACAGAGCCCTGGGGCTGCCCAAGGCCAAGGCCTGGGGTGGGACCGGCCAGGCCCCCACAATCATTCCCCTGTCAGCGCAGTGGGTGACATGCAGGACAAGCCCACGGGCTCAGCTCACAGAACAGTCAAACTCCTGAAAGCCACCCCCTGCCCCCAGCCCAGCGCCCCTCACCCAGCAACAGCCCCACACGGCCTGGGGCCTCTGCACAGGGGCTCAGGACACCTGGGGACTAACCCCTGCTCTGCCACTGTGCTGCTGGGTGGCCTTGGCCAAGTCCCCACCCACCCAGTGACTCAGTTTACCCTCCCACTCTGTGTCCATCTGATTTCTTTCGGGGTGTGATGAACTAGGAATGTTCTTAATGTTTTCTCTGAATACTGTGTTGGTGCCTCAGTGTCCCCATGGCAGTTCTTAAGTAGCTGGCAGAGCAAAGGGCCAGTGCACCTAAATGCCTGACACTCTGTCTCCTAGCAACTGATGGCCTGGGCCCCCCCTCTGCAAAGGTGCCAGCTGAAGGTGTTGGAGACAAAGGGATCAGGTGACCTCCTGGCCCGGGAAAGGGGCTGAGCAGAGAGGAGGGGCTGGGGGGGGTTAGTCTGGAGCTGGCTGGGGTCGAGGAGTGAAGTGCAGACGTGGGGGTCTAGTTCACTACCCCCTAGAATGGACCCGGCCGAGGGGTCTGGTTCTCTGTATCTACAAGCTCTGTTTTAGACCCTGTTCCTGTCATCGAATAAACCTCTGTTTTACTGGCTGGCTGAGAGTCACGTCTGACTGCAAAGTGGAGGTGCAGGACCCTGTGGCTTCCCCAGGACCCCGCTGGGGTGGGCTCGCTGTGGGAAGCGCACGGAGGGGCAGAGGATGCTGAATGCTCGAAGGAGAGACCCAGGAGGTGAAGACGTGTGAGCTTCTTGCCCTGCAGACAGTCTGCTCCAAGGGAGAGGAGGCTCCCCAAAGTCCTGCCTGGCTTTGTGGGGAGCAGTTCCAGAGCATCACCTGGTGACTCTGTGACACGGGACCTGTCACTCACATGGGGTCTGAGCAGCACCAGGGCAGTGGGTCCCAGATCTCAGGGGGCCCCCTGGGTCTCTGCTATGACACCCAGTGCTAATAACCTGCCAGCTCATGGGGGGCAGGGGCTCTGTGACCCCCTGGTGACTACCAGGCAGTCAAGGCAGCTGCCCCCAGGGACCAGCCTGGCCCGGGCAATTAGAGCAGCGCAGGAGAACAGTCGAGCCGAGGGGGAAGGGGGAGGCAGGGAAAATGGCTCCTGAAGCCAACTGCCCCCAGCATGCAAAGCCAGCCTTGCCTCCCCACCAATCGCTAGCCTCCCAGCCGACCTAGGAGCCCCAACAGGCAGCAAAAGAGGGGCCCCCATCCCCCGCTAGCTGCGAAAACACACCCAGGGCAGGGTCACATGCAGCGGCTGGGGTGGGTCCCCCACGCCCGCTGCCAGGGCGCTCAGCGCGCATGGGGCTGGGCGATCGGGCAGCCTGGGTTTAAAGGGGCAGGCACATGAGTGGAGATGGCACCGAGATGGAGGGGAGGGCGCGAGGGCCCACGCAGGCTCCCCGGGCTGTCCCAGCCCTGCACATTCTGCCAGCAACGGAGCCTGGGAACGTTCCCGGGGAAGCCCAAGTGTCCTTGAGTCAGAGGTGTGGGCAGAGCGTGGGCAGCATTTCCTAGCACCGCTGGTGCCCTCAGTCCCAACCTGGATCCTGAAGAGCTGGGGCGGGGGCCGGGGGGGCTCTGTCTGGCAGAGCGTGTGGATAGAGCCGTGTGCCCTGGGGCTAGAGTGGGGAGGGGGGCTGGGGGGGGCTCTGTCTGGGAGGGTGCGTGGATAGAGCCGTGTGCCCTGGGACCGGGGCAGGGGGGGCTCTGTCTGGCAGAGCGTGTGGATGGGGCCGTGTGCCCTGGGGCTGGGGGAAGGGGGGCTCTGTCTGATAGGGTGTGTGCATGGAGCCGTGTGCCCTGGGGACGAGGCAGGGGGGGCTCTGTCTGACAGGGCGCGTGGATGGAGCTGTGTGCCCTGGGGACGGGGCAGGGGGGGCTCTGTCTGGCAGGGCGTGTGGATGGGGCCGTGTGCCCTGGGGCCGGGGCAAGGGGGGCTCTGTCTGGCAGGGCGTGTGGATGGGGCCGTGTGCCCTGGGGCTGGAGGAGGGGGGGCTCTGTCTGATAGGGTGTGTGCATGGAGCCGTGTGCCCTGGGGACAGGGCGGGGGGGCTCTGTCTGATAGGGTGTGTGCATGGAGCCGTGTGCCCTGGGGACGGGGCAGGGGGGGCTCTGTCTGACAGGGCACGTGGATGGAGCTGTGTGCCCTGGGGCCGGGGCAAGGGGGGCTCTGTCTGGCAGGGCATGTGGATGGGGCCGTGTGCCCTGGGGCTGGGGGAGGGGAGGGCTCTGTCTGGCAGGGCGGGTGGGTGGGACGGTGTGCCCTGGGGCCGGGGCGGGGGGGGCTCTGTCTGGCAGGGCTCATGAGTGGGGCCGTGTGCCCTGGGGCCGGTGGAGGGGGGCTCTGTCTGGCAGGGCACCTGGATGGGGCCGTGTGTCCTGGGGCCATGTGCCCTGGGGCCGAGGGAGGGGGGCTCTGTCTGGCAGAGCGCTTGGATAGAGCCGTGTGTCCTGGGACCGGGGCCGGGGAGGCTCTGCCTGGCAGGAGGTCAGTGCTCCCAGGATGCAGCCTCCCCACTCACAGTCTCTGCCAATGTCCCCACCAGGCTGCCCAGCCCCGCAGCAGGCAAAGACCAGCCCCTGCAGCCTCCAGCTCAGCTCCTGGCACGCGGGCAGACCCTGACCAGGAGTCACAGCACCCGTGGCCCCGTGGTCTCTGCAGCACCCCGAGCTGGAGGCAGAGCACCCCTAGGCAGCAAGGGGTGGGGGGAAGGGACTTGCCCCCAGGGGGCCACTTGAGGGCTGTCCTGTGTTTTTTAAACACAGTGCTGGCTCCCTGCTCAGCCCGCTTGCCCTGCCAGGAAAAGGATGGGGAGGGACCGTGGCTAGGGCGGGCAGGGTCCCCAGGTAGCTGCCAGCAGCGGGCAAAGCTGGCCTTGTCCATGCAACCCCAGGCCCGTGTGCTGGGGCCAATGCCATGTCGGCCTGGGGAGCCCCTGGGGGCAGTGCAGGGACCGGCCCTCGGGGCTGCCTCACTAGGCTTCCAGGGTCTCCGCTGTGCAGGCGAAGGGGGCCCAGGGCCTGCCCTAAGGAGGTGCTTGTTGTACAAGCCCAGAAGGGCTCAGCCTGGGAGTGGGGACAGCAGAGGTTGCAGGCTGGGTCCCTGCAGCACAGCTGTGCATGCAGGTCTGTGTGGGCCACATGCATGGACCCAGCCTCTCCTGGCCCCCCACAAGCGGGCAGGGCTGAGCTGACCCACTCACGAGGGGGCGTCACTTTCTGATGGATGAGCTTGTAGGACGCTGCCTGGGCCCGACTGGCTGGTCAAACGGACAGGACCATGCACCCTGCAGTGTGTAGCATAGTCTCTGGCAGGAGGAAGAGCCTGTGGGGGGCGATTTCCTGGATCTGACCCACATTCCACCCCCAGCTCTTCACTGAGCTTAGAAATTCACTTTATTTTATGCTATGTCCCGGTGATCAGCTTCAACACAACCCCCTCGAGCTGCATGGGCCAGTGCATCTAGGGTGACCAGAAGTCCCGACATTAGGGGCTTTGTCTTATATACACAACTGTACCCTCCCCCACGAGAAAAAACATGTCCCAATTTCCCACATTTGCTATCTGGTCGCCCTAAGTGCAGCCTGTGGCGCAATGGGCTCAGGCTCTCTGCACACTCAGGCAGACATCTCTGCGTTGGTCTCACACACACTACATCCTGCTCTTAGGCCTTTCTTCACAATCACAAGGGCCAAAACCCTTTATTACCGTTGTTATTCGTACAAATGCAAGTGCAGATTCTGGAGCCCAATTCTGCGGCATTGGGAGGGAAGGGGGAAGTCTGCAGTCTCAGAACACGTGGGGCCCGGCCACCAGGCCATAATCCGCTCGCCTCCTGTTCCTCCCCTCATTTCTCTAGCTGGGATTTACTCTCCGCTTTCCCTCCTGGCTGCCAGCGGGTGGCACCAATCAGCACTATAATGTTTTCAGCCCAGCTGGGCAGCGCAGGGGGCAGAGCATGGCACTGGCGCCCGTGGCCCAGCCGGGCTCAGAGACGCAGGGAGATTGTTCTGCTCCCTCCCCGCTGCAGTCCACAGGCTCCTGCGCCGCACGCCCAGCCCACGCAAGGCCCAGCCTGGACCCCGCTGCGGTGCTGCCGGGGGGCTTTGGGGAGAATCCCCTCCAGGGAAGGGGAGAGGGAGTTTGTCCGGCACAGGGTAGTGAGGGGACGTCTGTTCCCGCTGCACCCCTGGGCCCTGCACAGCAGCACACAGAGGAGGCCTCCGTGCTGGGCCAGGGAGGGGCTGGGCAGAGCTGGGCACAGGGAAGCAGTGAGTTGATTTGTGTGCCGGGTGGCACAGCGGGGCACCGTGGTGGCAGTGGCAGCAGTTCCGTGGTCTCCCACCCCGCCGGACTCGCAGGCTTCTCACAGGGAGGTTGTTTTATTTTCTTTCCTCTCGTTCTGCTCCTCCTCACCGTCCGCCTCCAGCGCTAGGTTGCTGTAGATGTTTGAGACCTTCCTGCTGAACAGGAGAAACAGCGAGGAAATGTGGGGCCCCAGGGCGGGGCTCGGGCCGGGGGGGTGAGTGGGCAGCTCCCTGGGACGACTGGTGCATGCTGAACCTGGGTTCAGATCCCTCGGGGTAATGGCCGCTCGCTGGCTCCCCTGGCCGCGGTGCCACGTGTTCAAAGCACAGCTTGCCTTGCCCGCACTGGGGCTTTAACACGGGTTCACTAACACAGCTGTGGGGCAGGCTGTGAGCTCAGCAGGGCCAGGCCAGTCTCTGGCTGTGCGGCACCCTGCCCACTGGGGCATTCAGGTGCCTCCAGGAGGGGAATCGTCAATAACGGGAAGGGGCGACGGCCTCAGAGACAGGGAGCTGGCTGGTCCCTGTCCGATGGGCTCCGCCTGTCTGCTCCCATCCCAGCAAGCCAGTGGCTACCTAGGGCGTCCCATTTGCCACTGCACTGCTGGCCAAAGCCATCCAGGCCCTGAAGGCAGCAGTGGGGATGGAACCCAGAGTCTCCTGCTCCATAAAGCTCCACCCCTGAGCAGCAGGAGGATCCTCACTAGCCATTATCAGTATAGGGTGCATGAAACGCAGCTGAGCAGCCCCAGTTCCCACCAGCTGCAGCGTCTGGCAGTGTGGGGAACCCCCCCCCTCAGAGAAGGCGCCTGCTTGTCACCGTTCCTACTGAGTAGCTGAGACAGGTACTGTGCGTGGCCCTCACCTTTCATTTCTACCCACGCCACTGAGCGTGCACGAGCACCTGCACGTACCCAGCCACACGCATGAGCATGAGCACACACATGAGTACACGCACACACACACCAAGCACAAGCACACACACCTGCACACACACACACATACACAAGCACACATATCTGCACACACATACACAGAGGCATACATATATGCACACACACGAATGCATGCACACACAGGTGTTGCTATAGCGAGCCAGACCTGCCCAGTGGCTGGGGTCCTGCCTGCTGCTTGGCCTCTACTCCCAGCTCTGCCACCAATTCCCTTCCTCGCCTTCATCTCCTTTGTCATGCCTGTGAGCGTCCTGGGGGGTGCTGGCTCCACATGGGTGTCCCTGGGGTAGCGGGGCCCTGAGCTCACTTGGGGTGTTGGCTCAGCGTGGGTGTTCTTGGCATACGGGGGCCCTGAGCTCACTTGGGGCATCTAGATGTTCCAGCTGCTCCTGTCCCGGGAGGTGGGTGTCCAAGCCACGGGCAGAACCGATTTCTTAGGGCCAATAGGCACAACAGGGCTGCTGGCAGGACAGGATATTCCTGGGGGCCTCCAGTTGGGAGGGATCCAGCCAGAGCCCTTAGCTGGCCCCATCCCATAGGCCCTGGGCACCCCACAATCACCAACACCTGAGGGGCGGGGCAGGGCCGTTACCCCCTTGTACAGATGGGGCCTGAGGCCCAGAGAGCCAGTCTGGCCCGAGGGAGCGTGTAGCAGAGCTGGGCATTATAATCTGCTTGCCAGGCCGGCACCCGACCACTAGGCCACCCATCCTCCCAGTGCCAGCTGCACCTCCCAGAGCAGTGAGCGGTCAGGGTTAGCTGCCTGCGGCTGGGAGCCCCATGTGAGGCAGGCGTCAGGAGTTCTTATGCTGATCCAAAGTCCAGCAGCAATGGGCCCTGCCCCACCTCCCCTTCCATCTCCAGGTGCAGGAGGCTGAGCCGATCCGCCTGTAGGGAGGGCCAGGGACTCACCCCAGGCCATGCAGCAGAGCCAGGGTCACTGGCCCATTGGCCACAGCCCACGCTGCCTCCCCCCCTGCCCTGCCACCAGGGGTCACTGCAGCCAGTGCACCCCGGAGAACCCCCAAAACACCGCTGCTCCAGGGCTGCAGCCAGAGAGGCAGACGCTTTACCTGGATTGGGCAGGTTCTCCCAGTGGCTTCTCCTCATTCCTGTGAAAAGAGCAGGGGGGACAGGGAGTCAGAGGGCGTCATGCGGCAGGGGGGCCCCCGGACGTGCACTGAGGAGCCCCAGTCAGCCCCAATGGGAGCCTCAGTACAGAGTAGCTGCTGTCCCCTGGTGCAGCGGGGCCCTCATCCTGCTCTGGATACACAATGCGCCCATCCTGCTGCCCCGTCGGGCGCTAACAAGTGCAGCCGGTGAAACCCTTGTTGTCTGCACCATCGTCCACGAGAAAATGCCCATTTTGCCAAACGTTTTTGATTTCCCAGTGGGAAAATGGACAGGGTGGTGCCCAGCTGCCCCCTACAGCTCTTGTCCACTTTCACTCTGCCAGAGAAACTGTCAGAAATCCCCAAGGGCGAAGAGCCCGAGTGCCCAGCCGTCCCCTCAGAGCTCTCTGCCTCGCCACCTCCCACAGCTGGGGGCTGGCTGCGGGTGAGTGTCCGGAACTGTGGCCTCTCCACCCCATGGGCTCGGTCAGTTTCACAAGAGGGCATCCAGCCAGCTGAAAAATACAACATCTTTCCCAGGAAAGTATTTCTGTTTTCCCGTCATCGGTGCTTGAATTAAGAAACGCCAGCACTACAGCTGGCCAGGCCAGGCCAACTTAATCCAGCCGTCTGCTAACAGCACACAGGAGCCAGCTCTCCTGGGTCTCTGGCCAGTGCCTTACACCCAGGAAAAGAGCCATTCTCCTCTTTCAGGTCCCTGCCTCCTTCACTGTCCTTCCTGGGCACTGAATGAGGCAGGGGTCCCGTAGGGCAAACAGCGCGTTATCTGGTGGGGAAAGGCTGTATTGTCATTACAGCTGATGGGTATTTTTCAACAAAATGGGGTGGGGAGGTGTTAGAAATGGCCAACTCGTGGTTTTGACAAAACTTCCTTGGGAAAGTGTCTTGGGTCCAGGTTGGAATTTCTAGCTAGGGAGCAGCCCTCACCCCAGGGTGGCGGTAGTTTAGTGAGGTGGGGGTGTTTATCTGTGACGGAGGCGAGCCAGGGTCAAGTCCCTGCTCCAAATTAGGCAGAACAAGGACCTGCAGCTGGGATTCTCACACCCCAGGGAAGAGCCTGCAGCAGTGGGACTGGGTTATTCTGAGTGGGGCCACTCTCGTGTGTGGTTTGGGATGACAAATTTGGAAAGGTCCCACTCTCATTCTGACATGGAATGAAAACAAATCCGGCACTTTGCCATTTTTTGCAACTTGAAATTCTCATTTATGACCAGCCGTACCCCGGTGTGAATGCTCCAGGGGGATGAATTTAAACAAAAGCAGAAATGCATGATCATAATAATCATCCCCCAGAAAGCCACAAACAGGGCTGGAACCCAGGACCTTTAGATCCACAGCACAGATCCTCTGCTACTTAAATTTAAGGAAGCTTGCTGAGGTAGTAGGTTGTTATCCTCCATCTGGACCAGTCACTTGAGGGCACCTGCTAATATTTGTGAGCCAGAAGAGGAATGAAGTGAAGCTGGAATGGTGGGAGCTGCTCCTGGCTCTCCAAAGGAATATCATCTAGATCAGTTCTCAGCCCGTGGATCAGGACCCAAAATTGGGTCACAGAAATGTTTCAGAGGGTGGCCTTGCAGCTCCTGCAGCTCTGGTCCCAGAGGGCTGGCTGGGTTAGCCCCCCTGCTCCAGGCATGGCGACTCCAGGGTCCCAGGGTCACTCATGACGACAGGAGCCCGGACAGGCCAAAACCGAGTGAGTGGCACACGTGAGCCAGGGCACAGCTCCACTCACACCAGTTTGGTGCATCAGAAGGACGGGGCCAAATGTGAGCAGCGCTGCCAGAGCCGAGAGCCAAGCCCAGGCAGCCCCACAGCACAGGAGCTGCAGAAGTCTCCACTGTGGGGTGAGTGGTGGGCAGGACCCAACCCTCCTCCCAGGGGAGGGGCCAAGATCCAACCGAAACCACCCAGGACCTCCAACTCCAGGCTATTTACTGGGTCACAACGAGTCATAATCATTTACAGAGGGGGCCCGAGCCCATAAAGGTTGGGACCCACTGGTCTAGTGTGTGCAGACGCCACAGCCAAGCGCTTGGATTCAGCCTGGTTGCTCGGAAAGGCCAGTAGGTGTGTGGATGACACTGGCGCCCATTCAGAGATGGCTGTGCCTGACGTTCCCTCCAGGGGCGGCTCTAGACATTTCGCCGCCCCAAGCACGGCTGCAGGCCATGGGGGGGCGCTCTGCCGGTCGCTGGTCCTGTGGCTCCGGTGGACTTCCCACAGGCGTGCCTGCAGAGGGTCCGCTGGTCATGCGGCTCCATCGAAGCGGCGGGACCAGCAGACCCTCCGCAAGTACGCCTGCGGGAGGTCCACCAGAGCCGTGGGACCAGCGGACCCTCCGCAGGCAAGCTGCCTAAGGCAGCCTGCCTGCCGCCCTCCCGGCGGCCGGCAGAGCGCCCCCCGCAGCTTGCCGCCACAAGCACGCACTTGCCATGCTGGGGCCTGGAGCCGCCCCTGGTTCCCTCGCAGCAAAGGGCCTGCTCCTTGCCTGCCTCTGGCAGATGGGCTGGGAAGCCTTGATGACTAGGAGCTGTGAAGTGCACAGAATTATGACCTGAGTCTGGGAGAGAGACAGGACTAGAATCCAGTGTCCTGCTGGCTCCCTCCCGGCACGCCTTCTTGCTGCCACTTGTCCAGAGCTCAGGCTCTGTGAGCCTGGAGCACGTGCAGTGCAGCTGGAAAGCTCAGAGACTTTAGCAGCAAGCTTCCTGCAAGCTCTCCTGAGCGTGTGCAAATGGCAAAAATTCGGCCCGGATGAGTTTTCATGGGCACAGCAAAAGGCGCCTCCCTGAACCGAGGCTCATACCCCTGCCAGATGTTTACGTTCCTGCGCCAGAGCTTGGAGGAGCTAGAGTTCTTCCAAGGAATGGGCAGGAAGGACCCTAGCAAAACTACCTAATTTCCCCAACCTTGTTCTCAGAAAGGCTGGACTGTATCGAGCCCGACACTGAGACCCAGCTGGAAAATTTCAGCCCAAACTGGTCAAATTTGTCAAAGTTATGAGCAGCTGAAAACAGGGGCTGATAATGGAAAACATTAGGCCACCTTAGCTACAGGTTGCTCTGTCCATTTTGGCTGCAATAGCCTGGCGCAGCAGGGACTTGGTACTTTGTACGCACTCAGTGCCCTGTGCTCCCTGAGGCAGCAGTACGAGCAGAACGCAGAGCCCAGGTGTGTCCCGATATGTGGAATAAGCCCCAGATAAGCACCAAACTGCTGATTCCAGCCCTGCAGACACCAGAGGGGAGGGTGACCTTCACCAGGCAACGGGGTCCACTCTCAAGATTACAGGGAGCTGATGCATTGTGCCCAGATCTCAAAAATGTTTTACAAATATGATTAGTGATCGCATGGAGCGTCATGGTGCTTTGTGGACATTGCCTAAAGCATCCATTCACCCAGCCTCCTCTGGCCAAGAAGCTCTGTTTGCCCTTTATATAGATGGGGAAACGGAGGCACAGAGCGGGATAGGCATTTGCCCACAGTACACAGCAAGTGAAGTCATTTGCCCCAGGCACGTCACTACACAGCTGGGAATGGAACTGAGGAGCCCTGACCGCCCACCCACCCTGCTCCAACCACTAGCTCCCACTCTCCTCCCAGAACTGGGTGGAGAACCCAGGAGTCCTGACTCTCAGCTCCTGCCCCTGCAACTTACACTAGTCTAACCAGCACTGCCTCCTGGTCACAGCTCTTTGTGGTCTCAGACCATCCCAGTCAGTGACAGCGGAGAGCAGGTGAGGGGGCCAGAGGACCCAGGAGAGGGGCAGGCGCTCTGCACCATGCAGGATTGGGCCGAGGGGAGGGTCATGTGGCATATGTCCTGTCAGACAGGGAGCCCACCTGCGCTTCTTGGAGCACCAGACTCTGTTGATGATCATCAGCACGACGACGATGCAGAGGAAGACCACGACGGCTGTCAGCCCCACCAGCCAGGGCTGCAGTGTCCTGGAGCCTGCTGTGGTGCCCTGCACTGCGCCTGCCAGGCCAAAGGGAAAGGCTTGTTCTGGAGCGGGGAGCTGCAGCTGGATCGGGGGAAGCTGGTGCCCAAGGGGGCTCCCTGGATTGCCTCAGGGGCTTCAGCCTCCAGCTCTACTCATGGGCCTCAGTCGTGATCTGGAGAGACTGATCCCTGCCAGGTCCACCTCCAGCACCCCATGGCCCTGCTTGCTCCAGCAGCCCCAGCCCCGCAGGCCCCCTCGACACACACACAGAGCGCAGAGGTGAGGCCAGGGAGACCGTGCCCGGGGCCCAGAGAGGCAGGGACGGGCACTGTTCAGACCCATCTCCTGTTCCCCTCCTGCCAGGCTGCCCACCCCATGCTCTCCCACCCCCAACCTCGGTCTCGGGCTGGGAGGGGGGCGTCCCTACCATCCTGGGCCTGCGAGGCGGCGATGAAGAGCAGGGAAAACAGAAGAGCGTGGAGAGGAGACATGATGCCCGGCTCGCTCGGTGGCTGCCTGTTGTCCCGGGCGCCAGGTGCTGTCCCAAACCAGGGGGGGCACAGGGATTGCGTGAGGATGAATCTGAACTCAAAGCCTGGAGTCTCTCCCAACAGATAGCGCCCACACCCAGCGTGGCCAACAGCCCGTCTGATGGCTCAGGGACGCCAGCCAGTGGGTTTATTGTGCTCAAGAGGGCAAATGCCAACTTGTACCTTAAAGGTACCATGGCAACCAGATTCCTTTAACCCTCTGGAGGCGGCGCGAGACCGACGAGGAAGCGGAGAGAATCCCAGATTCCAGGCCAGGCCCTGCACAAGCAGCTGGCTGAAATTTTTCGGGCAAATGGTTTATTTGCTGCCTAACACCAGCTCAGCCAACCTGAAATGTGTCGTGCATGTGACACGGTCAGTTCCGGCCCGGAAACACTCTCCGGGCCAACCCACTGGGCAACGTTTGTCCTAGCCAGTGGGGGGCACTGCCCAGGATGCTGGAGACCCCCGTCAGGGTCAGGAGGAGCCAGGCAGCCCCAGGGGACAGGGGGCAGGGACAGGCCCGGGCTCTGTCTCTGGCTCTGGCTCTGTAGCTCAAGTTGCAGCAGCTCATGCTCTTAGCTCCCGAGGTCCCCGGTTCCATACCCAGGTGGCTGGCTGAGGGAGCAGCCTCACAGCCACCTCAAGGTGCTGTACCCCTCCTGCCCCCGGGGGAGCCGCAAAGAGCGCGGCTGAGGGGGACCCCTCCTGCCCCCGAGGGAGCTGCAAAGAGCGCGACTGAGGGGGACCCTTCCTGCCCCCGGGGGAGCTGCAAAGAGCGCTGCTGAGGGGGCTGGGCGGGGGGCAGCTAAGCTCACCTGCCTGTTGGCAGCTCTCCAGGGAGCAGGGGCCTTTCACCATTCTGGGTTTGTGTGACACATCAATTGCACTAATCATTAATGCTGTTATCTGGGTGCCCTGGGGTGACTCACACTGGCTGGAGACTGAGCACCAGCTTCCCTTCGCAATGTGGTTCGGGCCCCTCACCTGCTGGCGGTGCTGCCCCATGAGAACAGAGCAGTGGGGGCAAGGGTCAGATCCTGGGGTGGGGTAGTGCTGTGGAGGGGATCAGCTGTGGGGAAGGGGAGGAGAGGGATGTAAGAGTGGGGTGAAGCTGAGCAAACAGCCAATCAGCACAGGGCAGAGGAAATCCAATTAAAACAAAGCCATAGGCCCCCTCCTCCCACCCCCCTGCTATGTGGGGTTGCCCCCAGAGCAGCCTTTGAACCTAGGCCCATGGTGATGCCCTCCCCAAACCCCATCCGGGGCCCCAAATCTGCAGGTGAGGGATGGCAGATGCAGTCCCCTTGGTCTGGCCCCACACATCTGTTCTCCCAGCCCATGGGCCGGCCTGGTTTGGGGCTGAGTCTTCAACTGGGGGCCAAGGGCACTGGGGAGCTCAGACCTGTCCCTGCTGCAGGATGCGTCTGCCCCAGACAACCCCCACCCCCCGCTGTGCCCCTGGGGGAGGGGCAGGCAGCCCGCTGGAGTTTGGACTTTGATGTGGCCGCTCAGTGCCTCGAGGCAGCCATGGCAACAGTGCCAAAGTATAGTCAGAAATAAACACTTGGCGTCTTCCAAGCACCCAGCCCCTTTGGGGGAGGAGTTGGCCTTGGTCCCATGCTGGCAGTGGGGCCAGGACATCATCAGAGGGTGGGGGGTGCTGGGACTTGCATCCCACATCACCAGGTGCGAAGGGCGAACTCCTGGTCCCTCTGACGCCAATGGGCATTTGGCCACTGGATGGCTGGGAAGCAGCATCTTCCAGCCATAGCGACACCCTCCCCAGCCCCCCACAACAAGCCCTTGGCTCCTGCTTCTGGGGTAAAGCCCGACCTGCAGTCCCTGGAAGGGTCTTTCCCCAGGCCTGCAATGGGTTGGCGCAGACAGTAAGGTTGCCAACTTCCTAATCACACAAAACTAAACACCCCTGCCTAGGCCCCTGCTCTGCCCCTTCTCTGAGGCCTCGGCCCCAGCTCCCTCCGTTGCTCGCTCTTCTCCACCCTCACTCACTTTCACTGGGATGGGGTTGGGGTTGGGGTGTGGGACGCAGGGAAGGCTTCGGCTGGGGGTGCAGGCTCTGGGGTGGGGCTGATGAGGGGTTCAGGGTGCAGGAGAGGGCTCCGGGCTGGGGCAGGGGGTTGGGGTGGGGTGCAGGGTCCTGGGGGCGCTTATCACGACTCCAAAGAAGCAGCTGCCAGGTCCCTGCAGCCTCTAGGCACATGGGCAGGCAGCCTACCTGGTGCATGCTGCCTTTGCACCCGCAGGACTACCCCCCCACACCTCCTGCAGCTCCCATTGGCTGCCGTTCCTGGCCAATGGGAGCTGTGGAGCCGGTACTGGGGGAAAAGGGCAGCGCGCGGAGCCTTCCCATGCCTAGGGTCCGCAGGGACTTGACGGCTGCTTCTGGGAGCCATGCAGAGCCAGGGCAGGCAGGGAGCCTGCCTTAGCCCCAGGCCCCTGCTGCGCCGCCGATCGGACTTTTAATGGCCCGGTCGGCAATGCTGACCAGAGCCGCCAGAGTCCTTTATCGAGTGAGAGTTCCAGTCAAAAAGTGGACACCTGGCACCCCTAGCAAACAGGCCTGCCGTAGGCTCCCTTCCCTTCCTGGACAGCTGCGTGAGGTGCCAGCCAGGCAACCAGGAGGAAGAAATGGATTGGTGAGGGGGGGGCCTTCAGACACCCCAGAACCCCATCCCAGCAGCTCGCAGTGTGTTTGGGAAACAAGTGGGACCCTAGCCCTGGGAACCCAGACCCCAGCAGCTGGGGTAAATTCCAGTCAGAGCCCCGCAGTTCAGACACCCCAAGCAGCCTCTGGGGAAGCAACATTGCAGGACAAGGCTGTCAGAGACAATCCAGACTCAACCCCTAACCCCTAGCTCCCCCCTCACGTCTTGTCCTCCCCCAACTTCTGTGCTGTCCTGAAGGGGAGGGAGGCTGATCCAGCGGCCAGGCCTCACCGAGCTCTCCTGAGCTGCATCCAAATTCTGGGCCTGCCCCTCCCCGGGGGGCTAGTGCCTGGGATAGGATGAGATGCAGGGGGCAGAGAACTGACATTAAAATCCTCTAGACAGGCTGAGGCAGCAGCAAACTCAGCTTCACAGTTGCTTGGAACACAAAATGAAAGTGTGTGTGTGTGTGTGTGTGTGTGTGTGTGTGAAGGACAGTTGGAGGGTGTGCATGCATGTGTCTGCAGAGTGTCTGTGTGTGTACACACGTGACTGCGCTGTTTGTGTACCCATGCGTGCATGTCTGCAGAGTGCATGTGTGTGTGCATGCACACATCTGGGTGTGCCAGGGTTGCCAGGTGTCCAGTTTTCAACCAGAAAGTCGGTGTCCAATCAGTCCTGCTAACTGGACACCAAAAGTCTAGTTACCGCAGTAACCGGCCTCTGCTGCCGGAGGGCATGAGAGCAGCTGCTGCTGGAGGAGCTCAGCTGATGGAGAGAAGCTTGACCTGAGGGACTGGCTCCCGGCTCCGGCTCCGGCTCCAGCAGAGAGATAGGTACCGGTGCAGCCGCCAGGGGGACGGACCCTGACACACAGAGCAGCGTTTGAGGAGCAGGGCTGGCAGCCGGGCTCGCTGCCTGTGATAGCCTGGCACGGCTTCTCAGCCTCCCAGGGCCCCGACTCCCTTCAGCCCCTTGCTCTGGGGATCGATACCCCCACCCCGCTCCCCACCGTGCCCCAGTTGGGCAGGCAGACTCCACGTCAGCTCCTCCCAGCCTGACTCTTCAGGCCGCAGGTGAGTCCGAGGGGGAGAGGGGAGTGAGCGATGGAGCTGTGGGAGAGGGGCTCTAATGTCCAGTTTTGGCAAATTGGCAACCCTAGTGTGTGCTGTGTGGAAAGGCCTGTGGCACTGCACGCACATGTGTGTGAACACTTGTCTGTAGTGTGTGCACATCTATATGTATCTGCAGAGTGTGTGTGTGTGTGCGTGCACGTCTGTAGTGTGTGCACATGTGTATGTATCTGCAGAGTGTGTGTGCATGTGCGTGCACACATCTGGGTGTATGCTGTGTGGGAAGCCCCGTGGTACTGCACGCACGTGTGTGTGAACACACGTCTGTAGTGTGTGCACGTGTGTATGTATCTGCAGAGAGCGTGTGTGTGCAAACGTCTGAGTGTGTGCTGTGTGGGAAGGCCCGTGACACTGCACGCGCGTGCATGGGGTGAGCTGTGCAGCAGAGCATGTGTGCGCACATTTCTTCCAATGCCTCAGCCAGCTGATTCTGGCCCGGCCAAGCCTGCCCAAGCCCTGCTGGTGCAGGCAGCTGGAGTCTAAGCAGCTGTTTCAAGAGGCCTCCCTCACTCTGCGGCAAAGAAGGACCAAGTTGGTTTCGGTGCCTGCCCAGCGCAGCCAGGAGGGAAGCAGGGCACGAAGAAGGTGACAACTCTGGGGCCCAGACAGTGTGTTCTCATGATGACAGTCCCACTCCTGGTTTGATCCCAAACCGAAGCAGTCCCGTTCCCCAGTGCTGGTTTAGATGCAGCTTAGGAGCTCACCCCATTTCCAGTCTGACTGCATGGTGGGGGCCTTTGGGGGCAAACTCCCGCAGCTCTGGCTGAGAACCAAACCCAATCCTGTATCTAGCTCCAGCTGTGCTTCTGGCCTCCTTGCCCAGCTGTCATAGAATCATAGAATATCAGGGTTAGAAGGGACCTCAGGAGGTATCTAGTCCAACCCCATGCTCAAAGCAGGATCAATTCCCAGACAGATCTTTACCCCAGTTCCCTAAATGGCCCCCTCAGGAATTGAGCTCACACCCCTGGGTTTAGCAGGCCAATGCTCAAACCGCTGAGCTATCCCTGCCCCAAGTGGTTTGAACATTGACCTGCTAACCCCAGGGTTATGAGTTCAATCATCGAGGTGCCATTTATGGATCTGGGCAAAAATCTGCTGGGGCTTGGTCCTGCTTTGAGCAGGGGGTTGGACTAGATGACCTGAGGTCTCTTCCAACCCTGCTATTCTATGATGGGCAGCTGGGCAGCATAACCCCCATACAGAGTGCTCCAGCGTGGGATTGGGAGGGGTCCCCTGCTCAGGCTGGCCTGGCTAGTCCCAAGGAGGGTGAGGAAGAGTCCCGAGCCACCCCCTCAAGTGCCCCGGATGGAGCCTGGTTGTTCTGAGGCCTGGGGGTCCAACGGTCTTTGTGCTGAGCTTTATTGACCAAAATGTTCTCCCCCAAGAGCAGATTTTGTTCCCCTGAATCCAACACAGTCACTGAGAATTGGGTGACACGTCACTTACATTTGCTGACTTTTTTAAATGAAAACCATAAAACTAATGAGAGAGAAGGGAGGGGAATGGGTGTGGGGGGGGGGCTGGGAATGTTTAGCTTTTGTTTGGTCTAAACATTGGAAAAATCCACAAAGATTTCCAAACCCCCCCTCCTTTGTATTTGTTTCTTTCTCCTTTTGGTGTGAAATGCACAGTGTTCGCTGAGCCGCTCTGGTTGCAGGGGAGCCCGCTCCGACAGCAGCACTGAGCCCACTGGCTATCTGGCCCTGGCCTCCCCTCCCCAGAGCTATGAGAAGTGTGTGGCAGTTCTCGGGGGTGCCTGGGAGCCACCTTGCTACCTCCAGCATGAAGGAGTCTTGCCTGGGGTAAGTGGGTGGGAGCTACCACCACCAGCCTTTCAGCTGCTCGCCCTCCCCTGCGGGCTGTGCCACCTGCCTTTCTTTGCAAGTGCACCTCCATCCCCGAGGCCTTCGGTAGCTTCCCCTGTGATCCCCCTGACACCGGCTACTTACGGATGCCCAGACCCTCTGCCCACAAAGGGAGCAGTTTGCCCATTTTCTAGTGCCCCTGTAACCGCCCTGCTCCGGTACAATGCCCAGCACCTGGCATGAAACCAAAGCAGGTGTATCTAGGAAAGAGCAGAGGAACCACTACAAGCCAGAGCACGTGTTGGACACCAATGGTTAACACACAAAGCAGAATCACATACGGAGAACCAGGGCCTGCACTTGTGACCTGTTCCCTGGCCCCCCAAGCTTCTGTCGCTGCAGAGCTGGCTTCCCAGGAACTGGGATCCACCCATCCACAAACCTTCCGCCGAACACGCCACCTCCTCAGCGAGTGGATGCGGAGCCTCCGGGTCCCAGGCAGGGCGACCCCCTGGCTATTACACTGGTCCCGGTTTGCCCCCAGCGGTTTCAATTGTTTGCAGCTGTTTGGGCTGGGTTCCATTGACTGTTCTGGGATGGTGCAATGGGGGAGAACTGAGCCGGCTAACCAGGGAGGGCTGGCCGCTCCTGCATCACCATGTCCTGTATCGCTGCCGGGCGTTGCTTTTAACCTTAACCCATATGGGCATAAGCTCTGGTGTGGTTCCCTTGTTCCCACGCCGGGAGTCTGACCAGCACTAGGGCACCGCTCCCCTGTATGGATTTGGTGTAACGAGTTTGTCCGATCTGTGATGGGAGCCACTTGTCGAGAGCAGTGAACCCTTCTGCCCTGGCACTGACAGCCCAGTGCGGGCAGTGGGTGCAGTGAAGCGGGCAGTGGGTGCAGTGAAGCGGGCAGTGGGTGCAGTGAAGCACAGGTTGAGTGGCTCCTTCTCTGCCTGCCGGACAGTCTTGATCCCAGCTTTGGGCCCTGGCGGGCGGGGCCCTGGCCTGAGCAGGCCCCTCTGCCGGGGAGTCTGAATCTGCCCAGTCCCACAGGCCCACGCTGGCAGCTGGAGCTGAGGGGGCAAGTTGCCCTGCCAGCCCCATGGAGCCACTGTCCCCTAGTGGACAGTGGAGGCCCCCAGTGCCTGTCCGAGCTGCGCCTTAGAACTTCTGGCGAGAGTCTGTGGAGGTGATGGAATTGCGGGGGGCGATGGGGGCAGTGCCAGGGGGGCTTCCATCCCAGGCAGGGTGCAGGGAGCTTGGCAGCCCTGTCCCTGTCCCTCCATGGAGGTCTCCTCCTCTCGCCTCTCCTGCACCCCCATCGCTTTCTCCACAGCAGCCCTCCCGCCGGCCTCCAGCTGCTCCTCTGGTTTCGGCCCAAAGGCCCAGTCTAAACACAGAGACAGAGAGATGAGAAGGGGCATCGTCCTCCCCCTGCCCTGAAATAACGCCTGGGGCAGCCCAAGGGCCCGACCTGGAACTAGCCCACACGCGAGGCCGCCTTGCGGCTGGGCCCAGGGCAGGCGGGCAGGGCCGCCTGGCACAGGCAGGCTATAGCCTTGGCAGATCAGTAGGTGTCGCAGGGCAGGGCCCCAGCCCAGGGTCTGGGCAGCGGAGGCTGAGGGGTCACTGGGCTGCCCTGATACTTGTTCTCATGAAGGATCCCTGGGGCTTTTCCTAGCAGCAGGTCTGGTAACCGCAGCATCCTGCCGAAATTCCCCCAACAGCCCAGACGGACCCCACCGTTCTTCAGCCAGCCCAGGCAGCCTTGCTCTGCCCTGCCCCAAACCGTTGCTCTTCGTTGCTCTGCACCGCCAGCAGCAGCTCTGTCCCACCCTAGAGGGGGCTGCACTGCATTGGTGCTGGGTGCTGCACGTTCAGAGTTGGGGCGTCAGCCAAGGGGAGACGGGCTGGGAGCCAACCATGGTGGGTTGAGATCAGCTACCCCTGGACTCCCCCAACCACAGCAAGCCTGGCATTGGCACTGAGGCTACAAGCACAGGGATCGGAGAGTGCCAGCCTCATCCCCCAAAGCCCCCTGTTCCCTGGGTGGAGGCTGCCTGGCAGCCACGAGACAGGAACAATGTCCAGCCAGCGCTGATGCAGGGTGGCTGGAGCAGCTGATCTTGAGCCGAGATGGTCCTTGTTTCATTCACCATCTCTGAGCCACCTGATCCATTCCCCCGGCCCAGGTCCCTGCCACTGACTGCTCACACCCACCTGCCCTGTGGCACTGCCCAGCAAGGCCCTGCCCTCTGACTCCTCACACCCACCCACCTCGTGGGCATTGCCCAGCGAGCCCTGCAGTGCACACCAGGCCCACCTGCCTGCTGACTGCTCACACCTACCCGCCCCACCGTGGGCACTGCCCAGCAAGCCCTACATGTCCCTGCCACTGACTGCTCACACCCACCCACCCCATGGGCACTGCCCAGTGAGCCCTACGTGTCCTTGCCACTGACTGCTCACACCCACCCGCTCCACGGGCACTGCCCAGCACATCCCTGCCACTGACTGCTCACACCCACCTGCTCCACGGGCACTGCCTGGCACATCCCTGCCACTGACTGCTCACACCCACCCACCCCATGGGCACTGCCCAGTGAGCCCTACGTGTCCCTGCCACTGACTGCTCACACCCACCCGCTCCACGGGCACTGCCCAGCACATCCCTGCCACTGACTGCTCACACCCACCCACCCCATGGGCACTGCCCAGCGAGCCCTGCGGGTCCCTGCACTGACTGCTCACACCCACCCACCTGGTGGGCACTGCCCAGCACATCCCTCCCACTGACTGCTCGCACCCACCCCATGGGCACTGCCCAGTGAGCCCTACGTGTCCCTGCCACTGACTGGTCACACCCACCCGCCCTGCCGTGGGCACTGCCCAGCGAGCCCTGCGGGTCCCTGCACTGACTGCTCACACCCACCCGCCCCATGGGGTCTGCCGGCACATCCCCGGGACACTCACCAGCGAAGTCGTGCACCAGGTCCTTGATCAAGTGGCCCACTATGGCATAGGCAACGAGCCCCACGATCAGCGCTGCCATCAGCAGGTACAGGACGTAGCTGGGCAGCTGGATGGCGTCCAGGGCTGGGGGCTTGTAGTCCATGTACAGGGCCTCCTCCTGCTCTGGGGCGTCCTGCAGCAAGTGCCGCACCCCTAGTGGGCTGTCAGCCGCACCCTGGCCAGGAGCCAGGCTCCCGCTGCTGCCTGAAAAGACCTTCTCCAGGCGAGCCATGTCAGCCCCCGCCTGCCCTCTGAGTCTGTGCAGCCCTCCTAGACGTCCCGCACTGCCTGATGCTGCCACTCCGGCTCCTGCTGGCTGGCCCCTGGGCCCAGGTCCAGAGGCAGTGCCAGGCAGCGGCTCCGCACTCGGTTCCCAGGCGCTCCTGCCCGTGAGATCTCGCCAGGTGGAGACGAGTGCCCGTGAACAGCCTACGCCCGACTCCCCGGCCCCGTCACTGGACCCGACGGGACTCACAGCTCTTGTGACAGGGCAGGCAGGCGAAGAGCCGCGGGGGGCAGCTGGAGCATGGGGCACGACCCCTGCTAGATCAGTGGTGACTCAGATTCAGGGGCCCCAGTGTTGTGGAAGGAGGGGGCCCCATCTGCTCCCAGCACCCCAACTTCTGCTCAGCAAGCCCCACACATAGAGGAAGAACAAAGCTGGGGGAGCAAACTCCCCTCTCAGTCAGGATTTGCAAGTTGTGCCCATGCAGGGGGAGCCCAGGCCAGCATCAGGTCCCTCCCAGCCTTTCTCTGCCCCCCACGGGGTCTGGAGGGACCGGATGGCCGGGCCCCAGCAGGCTAAGCTGAGCGTGGCCATACGAGGGAGGCAGTAGGGGCGGTCTGGATTGTACTGACCCTTCCCTCCTGAGTGCCAGGTGTGTCCCAACACCCCCAGGCCCACAGGCTACTGTTAGGATAAGGGAACGATGCCCTGGAGGGGATGAGCTCCCCCAGTGGCTCCCAGCACCCGGTCGGGGCAGGGAGAGGAGGAGGGCTCGGGGCCTTTGGCCAGTCTTTGCCTTGGGTGCACTGAGAGCAGCTGGGCAGGATGGAGCCACGTCCCTGACCCTTAGTCTGCCTCTGGCTGTGCCAGGCTAGGAACCGCTGGAAATCTTACCCCTGGGAGTGGCCGAGATGCTGCAGGGCTCCCAGGTGCCAGGTCCCTCGGGGCGTGGCTGCAGCAGGCTGGATGGGGGCTCCGCTCTGCCCTGCGGGAGCTCACATAGCCGGTGACGAGCGCGTAGCGGCTGGGATCGGCATACTGGCCCTGGGCTGGTGGGTGAAAGCCAAGTGCCCACAGCTTTGGGGAGGAACGGCTCCCCCCAGGCGGAGCTAATCCCTGGACAGATGGTCTGAGACCAGCAAGGGACGTCCCCACACAGGACCTGCAGCTCTGTTCCTGGCACTGGGCTGGTGAGGGGGCACAGGAGGTTTCTTTTGGGGGGTTGGGGAGGCAGCTCCGGGGCCAGCCCACCGAGTTTGGGGCCCCGGATCCAGCTGGTGTCCTGCTATTGAGAACGAACACACATGCACACGCACACGCATGCAGGCCTGTTCCCAGGGCAGATGCCAGTTTCATGTTCAAGGCTGGCTCAGGACACTCACAGCGGGCGAGGGGGATCTATGATCTCCAATATGATTGGCTAGCCATTAATGATCTGATTTGCATATGCATATTAATATTGCATGGGCCACAGGAAAGGCTTTGCCCACTGTCCTCCCTACCCGTCCCACTTGGAGAAATCACCCCACAAGCCTGCTGCGAGGTGGATGCCTGGGAGTCAGCCCAGCTAGTACAGCAGTGCAGCCACCTCTGGGGCAGAGCATGGCAGCTGTACAGTAAGGAGCTCCGCTGCCGCAGACCTGAACACCCACCAATGGAAACCACAGGAGACGTTTAGGGAGCCAGGCAGGGGTTCCCCAGGTTGGAATTTGGCTGGGGCACAGGGCCAGCTCTTGCCCTGTCTTCCAGAGGTGGCAGCTTTACAGCACAGGGTGTTTGGGAGGCAGCATTTGCCAAAGGGCCAGGACCCAGCCAGGCAGATAACAGGGGGTGGGGGGGTCTCCCAGGTTCTCTTCTGGGCTTCAGTGTCTCTGCCCTGGGACTTTTGGCAGCACTGGACTCTCCACTTCCCTCTCCCCACAAAAAGTTCAGAGGGCCAGGACTCCTGGGTTCTATTCCCAGCTCTGCTCTTGACTCACCCCATGACCTTGAGTGAGTCACTGCCTCTTTGTGCCTCAGTTTCCCCCAGCTGTATGAGTCGATTCTGAGAGCTCTAACAGCTAAACCATCCAAGAGTCGTATCAGCCTCCAGCACGAACACTCCCCAGGCTGCGCAGTAGGCAGCTACCAGCCCAGCTCAAGGACTGCGCCGAACATTGCCAGCAACGTTGAAGTTGCCGACGAAGCCCAAACCATCCGTGGAGACATGTTGGTTTCCCAGATGTGGGTGACTCAGATTCAAGTCCCCAGGTCTTCCCTAGCCACGCAGGGACCCGGCTCCCAGGGCAAGAGAGAGTCAGAATCTCCCCCTCCCCTGGAAGCCAGATGGCTCAGCTGCACTGTCTGGGTCACAGAAATAGTCGAAAGGTTTCAGCCTCATCCCCCTGCTGACCACCACAGAGCCAAGCTTGGAAATGGCCATAACAGAACTGTCCCTGTCAGCTGGCCCCCGACCCCCCCAGGACCTGCGGCCCTACTGGACACCAGCTCCGCCCAGCCCATACCCAACACAGCCCCAATATCCGCCCTCCTCGATACCCAGCAACCTCCATGGCCACAGCACATTCCTTTGCCCGTCTCTTGCCCATCCGATGCATGGTAGTGGCATGGCTCTCCCGGCCCCCTCTGGGGGACACACATTCCGCCCCCCCCCCCCCCCAGGAGCACAGACAGGAGCTGGGCTGGCTGCGGGTCTTTGCCCCCCTCCTGCCCCAGCAAAGAGCTGCAGCTGCATTAGAGGGCTTAGGAAATAAGAGGATTGAGGGAGAGCGACTCAGAAAGGGCTTTTGCCAAGGAAAAAGCATCTGTGAACAAACCGGACACAGCTGCTGGCCTCTGGCCCTGGCTGGGAGCAGCCAGGAAAGAATGAGGGGAAAGCAAGGCTGAAGCCACCCCGGCCGCTGGGCCCTGCTGCCACGCAAACCACCAGACTCCTGCGGCCACGAGTGCTGGTGGCCCCCATGACCTGGCGTCACAGCCCAGCACCCCTTCGCCCCTGAAAGCAGAGTGCCCTGTGGAGCTGCTGTCCCGGCCTGGTACCCCCAGTTCAAGGGCGTTGATAATTGGAGAGGGTCAGAGGGGGAGCCATGAGGATGATGAAAGGGTTAGAAACCCTGCCCTGCAGCGAGACTCAGAGAGCAGAACCCATGTAGCTTAACCCAATGCTCTCCTTCCCGGTGTCCCCCCCACCCCGGCTCTAAATCCCTCCCCCAAGCCCCCATGGCAGTAACATGCCCTTTGCCCCCTCAATGCTGTTCACTCTGCTTGTGCCTTACACGCCCCCCCCCCGGTAAATCAAGGCAGGGACCCTCACATACACTGATCAGTGCCCAGCACAGCAGAGCTGCTAGGCGCTATTGTTATACCAGCCCAGTGCTGACTGGCACGGCTCCTGCCCCCAGGGTCAGCCCCCCCGCCCCCACACACACCAGAGCAGCACTCACACCTGCTTTCTTCCAAGGGCCACAGGGCCCTTTGTGCTGGGAGTGAGACGGCTTCATGAACTGCGGCCATGGGGCTGCTAGCCGGGGGCTCAGGCTCAACAGGGGAGACAGCGGGAACCTGGACATGAGGCTGCTGGCCGGGGGCTCAGGCCCAACGGGGAGAGACCAGGAACCGGGCTGCTTGCTCAGGCCCGGGGGGGGGGCGGGGGAAGCAGGAATCTGGCCACTGGGCTGCTGGCCTGGGGCTAAGGCCCAGGGTGGGGAGACAGCGGGAACCTGGCTGCGGGCCTGCTGGCTGGGGGCTCAGGCCCAACAGGGAGAGATCGGGAACCTGGACACGGGGCTGCTGGCAGGGGGCTCAGGCCCAACGGGGGAGACAGTGGGAACCTGGACACGGGGCTGCTGGCCGGGGACTCAGGCCCAATGGGGGAGACAGCGGGAACCTGGCCACAAGGCTGCTGGCCGGGGGCTCAGGCCCAGCGGAGGCAGAGGCACCCCTGGTCCAGTGCTGAAAAGAGGCAGGTCAAGGCCAGACCTTCCACAATTTCATTTATTCCCCGCAAGCCCTTCCCAGCCCCAGTACAAGTGAACAGCTGTACCCGACTGGCCCCCCACAGGCTCCATCTGCTGCAAGACGGCCCCATCCACATGGCGAGACTACCGCAGCTCTGCCTCGGGCATTGTGCCCTGTCCGCTCCAAGGGGGCTCCCCCTACTCCAGCCCCAGCGGATCACATTCCTGTTTGGGAACTCGCTGGCACATGGCTACAAATCTCCCACCTCTAGCCCCTAAACCCCTGCCCTCCTACGTGCCCCCACTACTACAGGCTGGCTGTGACCCACTCCGAGGAAGACCCCATAGCAGTGCCAGAGACCCCGCTCCCCACTCATCTGCCCACTGGCCAGTGCTCAGAGAAGGCAGCTGTGGCCGGGGTCTGTGCTGCCCTAGGAGGTCTGCTCCCTGGCTGGCACTGGAGGGGAGCTCTGGGGCAATGCGGCTTCCCTCTCTGCCATTGCCCAGGCAAGAGGGAAATCGAAGGGCAGATTTTCCAAGCGGGCACTCAGCCTCACTGCACAGCAGCCACCCCCCAACAGCACACGCCACTGGGAGTACAAAGCCAGGCCTGCAAAGACCCACGGGCAGGTTGAAAACCCAGGGACTCTCTAGCTGTGTCTGAGCCACACGCCTGGGACAGAGGCTCTGTCAACGGTGCTGTAGGTGAACGGGCAGAGGCTTTGGCTGGTATTTGTTCCTGGCGTTAGGTGCAGGCTCCGCCAGGCTGCTGCAGCCCCCGCCACATGAAGCGCCACCTGGCCGCGTTGAGCTGCACATCATCTCCTGAAATGCCTGCCAGTGGCGCAGCGGAGGGCTTTGCCCAACGCATTAGGCCCCGCAGCAGCAGTGAAGCTTGAGCACAGACGTGGAGAAGGGAGCCTCTGTGGGCACAGCCCGAGCAGCTAAGTGACAGAACCTTGTGCCCACCCACAGCCCGTGACTTGAGAGAGAAGCCCTGCTCTCCCGACGGGCTCAGACCCTGGATCCCGGGCAGGCTCCCCCACAGAGAGCTGCTGGGTCAGGATCCAGCAGTTCAGCCAGTCAGCAGAGCAGCTGTTTGAAACCTCTGCCCTGGGACCCCAGCATGGAGCCTGACCCCCAACCCCGCAAGGGCTGGATCTAGGGTGCTGGCCCATCCCAGGGACTCAGAGAAACAAGCTAACGCTAGAGGCTTGCTGCCACCCCCATGGCACACAGAGCACACAGGACTATGCAGATCTGGCTTCCCACCCACTCTGCCCTGGTGCAAGCAGTGGTGCAGAGCAGGCGTGAATCAGGTCTGGCTCCTCCGGCAGCCACCCAGCTCCCCGCAGAGGCTGAGGCAGGCTCCCTGCTCAGCCTGAGGCCTGCAGCTTGCTCAGCCCGTCGGCATACTGGAATTCGGGCCCGTTGGCGTAGTCGTACATGTCCAGGGCCACCTCACAGCTCTCCCTCACCACCCGCTCTCCATCCTGGGCGAAGGCCCGCAGCGTCTCCAGGCAGGACGCCTTGGCGATGGAGCCCAGCGCCTCCGCACACTCGTGCCGCACCATGGGGTTCTCCGCCACGCTCTCCAGTGCCGCCGTCAGCTGGGGCACGCAGGCCTCATGCTGCATCTGGCCTAGGACGAAGCCAATCTCGTGGCGGAAGAGGGCGCTGCCGCACACCAGGCCTGGGGAGAGCAGGGGGAGAGAAGGGTTGGTGCAGGCAGAGCAAGGAAGTGACCCAAAGTACTCTGGGATGTTGGGCCCCACCCTTCCCACACATCTGAAGGGAAGGACCCCGCATTGCTCTGCTGCGACTGCTCTTGGGTCAGCTGGGAGCGAGTTGCTGGGGGCTCAGCCACTCGGGGGGAATAGCAGCAGGTGAAGCCTGGCCCCTTGGCTGCAGCCTGGGGGAATGAGTGGGGTCAGCCAGGGTCCACCTGCACTCGACCCATCAGACGCCCTGTCGGCTATTGAGACTCAGTGGCCCCGTAACAGTCCTTCCAAGCAGGGCTAAGGCACCAGGGCTGGGGTGGGAGGAGGCACTTGCCCTGATCCGTAGCTGTCTGCCCGACACAAGCCTGGGTCCTCTGTGCTCAGCAGCACCCATCCAGCAGGAAGGCAGAGGACCCCATGGGGGCAGGGAAAGAGACAGTGAGCCCTGACGGACTTTTCAGTGGGGCTGGATTTTGCTCCAGAAGGGCCCCACAGTCCTGCTCACCTCTAACCGGGTCAGACCTGCCTGGGGGCCAGAACAGGCCTGGTCCCATGAGATTCTCAGGCTCTGCGGGTCGGTCCCTCCCAAGGGGCTGGATCCACAGAACCACCCACAGCACCGGAGCCGTTGCTCGCCCGCAGCCGGACTGGGGTGACCAGCCCCCTCTGGTGGGGGCAGCAGGATGCCCAGAGAGCGCAGATGGAAATGCTCTGAACCAGCCAGCTCAGAGAACTCCCCACTCCCACTCTGGGACAGGGGCTGGTCCAGGGGGCTCCAGGCTCAGCTGGGGGGCTGGGGGGACCCTCCCCCTAGAGCAGTGGTTCTCAAGAAGGACCGCCCCAACACAGGAAGGGCACGGGGTCACACACACACACAGGAAGCCCCTGTTCTGGCCTGTCCCAGGGAGAGGGAAGAGCACGAGCAGTTGGTCCCCTTTCAAGGAGCCGAGATTCCACAGTTTGGTGGCGATTCCTGGTGAGGGGGAGGGGGTTTGGCCCTGCCGAGGACAGCAGCGCAGAGGCTGTGCTGTCTGCCCGCCCCCGACCCTGCGTCTCTGGATTCCAGCGGCACAGGGCCAGTCCGCTGCCATGGAGGATCCTGAACTCGGACATGACACCCCGGAGGGTTCCTGGAGGAGTGTGTGTGGGGGGACACGCTGTGGGACCCAGCAGGCACAGGACGGGGCATGCACGTGGCAAAGGCTCCGGTGGAGCCAAGTCCCGGGGGTAAGTGGATTACATAACATGGGGGGCCACAGGGGGACACGTCTGCTCATCCCATCCCTGGCCCAGGCTGGGGGCGGGTGCTGCTGCTGAGACCCTGCTCGCGTAGGTGAGGCAGGCCCTAGGGTGACCCCTGGTGGAGGGTGATGGGAATAACAGGGATACAATCCAGCCAGGGAGCCCAGCTGCTCAGGCAGGGATGGGTCCCAGGGACAGCACAGCAGTGGGGCCCCTCACTGGGGATCTCTGGACTCAGCTTGGGCTAGGGTGAGGAGAAGCCACAGTATCTGCCATCGGGGGTTGTCTCACCATCAGCCAGCGCCAGCGCCGCGGCCTCGCCCCCCACGTTCCTCAGGGCGAACATGGCGCGGTACCGATCGAACAGCGGGCGTGACTCATCCAGCAGGGTCTCCCGCAGCTTGGCAACGTCCTTCTCCTCATCAGGGGGAGCCGGGTCCACAGACAGGTAGGGGCTGGCGCCAGGTGCTTCCTTGTTCTTCTGCAGCCATTCGAGCCTCCTGACTGCCAGCTGGCAGGTCTCGGCTACCTGCAGAACAGGACAGAGACACCTTCACTGGGACCCCTTGGGAAGAGCAGAGTCCCACCAGCCAGACAGCAGCGTCTAGTGGTCAGAGCATGGGACTGGGAGTCACAGCTCCTGGCTCCAGTCCCAGCTCTGCCACCAATCCACTGCGACACCACCACCAAGTCACATCCACCTCTGCAATTCAGTTTCCTCATTGGCACAACAGGGCTCATACCCAGCTCTGTCATGCCTCACCTGAAAGGAGTGATGGACCGGCCAATAGTCAGACATGCAGCTCTGACATTCCACTTCCACGGGGTCCAGCTGCCCAGTGATGTGTACAAAGGCAGGGAACTTTCTGTGCAGGGTGACTGGGCCTCCTGGGGTATAAATAACCCCCTTACTGGGATCAGTTCAGTTCCTGGTCAGCAGGAATCCCAATGGCAGCAGACGTACCAAGTATCAAATGGGGTTACACAGACTGACTCCCCCAGACGGGGCAGCATCGGGAAAAGTGGCACTGCCAGCAGGACTCGGGCTGTTATCTGCATGAGAAAAAACTCACAGACAAGAGGTGTGTCTGCCCATCAGCATAATATCCCCAACAACTGCCCTACTCACTGACATCTGGGGGTCCCTGCATCAGTGCCAGGGCTACAGCAGAACCTGCAGGACCCAGCAGAGATCAGGCTCCACTGGGCCAGGAGCTGACCAGACAAATAGGAAGAGTCTCTGCCCTGAAGGGCTCAGTCTCACCAGACCAACATGAGAGGGGAAACTGAGGCAAGGAGCAGGGAAGGGATTTACCCAAGGTCACTCAGCAGGTGAGTGGCAGGGCTGGGAATAGAGCCCAGATCTCTGCAGTCCCGGTGCGGAGCTCTGCCCACTGGCTGCCGGGTTGTATGATCAGTGCTGATGGCTGTGTGACGAAGTGGGGGGATTTCTTGGTTTTTCTGTGTTTTCCAGTGGGTTGCATGCAGAGGGAGAGGGACTCTGTGTCCCCGAGTGTTACTGGTTTAACAAGGTGAGGGGAAAGGGAGTTTGTTGGTACAGAGGACCGGAGAGGGAACTTGGGACCCCGGCTGATGGCCTGGAGAATGGAGACCCCAGCGACTGGTGACCCGGAGACCCAGCTCAGGAGTCACAGCTGGTTCTGGCCAGTAGGAAGACAATGGGCTGTGAAGAGAGGACCCCGGTGACCTGACCAGCCAGTTCCAGCCAGAGGAGAGCTGCGAGGAGAGGGGACTCAGGCCTTCCTGTTTACGACCCTGTTTACCTGGAGAGAAGACAATGGACAGAGGCGGGCTTGGGGCCGGGGTATCGGAGGCCCAGCTGGGAAGCAGGGGGGCTCTGGGCTGGAGAGGGGGAACAGGCAGAGCCCACCTGGATGCAGGGAGACTGGGATGTGCTGTTATTGTGAGAGGCCAGGCCTGAGGCCCTGAGAGTTTCCTGTGCTGTGTTCAACTCTCAATAAACCCTCCTGTTTTATGCTGGCTGAGAGTCGCTCCGGTCTAGAGATCAGGGTTGCATCAACCCCTTCGGGGGTGGAGGTCCCAGGGGTCCAGAACGAGTGGACAGAGACAGACGTGCTAAGGCTCAGAGAGGTGCGGTTCCAGGAGGTGGAGGGGCCTGACCCCGAGAGAGAGCGGACCCTCGAGAAGGGCTGTTGCACTGAAAGGGGCATCCCTCATGGACTGCACAGGGCCACGAGTGGGCATGATCTGTGAGTCCGTGACAGGCTGCCCTTGGCAGGGGAACGCAGGGAAAGCTTTACCTCGATCACCGGGTCTTCCGAATAATGTCTCAGAACATCCAGCACCTGGGGGTTCCCGATTGCTCCCAAAGCTTCCCCTGGAACACAGACCGAAGGCACCGGTGCCAGTGAACAAGCTGGAAGCTCCCATACTGCTGCCATCACCTTTAATGTGGCCTTGCCCCTTCCCTGGGGCCAGCGGGGACACAGCCCTGCCACACGCCTGGCTGCGGCGCTTCTAAAGAGAGAGAGCTGAGCTACGAAAAGTGCGAGGGAAACGCAGCATGTGGCACCGGGGCAGAGGGCAGGGACAAGCTGGCATTTTGCGGGGATGGGAAGCAGCTTCAGCCTGGCGTTGAGGAGACGTCTGCAACATCACGCCCCAATGAGTTTAGCATCGACCCCCAGAGCTCAGATTCACTGTACACGCAGCACCACGCGGGGTCTGCACCAGCATCCCAGGAGCTCCACTGTGGGGGCTGTAGAGGGGAGGTACGAGCCACATTGCTCCTCACATCGCCAGCCACTGCACGGGGGGAGCCAGCACAGAGCTGGAAATAAGACACACCAGGAAAAGGTTGGCACATGTTCCTGCCCCCCAGGAACAAGCCACAATTCCATGCATCCCTGCCCTGCCCGGCTACATCAGCCCCTGGCTCGGGCTGGACTGGCAAGGGCCTCTGTGCCAGTGGGACCAGGACAGACTCCGCTCAAGCACTGAGCTGTCGTACCTGCTTCATGGCGCACCATGGGCTCCTGGCTGGTGTCCTGCAGTACCCGGACCAGGCAGGGGATGGCACGCTCATCCTGCATCTGCCCCAGGCAGTACGCCAGCTCGTGTTTCAGAAGGGCAGACTCATCCCCAAACGCCCGGCTGATCCAGTCGATGGCAGCACAGCCGCCCACGTTGCGCAGGGTGAAGAGCGCTCGGAAACGAGCCTTCAGGGGCTGCATCGTGTCCACCAGCGTCCGGCCAATGGCCTCCACTTCCTCCTCAGTCACCATGGCGCCTGGGTGGGGAGAGCCGAGGGTCTTCTGCTAGAGGCAGCTTCTCTCACTCTATAGCCAGCAGCTCCCACAAACCAGGCACTGCAAGAACCTGGGCATGAGAAAGAGCGGTCAGGTCTCCGATAGTCCGGGGTAGAGCAAACTCCACGGTTATGTTTTAACACATTCACTAACAGGATTGAAAATTCCGGTGCGGACAGGACACAACGGCTTGTTGCTAGTCATGTTTAACCCTAGTCTGTGTCCGGGGGATTTTCTGTAGCATCCTCTCTGCAATTTACAATCACGTTGGTTAACATGTGTTAAAGCCCAACCCCAAATTCAAGAGTAGGCCTAGGATGTTTGGAGACACCTGACAGCAGGTGCCAGTCTAGGAGCTAAGGCAGAAAGCAAAGGTGTAGACCCACAGCAAGTATAAATCCACAGTAGCTGTTGTCCTCATCTCCGCAGGTGAGATTCACGGTCTGGTGTCATGGGGAGGCTGGCAGGGAAATCAGAACACAGCCTGGATAGGAGAGATTTTTTTCACACCCAGGCAGAGCAACAGGCATGGCTCAGCACTGATCCAGCCACAACCACAAGGGCTCAGGATTACACGGACACTTAGGCCTTGTCTTCCCTACCAACGACACATTTTTTAAACACCTGGCCTCTGCTGGGGATAGGGGGCCAGAATTTCCAAGAAGTCAGGGCCAGTTATTCTAGAGCTCCCTGTCCATCTCTAGAGCCTGAATTTCAGCTTCCATGTAGGCCCCCAGCCTGTGGAGCCCTTTAGATACCCTGGCCCTGAAGTGTCCACACGCGAATTTACAATCCTGCTAGCGTGTGTGAAACACGACTGAAAAGGGAAGCGCACACACAGCCATTAGTGCCGGCCTGCGCCCAGGCCGAGGGCCCACGTGGGAAGGCCCTGGAGAGGAAAGATGCTCTCTGGATCTGGGAATGACGCCCTCCGCCTATGGCGTCTCTCCCCCGTCCCGGCCCGGAAAGGGGACAACTCCCCAGAGGGGAAGGGCCCCAGGGCTGACAGCTGTAAGTGGGGGAGCTCCCGGCCAGCATCGCACCCCCGGGGGATGGGGCCACATGCTGGGTCCAGGCAGGAACCGTGTTCCCAGCAGGGCCAGGGACGAGCTCTAGTTCGGGCCCCACGCGTGGCGGGTCCGCACACGTGGGACGCTCCTGGAGTTCGCTGGCGATCGAGCGGGTCCAACGGAGCTGGGGGGGGGGGGGCCGGAGCCCTGGTTGCGGGGCTGAAGCGGGGGACCCTCAGCCTGGCCCTGCCGCTCCCGGCTCCCAAAGCCGGACGCTAGCGCGGCCCCGCTGCCCGGTCCGGGGACCGCACCAGCCCCCTCCGGCCGGAGCTAAACGCACCGACGGGCTCCCCGCCCCGCCATGCAGCCACCTCTGGGGGGGAGCCGGGCTCCGCACTCACCCGCCGGCTCCGGGCGCAGCCATCGCTCCACTGCCCCGCCCCCGCCCCGCGGATCGTACCACTCCCGACTCGTGCGGGTGGAGCCGCTGCCCCGCCCCCACCCCGCGGATCGTACCACTCCCGACTCGAGCGGGGGAAGCCGCTGCCCCACTCCCACCCCGCGGATCGTACCACTCCCGACTCGAGCGGGGGAAGCCACTGCCCCACCCCCACCCCGCGGATCGTACCACTCCCGACTCGCGCCGGGGCCGCCACTGCCCCGCCCCCGCCCCGCGGATCGTACCACTCCCGACTCGTGCGGGTGGAGCCGCTGCCCCACTCCCACCCCGCGGATCGTACCACTCCCGACTCGTGCCGGGGCCGCCACTGCCCCGCCCCCGCCCCGCGGATCGTACCATTCCCGACACGTGCGGGGGGAGCCGAGCGCAGCCCTCGCTCCATTGCCCCGCCCCCACTCCGCGGATCGTACCACTCCCGACACGTGCAGGGGGAGCAGTTACTTCCCAGCAGCGCCCCGGGCAGGAGGCGGCCCTGACCCCGGGACACCAGCTCCCCCTCCGCCCCCTGGCCAGCCACGCTTGGGTGCAGAGGGCAGCTGGGCTCCCCACTCCCTGGGGGGCACCAGCTCGGGTCGGCCGGCTGCGGGCTGGGGAGCGCTGATCCCGGGACTCCGGGAGCTGGAGGTGCCCGAGCAGCCCCCAATATCCCGGGCAAGTCACTGGAGCTGGCAACGCCGAAGGAGGGAATTCAGCTTTAAACGCACGTGGAAAACGGGGGTCTCCCTGCCAGCTGCTCTTATCATGGGGGGAGCTGTCACTCCATCCCTCCCCAACCCCTCCCTTAGCCCGCTCCTGCACCCCAGTCTCCCTCTCTGCACCTTCATATCCCCCTGCACCCCTGTATGTGTCCCCCTGCACCCCCATATCCCCCTGCACCCCTGTATGTGTCCCCCTGCACCCCCATATCCCCCTGCACCCCTGTATGTTTGTGTCCCCTCTGCACCCCATATCCTCTGCATGTTTGTGTCCTTGTACCCCCATATCCCCCTGCACCCCTGTATGTTTGTCCCCCTGCACCCCCATATCCCCCTGCACCCCTGTATGTTTGTGTCCCTGTACCGCCATACCCCCTGCACCCCTGTATGTTTGTGTCCCCTCTGCACCCCGATATCCCCCCGCACCCCCATATCCCACTGCACCCTCACATTCCCTCCCACCTTCAGCAATCTCCTGTCACCGCCCCCTTTCCTCTCTACATTTTCCTGCCCAGCTCCCTAACCATGGAGGGCACAGGATGACCATCTTCTCTAAGGGCAGCCTGGCTTCAGTCCCATTGGAAATGATGGAAGTTCCCTGCAATTGGAACAGGGAAATGACAGCCATCTTAACTGAGGGCAGGCTGTGGCTCTGGGCCTGCTGAAAGTAAAGGGAACTAAATGCATAATTCATGGAGTTTGACTGAGGAAATCAGGGGATCATGAGAAACTTAAAAGCAGCAAAGAATCCTGTGGCACCTTATAGACTAACAGACGTTTTGGAGCATGAGCTTTCGTGGGTGAATACCCACTTCGTCGGATGCATGAGAAACTTAAAATATTCCGACCCTCACAGTGATATTGTGGGAGCTGGTAGCTCTGAACTTATCTGAGTGATTTCTTTGCCCTTGGCACGTCTAAACTGTTGACCATAGGTTTGGCCAACAGAAATATGTCCTGATTTTTCATCTGTAATCCCCACGGAAACAGTTTTATTACAAACAAATAACCAATAAAAAGTAGCCTGTGAGCTCTGCGGGGCAGGACTCCTCTGTTACTCTATCTGTACACCACTCATCACTGGCAAGGGGGCATTTGGACCTGCTGCCTCTGACTAACCCTGGGCAGCACCTCTGCAACCCCAGTACCTGCTTTGGGCCTTCACCAAGGCCTCAGCCTGGGGAGTTGCCATGCTGGAGCTCCCCAGCTCCTCATGCCTTTCCCTAGCACTGCTCTGCCTCAGCTCCCCTGCTCAGCTCCCTGGCAGTCAGGTCCTCCTCTCTCCACAGCTAGAGAGAGACTGACCCAGCTCCTGGCTCACAGCCCTTTTCTAGGGCCAGCTGTCTTCTAATTGGGCATGGCCTCACCTATGGCCACCTTCCCAATCAGCCTTTTCTTCTCAGCTTTCAGCCCCAGCCCTCTCCAAGGGCTGCTTTTAACCCTTTCACAGGAGCGGGGTTACTGCCCCGCTACAATGGGATTCTTCCGTCCTAAGTGCAGGACTCTGCACTTGTCCTTGTTGAACCTCATCAGGTTTCTTTTGACCCAATCCTCCAATTTGTCTAGGTCACACTGGACCCAATCCCTACCCTCCAGAGTATCTACCTCTCCCCCCAGCTTAGTGTCATCCGCGGACTTGCTGAGGGCATAATCCATCCCCTCATCCAGATCATTAATGAAGATGTCTGGGAGCTGATCTTGTCCCTTTAGACGGAGGCAAAAAAACTGAGTTCTTCAGCTTTTTCCACATCCTCTGTCACTACGTTGCCTCCTCCATTCAGTAAGGGTCCCACGCGTTCCCTGACCTTCTTCTTGTTGCTAACATACCCGTCGAAACCCTTCTTGTTACCTTTCACAAGCTTATCTCCCACCTGGTAAGTCTTCCTGAGAATGTTACAGCCTGTGAGTGATGGCTGCTATGACTCTACAGGGACATGTGACCAGACCACATAATGCTGGACTCCATCTTGGGATGTCAGTATTTTTTCACCAAGTTTGGAACGAAGGGTTCCCGCCATATGCAAAAGCTATATAAGGCTGAGAGTGACATCATCTGGGCTTCTTCACTCCCCACACAAGAAGACTCCTGGAAACACCTGAGGCACAAAGACTGAACTGGGGGAAGTGCTGGACCCAGGCTAATGGGATTTCTAGCCTGTGAATGAGATACCTGGGGATTGCAAGCTGTAAAGTGCAGCTTGCTCCTTAAGAATCAGCAACCTGCTTGTATCATCTCTTAGGGTGAGAATCTACTAATTCATGTCCAATCTATCCAGTATATTAAGCGTCGTTTGCATTTTTTGTTTATCTGCTGGGTAATCTGCTTTGCTCTGTTTGTTATCCCTTATAGTCACTTTAAATCGATCTTTTGTAGTTAAACTTGTTTTTGTTTTAATCTAAACCGGTGAGCTTTGACTGGAGTGCTTGGGGAAAATCTCAGCTTAGTTACCACAAGTGTGCCTTGTTCTCTTCACACTGAGGGAGAGGCAGATCGGGTATCAAACCCATATACTAGCCAGGTTTGACCAGGGCAGGACAGTACTGCTCTGGGGTCCCGAGCTGGTGGTTAGAGAGCGTGTGTGTAACTGCAGCTGGGTGTGTCCCTATCTGTGTGAATGCTGGTGAAAGTGCAGGCTGGAGGGCTTTGCAGCTTGTCACAGCAGTACAGTGTGAGAGGGAGCCCAGGCTGGTGGGTCAGATGGCTCAATGGTACCCCAGTTACAGGTGGCACCCCAGGAGGAACCCGTCACACCGTGTATCTAAAGCACTCGTGTGACTGGCAGGGCCTTGGGGACACGTCAGGGAGCCATTCGTCCAGCCCCAAGAGAAGTCCTCTCAGCTGCTGACGCAGGGCTGGCAGGCTTAGGTGGAGGGTGAAAACTGCTGAACCATGGCTGCTGTGCGAGAGCCAGGAGCCTGGGGAAGGAAGTAAAGTGCGGAGGGGGTGCTGGAGTTTCCCCGAACTGTACGGTCCAGAGATTCATAGAGTTAAAGGCCCAAAGGGACCATTAGCTCATCGGACCTCCTCTATGTCACAGGCCATGGAATTCTCCATTACCCCTACACTGAACCCAATAACGTGTATTAAGCTAAAGCATCTCTTCCAGAGAGGCATCCAGTCAAGGCTTCTTTGACTCAAAGAACCAGTCAGACTCCTGGATTTTTCCACTCTACGTAATGCAAGGGCCTGACTTTGCTAACCACATCACCTGCCACTCTAATAGCATGCACTTCAGTAACTCAGCCAGAGGTTAGGGGCCTATTTCAGGAGCGGGCAGGTGAGGTTCTGTGGCCTGCAATGTGCAAGACATCAGACTAGATGATTCATAGACTCTAGGACTGGAAGGGACCTCAAGAGGTCATCGAGTCCAGTCCCCTGCACTCGTGGCAGGACCAAATACTGTCTAGACCATCCTGGATAGACATTTCTCTAACCTACTCTTAAATATCTCCAGAGATGGAGATTCCACAACCTCCCTAGGCAATTTATTCCAGTGTTTAACTACCCTGACAGTTAGGAACTTTTTCCTAATGTCCAACCTAAACCTCCCTTGCTGCAGTTTAAGCCCACTGCTTCTTGTTCTATCCTTAGAGGCTAAGATGAACAAGTTTTCTCCCTCCTCCTTATGACACCCTTTTAGATACCTTAAATCTGCTGTCATGTCCCCTCTCAGTCTTCTCTTTTCCAAACTAAACAAACCCAGTTCTTTCAGCCTTCCTTCATAGGTCATGTTCTCTAGACCTTTAATCATTCTTGCTGCTCTTCTCTGGACCCTCTCCAATTTCTCCACATCTTTCTTGAAATACGGTGCCCAGAACTGGACACACTCCAGTTGAGGCCTAACCAGTGCAGAGTAGAGCGGAAGAATGACTTCTCGTGTCTTGCTCACAACACACTTTTTAATGCATCCCAGAATCACGTTTGCTTTTTTTGGAACAGCATCACACTGTTGACTCATATTTAGCCTGCGGTCCACTATAACCCCTAGATCCCTTTCTGCCGTACTCCTTCCTAGACACTCTTCCCTTTCTGCATGTGTGAAACTGATCGTTCCTTCCTAAGTGGAGCACTTTGCATTTGTCTTTGTTAAACTTCATCCGGTTTACCTCAGACCATTTCTCCAATTTGTCCAGATCATTTTGAATTATGACTCTGTCCTCCAAAGCAGTTGCAATCCCTCCCAATTTGGTATCATCTGCAAACTTAATAAGTATACTTTCTATGCCAACATCTAAGTCATTGATTAAGATATTGAACAGAGCCGGTCCCAAAACAGACCCCTGCGGAACCCCACTTGTTATACCTTTCCAGCAGGATTGGGAACCATTAATAACTACTCTCTGAGTACGGTTATCCAGCCAGTTATGCACCCACCTTACTGTAGCCCCATCTAAATTGTATTTGCCTAGTTTATCGATAAGAATATCATGCGAGACTGTACCAAATGCCTTACTAAGGTCTAGGTATACCACATCCACTGCTTTTCCCTTATCCTAAGGCTCGTTATCCTATCAAAGAAAGCTATCCAATTGGTTTGACACGATTTGTTCTTTACAAATCCATGCTGGCTATTCCCTCTCACCTTACCACCTTCCAGTTCTTTCTGACTTCAAGTCTATGAGCAGACAAATATCCGGTCATGTTTTAAAAATCAAAGACTCCAACCCTGGTGGCTTAAGGCTTGGACTCAGTGGGTCTGTCCATGCATATGTGTAACTCTTTGCAGGCTCAGGGCCACAGGTAGGCAGAATGTAGTTATCTCATTGGAATTTGTCTGGATACTCAGGTTAACGCCCTTGCTACATGCACAGCCCTTCAGACACAGATATTGCTAAAGTCCCAAATTCTTGTTTTCAGATTGTAGGAGTAAAACACTAGATTTCCACAAAACAAGTGAGTTCTGGACAGCAGGCAGAAACGTGGGGGTATGGAAACGACTGAGTCTATTAGTGTCCCCCCAGGAATGATGATGCTAGGCAGCGTGACTGGCAAAACAGGAGCTGGGTGTCAGCAGAAGCAGAACCACAGATGTGTGCAGCTAAACTCAGCCCTGATGCAAATGGGAGTCACTCCACTGAAGGCAATGAAGTTGTACTCGCTGGAGGCCCAGTTGAATCTGGCCCACGATGTTGTTTGTTGTTATTTCCTTCATCACGTGATTTCACCTGGAGGCAGCATCTCTGAAGAGGTTCCGCCATGCCAGGCAGATACCTTTGTGGAAAACCACTACCTCCTAAAGTGACCCCAGGGCTTTTCCCACCCGCCGCTGTCTCAGCTTCTGTGCTCCTGAAGGGGGCCAGGCTGGAGAGCTACAGTGACTCACCGAGACACCACGTGCACAGGCAGCCCCAGCGCGGCTCTGCCGACATTCCTCAGCATTAGACAGGAACTTCAGCCTCAGGCTGGGAAGGTATTTCAGCCACCTGAGGGACGTGGAGGTTATGCAGTCTAGTGGGTAGGGTGCTAGCCTGGGAATCCTTGACTGCTGGATTCTTACCCCAGCTCTGCTGCTGGCCTCAGGCAAGTCACTTCCCCTCCCACCTCAAAGACTCATAGACTTTAAGGTCAGAAGGGACCAATATGATCATCTAGTCTGACCTCCTGCACAAAGCAGGCCACAGAACCCTACCCATCCACCTTGTATGCATCTTGCCTGTTCAGACAGTAGGTGACCAGATGAGAGGAAGAAAATATCGGGACACATGAGGGGTGGGGGGGTCCGCCGGCGGAGGGGGAAAAAAAGCCAAATGCTGCCGGCGGAGTGAAATCTCGGGATGCGGGACAAACACCTACATATCGGGACAGCCCCGATTTTATCGGGACGTCTAGTCACCCTATCAGCCAGTGAGCTCATCAGGGCAGGGACTGGCATCTCTGGGTCCTGTCCTCGGCTGGGGCCTCCAGATGCTATTGTGATTCAGACAATAGTGCCTATTCCAACCTTTGGCCTTTCTGCTGATGTGTTTCTGGAGCACCCATCACCACGGCATCTAGGCGCTTGCTTCTGAGGCTGCCCATGCAGGTGACACTGGGCCAACAGGAACAGTAGCACTGGGTGAAGGACGCCTGTCTGCTGAACTGAGATCCACCCACCTTTTCCCACAGGCCACTGAGAACTCAGCAGCTGGTAACTTTCCCTGACTGCCAGCCTGCAGCCCAGGCTGGCTTCATACCAGGGACATGACAGGCTCCGTGTCCTTTCCCCATCGCCCTGAGCTACTGAGCCCGACTTATTTGTGAAGAAAGCAAAAAAAATATGCACCGCTCTTTCTGTCCAAACTTAGACCCCCTGTTTTATTTACATCTCACAGACCACGACACAAGATCGTCTAAACTCTGGCAGAATCCAAAGGCATGAAATCCATCCCGCTGCCTGGCAGCACCACAGCGAAGACTGGTGTAGCACAATGCGGCCGACCTCCTCTAGACTGGAACTGGTGACTGAGCTGAGAAGGGCTGGCTCCTTCCCAAGCCCCCAAGCCACCTTTATTCCACGGAAAAGGCTCTGCAGTATGTGGCAGTGCACAGTTCCCATTCAGTAGCCTTTGATTGCTGGGGCAATGTTAGACGTACTAGAGTTACTGAAAGTTTGAGAGCTGGAGCGCACGTGGCATTGCTTTGAAGCAATCAGCCTTCTCCGTAGCTTTCAAAGTATTCGCACATCAGCTCTCGCACTTCCTCAGCGCTGCTGTCGTCCATGGACACGGGCACAGGCTGGCAGGGCTTTGAGAACTCGGCGGGCTCTAGCACCTCCAGCCACTCATCATTGAAGGGGCTGTCGTGGGCCTCGCACACGTTGTGCAGGGTGCAACAGGCGAGGATGACTGTGGGCAGCAGGTCCAGGCTGCAGTCGTCACATTTCAGGAGGAACTGCCACCGGGCCTTGAGGCGCAGGAAGGCATTCTCGATCACGCTGTGGGCTCGCTTCAGGCGATAGTTGAACTGGAGCTGCTGTGGGGTGAGGGTGCCGTCTTCTGGGTAAGGCTTGAGGATCCAGTCCCGCAGCGGGTAAGAGGCATCTCCCAACAGGACATACCTTTGTGCCCTCCCCATGAAATGTTTCGGGGGGGTTGGGAAGAGGCGGCCCTCCCTGGCTAACACCCACAAGCTGGAGTTTTCCAGGACAGTGCTGTTCGCCATGCTGCCAGGGAAGCCGGCGCAGATGTCCCAGAACTGACCCAGCCCATCCACCGTGGCCTGCGTGAGGACAGAATGCCAGCGCTGGCTGTTGCAGTAGTCGGCACCGAGGTGCGCAGGGGCATGGATGGGGACATGGAGGCTGTCCAAGGCACCGATGCAGTGTGGGAATCCCCAGCGGGCACTGAAGATGCGCACCATGTTCTCCAGCTCCTGCTCGCTGGGCAGCCGGAGGTAGAGCGGCTTCAGCAGCAGCACAATGGCGTAGCTGACCTCCTTGACACAGTTCTGCACTGTGGACGGACCCACCCCAAAGAGGGGGCTGATTGTCTGGTACTCTACATTGGTGGCCAGGTGCCAAACGGCCACGGCTACCCGCTGCTCCAGAGGCAGCATGGGGTGGGGCTGGGTACTCGGGTGGGACAGCTTGGGTCGCAGCTGGTTGCAGACATAGAAGAAGGTCTCCTTGGACATTCGGAATTTCTCCAGCCAGTCCCGAGGCTGGAAGTCTTTCAGGACCACCTGTTCCCACCAGTCAGCGTTCCGGAAGCTGGGCCATGAGCGTGGGTGGAAGTAACAGCTAGATCTCCTCCGGCGGGCAATCAGCAGCTGAAATTTGACAATTACAGGCATGAGGCAGCATTTCCTTCCAGACACGTATACTGGAATGTGAGAATGCTCAGCACTGTTACAGCACTGCATCTACAACCAACCAATGTGCTGCACAGACAATCAATTCATCCTCTCCGCATCCCTGGGTATTGGGTCAGCATCATCCCTACTGGACACAGGGGGAAAACTGACACAAGGTGTTAAGTGACTTGCTCAAGGTCACCCAGTTAGTCACTGAGTTGACTTTGGTGCTCAGCCATCCCTGGCACTCAGCCCAGCCCCCTGTATCAGGCTGTCTACATGAATGCCAAGCTAATACTGAATTGAATGAGTGTCTGGCCTAGTGGGTGGTGCACTGGACACCTGGGTTCTCTTCCTGGGTCCACCACTAACCTACTGGGTGACTTTGAGCAAGTCATTTTGCCTATTGGTGCCTCAGTTTCCCCACCTGTAAAATGAGGACAATGATACTGACCTCCTTGGTAAAGCACTTTGAGATCCATGGATGAGGAGTGCTAGGTAAGAGCAGGGTATTATTACAGCCCTGTATCAGCTTTCACCCAATGAGTGTCAAAGGCCTGTGAGATACAACTTTTAGATAATGTTTTCACCTCTTAGCTCAGTTATACATACCCTGCCTCTCTCTCTTTCTGGGTAACTCCTTTAGCCCCGCTCCTCTCTCCGTCCCCAGCCCCCTTTGGGATGCACCACAGCCGCCGTTTACCAGCATGGAGCAGGCGAGGCAGGGTGTGAAACACAACACTGCAACCGACTGAGAACTCCAGGCGGGCAGGACGGCATCGCTACAGCTGGGTGACACTTGGAATTTCTCTTCTGCAGAAAATTTGAAAACATTTCATTCCGACTGGGGATGAAAAGTCAAAGTGGCCCACAAAATGAACTTTCTGGGGGGAAAACCCGTTTCGGGTCAATCGCAATGTTCCAGTTTCAACTTTTCCCACGTTTTGTACATTTTAATTTTGTTTTAACATTCAGGTTTAATCGCTCTTTTTAAATTGGATTATACAACAAAACAAAACAATCATTGGGTGACCAGACAGCAAGTGTGAAAAATCGTGACGGGGGGGGTAATAGGAGCCCCTATAAGAAAAAGACCCAAAAATCGGGACATCTGGTCACACTACGGTAACCGGCATTGGACCTGCCCATTCCACCCGGTAGCTGGGCTGGTGATTAGTAAGGAAGCCCTGAAGCTCTAGGAGACAGAAGGTGGCGGAAAGTCTTTATTCAGCCTCATGGTCCTGGCTGAGCTCGTGGATGGGAACGAAAGTCGAATATAACAGTGAAGGGGCTTTATTCTGCCTGCAGGGGTTGGTCCCCTCAGCCCAAGTTTTCTAGATGGGGGGTGGGGTTTAAAAGTGTTAAATTATTACACACACACCCCCAGATTTTCCTCCACTCTCCTTGTGCCCCATTTCCCTTCTCACCTCTTTGTACTCCATGTCCCCCCACTTCCGCCCCTAATCCTGGTACAGCCCCTGGCCTGGTCTCCCCCGTCCCCAGTCTGACCCCACAGCGGCCTGCCAGCGCGATCAGCCCGTAACTCAGCGCGACCCCCGCCGCCCAGATGCGCCACACCTGGATTCTCCCCGGGCCCTGCACCCGCACAGCTGAGCGCTCGGTGCCCGGACACCCCGGCCCCCGCCAAGGCCTTTACCGTCATCAGCCTCTTCTGTCTCTGCGTGTAGTACTGCCGCAGCCAGGCTGCCCGCTCCGCCCCGGCCCCCCGGCCGGCCATCTCCCGCCTCCTCCCCAGGCACAGCAGCACCAGCCACTCCCGCATTTTCAAATCCGGAGCCCGGCCCCCGCGGGAAGGGAACCGCCGCAGCAGCCCGGGCGAGGGGCGGAGAAGGCGTCTCGCAAGCTGAGCTCCCTCTGCTGGGTCTCCGCCTCCCGCGCCGCCCGGGGACACGCCGCAGGCGCCTGCTTGGCACCCCCAGGGCTCGCCTGGCCAGGTGCCCTTTCGGGGGGCCGGACGCCCGCACGCTGCTGCGATGGTTGGGTTGCGAAGCCTGCAGGGAAGTCGAGCCCCCCCGTGGACATACAAGTATTTCTCCGGATGCTCCCGGGTAAATATTTATTTACAAAACCTAAATGGAGGCGTCAGCTCGCTGGCTGCTCCCATCTGAACACCGAGGCGATTTGTTTTTAAAAACCAAAGGGCTGGAGAGATGGACTTTGCAAAGCCTCTCCCGGCACAGGAGAGATGGGGCTCAGCTGCAAAGAAGGGGGAGGAGGGGGTTGCTCCTGGAGCAGCTAGATGCAGACAGACCCTGTGGTTCTCTCTGACTCTCTACCTTCCAAACTGACTCGTACACCAATGCTGCTTATAGGCATTAGACAGGATTTACCTAAATCCCGGCCTGAACAAAGGGTTAACGGAATGGATGGCTTGGAACGCTACAGTCTCAGTCTTGGGCAGCGCTCCTGCAAAGATTTATGCGTCTGCTTAATTTTAATCCTGACAGCTATCCTGAAACATCCTTGGGAGATCTTACTGTATTGAGTACATGTACCATGGACGGCCGGAGACAGTAAGTAATTTCATGGGGAAGGGTGACCAGAGCCCTCCAGGAACTAAGAACAGTGTGGGGGGTGGGGGGGAAGGGGGTTTGATTAGCCAAATTCACTCAGGTTGTAACACCTCCAGAGAGGTGCCACCACCTGGAGAGGCTGCATGGACTGATCCAGACTGGATTCTCCAGAGACCAACAGACAAAGAAAGGACTTTTGAATAAACAGCCTGAGTTTAAACTGACTTAGGACCTTCTGTGCATGGGGTGCCCCAATCCTTCCTAGAACAGGTTGGAAGTAGGGTGACCAGACAGCAAATGTGAAAAATCGGGACAGGGGGTGGGGGGTAATAGGAGCTTATATAAGAAAACGATCCAAAAATCGGATCTATAAAATCGGGACATCTGGTCACCCTAGTTGGAAGTCCTTCCATGAGTGAGGTCTGGGAAGCTTATTAGCAGGTTCGGGGGTTCTTCTAGTGTTTGAATATGTTTTCTTTGTAATGCTTTCACCTTATGAATAAATATGCTTGCTTGGGCTGAGTGAACCTTATAACCAACTGTGGACAATTAGAACTGTTCACAGACTCTGAGGAGAGAGCAAAGTGCAGACACTGGCCAGGTTAGGCTGTCTGGCTTGCTGGGGAACTCACCGTGTACCCAGGGGACTGTGCAGCCTGGAACAACCCAAGTCAGGAGAGAGGCTGGTGTCTGCCCAAGAGAGATGATGGCTGAGGAGCCAGGAACTGTGATGATTCCATCAAACTCAATGGGTCTGTTCTGAACTTTGTGGGTCGACTCATGTGCTTAAAGTTAATAACAAGAGTCTTTATAGGACTGGGCTTAAAATGCCTGTCTTGTATATTTCTGTTTTACTTCGCAGCTGCACAACCAGCGTCTGGATAAACTGTGAAATGCTAAAAACTGGTCATTGACTGAATCCTGATTAACGGAAGTGTTTAATTTGCAGCACAGCCTGAGAGAATTGTGAAGGATCCTATGCAAAAGAGAACATGGCACAATACCATGTTTTTCATTAACATTAATTTGGACGATGAGCTTTTCCTCGCCAGCCAATTCTGAATTCTAACAAATGAACAAGATCCAGTGTCTTGAAAGCGCATGTTTCTGGATGACCAGAAGAGCAAGTTCCCAGTCCCAATTTCTTTCCCAGTGCAAAGTATAATATAATGCAGCGTCCATGGACATAGTGTCCTTCCAAGTGCCTCAGGGTATGTTGTAAACTCCACATACTTGTATCATGTCTTTCATCTTCCAGGGGGTTTACAAAGATTAAAGCAAAACAGTCAATTTTTTAAAAATGAGAGTAAAAGTAGTTTCTGGTCTCATCCCTCCCAAAGTGTGTGGCTTTGACATATCTTTTCCTCCCTCCCCCTTCTGCTCTGTGTAAACCCCACACAAATAAAAGGAGAATCTGACAAAGGCCCCAATTCTGCACGTGGATCCCCACCGGGCTTATGCAGAACCCTGCTCATTTCAGCAGGACTTCTCCCCTGTTCGAGAATGTATGTCCTGTTCACCCGAGGCTCCTACCTGATCAGTGGAAGTCAGGGCTTCCCTTGCCACCTACTCCTTCAAGGGACTGGGCTGGGCCAGGCAAAGAGGAGGAAGGAAGGGCTGTCTGATTTTTGATCTCCTGGCCCTTGCTGCTAAGCTTTGTTTTCAGCTGGCCTCAGGTGCCTAGGCAGCCAAATGGGCCCTGAAGTGCTGCCCAGGATAGAAGGAGATGAGAACACACTGCAACTGGAACTTGGATCCTGATTTCTGCCCACCCCATCTACCAGAGCTCAGATAGTGATTTCTTTCCTTCCCCTGACCTGCACACAGAATGCACGCCCTAAATCTCCTCCTGATCTGCACCGAGAATTCATATCCCAATTCCCCTTCGGCTTGCACCCAGAACTTGGATTTTGATTCCTCCCAACTGGCTTGCAGATTCTCCCCTGAAACGTACATGCAGAACCCAGATCCAAATTACCTCCTACCTCATGACTTGCACAGAACCCAGACCCTAATCCTCACTCAGAATTTGGATATCATCTCTCCCCCCTCCTCTCTCTAATGCACCTAGAATTTGGGAAAGAGTAGGGTTGAGTGCGACAGCATCAGATCATGCAGCTGTACATATTAGGGACTGGGATATCATGGTGGTTCTAAGTCACATGAATTATTTTAAATGAATAAACAGTTTTCTCTGATTTATTAATCATCAAGGCTAAGGCACTGGCTGGCTTTTGGGTCTTGAGTAAGGATCTGAATTTGAGTAACTGCCAGAGCTTGGGTGTCAGTCCTTTATTAAATATGGAAACCATATTGGTTCAGTTTATTGATCAGAGCAATAAAAAGAACTCAAGCAAAACCAAAATAATTTCCAGCGCATCTTCTGTAGTCAGTGTAATGCTAGCATATGGCAGAGACTAGCATAGCTACTCTGCTATAAAAGAATGTAGAGGTTACAGATCTATATTGTTTGGGCATATAAAATATTTCACCTCTTTTCACCCCCATACATTTACCAAACCCAGCCAGAGCCATCTTGACACAACAGGTCACTGACTATTTTGATCCTGAAATTCACCACCTGGCTCACAGCTGGGGACTGTGAGGAATCCTGGCTGAGCTCAGCCCTGGACCTTGTGCACTGACTCCTGCTGGAGGAGGCTGATACTTGAGGAGCTAAGAGTTTCCACTACAGCCACTTCTCTTATACCCGCCCTTTTAGCACCCACTGCTGGCAATGTCTGCAAACCAGTGCTGTGAGTTCCTTCACAGGTAGCACTTTTACCGCATTCCCTATGTGGCCTCCTGCAGGAAAAGGATAGTGGTCCAGTAGCTAGCTGTCCCTCACTGCCTTCACACCAGCTCCATCCCCATACAGCGCCTCTTGATGGGGGAGGCGGAGACCAGCAGCCTCTGCTGGCTACAGAATGTATGACAGAAAGCTAAGCCCAAATTCCTGAGCTGCAGGCTATTCCAGGTCTGGCTGGGAGCATCATGGGAAAGCAGCTAATAATTTCTGAAATTCACTGTAAAATTGCCAGTGTTGGCAGTCCTGAAATTCTTCTTGGATTCTGAGCTCTCAGGAAAACTTGCTTTGACATCAGAAGCCAAAACCGTGCCAGTATGAACTTTCAGAGCACAGGGAATGAAGATGCACCGTCCCTCTCATTTTAGATCATTAGATAGGCATTCACCATACGATACTTAAAGAGAGACGGAGGTTTTCAGTGTCACAGCATCACGGATGTCATATAGCTGTGCCTGGAGGGACTTTTTGCTACATTGCACTGAGCACCAACATGGGGTTTCCCACAGATCGCATACAGCCAAAGAAGATGGCAGCATCTTGCAGAATTGCCAACCCCAAGCATTCAAAAATCATGAGTCGTGTCCTAACCCATCATGAGATTGGCTCAAAATTCATGAGATTTTAATAATAAATATTGGGTTCTTTTTATTTGTTTTCAGGTTTCTGATTCTTTAAGGTTCTCTCAGGTCACATTTTCCCCTTTTTCCTCTATAATCCTGATCACTATAAACTTACTGCAAAAAAATAAATACAGCTGAGATTTTCATGTAATCATGTGACTGCAGAAACAGGCCCTTTCGGAAACAAATATTGGCGAGTTGCAATAAAATCATAAGAGCTGATAACACTGGGTCTGCTGCGCAAAGCTAGATCTTCTGGCGCCTCCCTGCACAGATACATCAGGTACTGGTATATGCCATGGATGGGCTGTCGAGTAACCATTCCTCCAGGCTTTTGCAGGAGCAGCGCACGCACCAGTGCCAGGCGCTGTGAAAGGCCAGTTGCCAATGCCAGGGAGGGAGACTGGGTGGTAGAATACAACCCCTGCTCTCAGACCTCTGCTATGTCCACACAGGCCTGGCTCTGCTTTTATAAATTGGGCCCAGCCAGCAACATGAGCAGGGGGCATCACCTGGCGGTTCTCATTACTGCCTCACCGGCACTATGGCAACCATGCCATGGAGATGATGCTGAATTGTGTAATAGTTCTCAATAGGCCACCCTCATCCCTGCCAGGCCCCAAACCCAGTGATGGGCCCACAACCCCCTGCCAGCCCCTCACACCCACAACTCCCCACCCCACTGAACCCACCCCCCAGTCCCACAACACCCCAACCCCACTCCCCTGAACCCACAATGGCACCCCAGTTTTCTAACTCTCCAACTCCCCTGCAACCCCCCAAACCCACCCCGGGGCCCACAATGCCCTGACAGGCCCCCCAAACCCACATCCAGCCCCATAACCTCTGCCAGACCCCTGAACCCACCCCCCAGCCCCACCCCCCTGAACCCACAATGGCACCCCAGTCCTCCAACCCCCAACTCCCCTACAACCCCCCAAACCTACCCCAGGGCCCACAACGCCCCCACAGGCCCCCAAACCCACATCTGGCCCCATAACCTCAGCCAGCCCCCTGTACCCACCCCCCAGCCCCACAACACCCCAACCCCACCCCCTGAACCCACAATGGCACCCCAGTCCTCCAACCCCCAACTCCCCTACAACCCCCCAAACCTACCCCAGGGCCCACAACGCCCCGACAGGTACCCAAACCCACATCCGGCCCCATAACCTCCGCCAGCCCCGTGAACCCACCCCCCAGCCCCACAACACCCCAAGCCCACCCCCCTGAACCCACAATGGCACCCCAGTTCTCTAACCCCCCAACTCCCCTGCAACCCCCCAAACCCACCCCAGGGCCCACAATGCCCCGACAGGCTCCCAAAGCCACATCCGGCCCCATCACCTCTGCCAGCCCCCAGAATCCACCTCCCAGCCCCACCCCCCTGAACCCACAATGGCACCCCAGTCCTCCAACCCAACAACTCCCCTCCAGCTCCCCCAAACCAACCCCCATCCCTACAACCCCCAAACCCACATCCAGCCCCATAACCTCTGCCAGCCCCCTAAACCCACCACCCTCCGCCAGCCCCCCAACCTCCCACCAGGCCCCAAACTCCAGCCCAGGCCCGAACCCATCCCCCAGAAACTCTCCCCCCTCCCCCTGCCCCCGGGCGGAAAGACTTTAAATGGAGGCCCTGCCCCTGCCTCGGCCCGGCGCCGCTAGGCCTCAGTGGTTGCTATGGGCAACGAGCGTATCTCCTCCTTCCTGTATTGATTCGAATGGGGCGAGGGGGAGGAGGCTCCCGTGATGCACCGCGCGGGGAGGGGCGGGGCCGCCCGGAGCGCAGGGGCCGGGCAGGAGCGGCCGCCATATTGGGGAGCGCTGAGGGCTGAGGCCGGCGGAGAGTGACAGGAGGAGGCGGAGCAGCGGCCGGGCTGGCTGGGTAGGTGAGGGGCTGCGCCCGGCTGTCTCCGGGGGGTGCGGGCCTTGGGGGGCGGAGGGGCCCGGGTCTCCCTCCCGTGGGGGCTCGGGCCTTGGGGGGCGGAGGGGCCCGGGTCTCCCTCCCGTGGGGGCTCGGGCCTTGGGGGGCGGAGGGGCCCGGGTCTCCCTCCCGTGGGGGCTCGGGCCTTGGGGGGCGGAGGGGCCCGGGTCTCCCTCCCGTGGGGGCTCGGGCCTTGGGGGGCGGAGGGGCCCGGGTCTCCCTCCCGTGGGGGCTCGGGCCTTGGGGGGCGGAGGGGCCCGGGTCTCCCTCCCGTGGGGGCTCGGGCCTTGGGGGGCGGAGGGGCCCGGGTCCCCCTCCCGTGGGGGCTCGGGCCTTGGGGGGCGGAGGGGCCCGGGTCCCCCTCCCGTGGGGGCTCGGGCCTTGGGGGGCGGAGGGGCCCGGGTCCCCCTCCCGTGGGGGCTCGGGCCTTGGGGGGCGGAGGGGCCCGGGTCCCCCTCCCGTGGGGGCTCGGGCCTTGGGGGGCGGAGGGGCCCGGGTCCCCTCCCTTGGGGGCTCGGGCCTTGGGGGGCGGAGGGGCTCGGGACCCCCCTCACCGCGGGGGCGCAGGGCTCGGGCCTTGGGGGGCGGAGGGGCCCGGGTCTCCCTCCCGTGGGGGCTCGGGCCTTGGGGGGCGGAGGGGCTCGGGACCCCCTCACCGCGGGGGCGCAGGGCTCTTTGATCTGTGTGCTGGGGGGTGTAGATCCAGGTTAGCCCCTCTCCCCACCTAAATCAGGGCTCGGCTTGGGGGGAGCGAAAGGGGTCACTTGAGCCAGTGCCCTGAGCTCCGGGCCCCCAGGCAGGTGAAATGGGTGGAGTGGGGCCCCAGCAAACATGATGTAGGGGGCCCACGGGTTTCTTTTCGGGGGCCTAGCCAGCCCTCCCCTCGACCTGACTCTGGGCACTGTTTGGCAGGCAGATGTGCACAGGGCCTCCTTATTCAGGTTGGCTTTACACAGATCTGTTCCAGCGGAGCTAATGCAGTGCCCTGTCGTACTTTGGGGATGATTTATTTAAGATTTAAAATGTACAGAAGTAGTTCTCATCTCTTTAAGGTAGGGCTGTCAAGTAATTAAAAATAATAATTGTGATTAATCCTGTTGTTAATAACAGAATACCATTTTTTAAAAAAAAATTGGATGCTTTCTGCATTTTCAAATATTGATTTCTATTACAACACAGAATACAAAGTGTACAGTGTTCACTTTGTTTATTTTTGATTACAAATATTTGCTGTAAAAACAAAAGAAATAGTATTTTTCAGTTCACTTCATACAAGTATTGTAGTGCAATCTCTTTATCATGAAAGTTGAACTTACAAATGTAGAATTATGTGCAAAAAATGCATTAAAAATAAAACAATATAAAATATTAGTCTACAAGTCTACTCAGTCCTACTTCTTGTTTAGCCAATTACTCAGACAGACAAGTTTGTTTACATTTACAGAAGATAATGCTGCCCACTTCTTGTTTACAGTGTCACCTGAAAGTGAGAACGGGCATTCACATGGCACTGTTTTAGCCGGCGTTGCAAGATAGTTACATGCCAGATGTGCTAAAGATTCATATGTCCCTTCATCTTCAGCAACCATTCCAGATGACATGCATCCATGCTGATGACAGGTTCTACTCAATAACGATTCAAAGCAGTGCAGACTGATGCATGCTCACTTTCATCATCTTGAGTCCGATGCTACCAGCAGAAGGTTGATTTTCTTTTTTTTTTTTGGTGGTTCAGGTTCTGTTGTTTCCATATCGCAGTGTTGCTCTTTTAAGACTTCTGAAAGCATGCTCCACACCTCGTCCCTCTCAGATTTTGGAAAGCACTTCAGAGTCTTAAACCTTAGGTTGAGTGCAGTAGCTATCTGTAGAAATCTCGCATTGGTACCTTCTTTGCGTTTTGTCAAATCGGCATGAAAGTGTTCTTAAAACGAACAGCATGTGCTGGGTCATCATCCGAGATTGCTATAACGTGAAATATACTCGCAGAATGCGAGTAGACGTACTAGTCTCCCTTGAGGAGTTCAGTCAAAATTTTACGCTTAATTTTTTTTTAACAAGCCTCATCCGCATGGAAGCATGTCCTGTGGAATGGTGGCTGAAGCATGAAAGGGCATATGAATGTTTATCATATCTGGCACATAAATACCTTGTAATAGCGGCTACAAAAGTGCCATGCAAACGTCTGTTCTCACTTTCAGGTGACATTGTAAATAAGCAGGCAGCTTTATCTCCCTTAAATGTAAACAAACTTGTTTGTATTAGCGATTGGCTGAATAAGAATTAGGACTGAGTGGACTTGTAGGCTCTGAAGTTTTACATTGTTTTGTTTTGAGTGCTGCTATGTAACAAAAAAATCTACATTTGTAAGTTACATTTTCACCATAAGGAGATTGCACTGCAGTACTTGTATGAGGTGAATATTATTTCTTTTGTCATTTTTACAGTGCAAATATTTGTAATAAAAATAATATAAAATGAGCACTGTGCACTTCGTATTCTGTGTTGTAATTAAAATCCAATATATTTGAAAATGTAGAAAAACATCCAAAATATGTAATACATTTCAATTGGTATTCTATTGTTTAACAGTGTGATTAAAATGGTGATTAATCACAATCAATTTTTGTAATCCCGATTTAATTTTTTTTAGTTAATCACGAGTTAACTGCATTAATTGACAGCCCTACTTTACGGTAATCAACAAGACTTTCGGCTATAAGGTTGCACTATGTATCTGAATGTTTTCTTTAAATGTGCTTATTTCCTGTTCACATCAGCTGCTTGTGAATGTGTTTTTGGAAGGGGTTTGGTGTCAATGATAGTCAAACTGAGTTTAAGAAAGGGTTGATTTTGACTAGTGTGTCAACACTATTTTCAAACATGGATCCTTGTGTATTGAGCCTGGGAGCCAAAAATTGTTTTCTTGCATTTTCAGCATCCTCTGTGAAATGAATGTGTCCAGGTGCTGGTGTGACAAGTGTCCCTGTTATGAAAAATAGCAACACATTTGGCACTGTCTGTCAGTTTAGTTGGCCATCTTGGCAGAAAGACCAAGACTGGACTGGGCAATTGGGGACTGAATTTTCTCCTTAGACCTAGTGATGGGGCAGTGTGAGGGAAACTTGTGCTACTGCTGCCTGTACTGTATCAATTCTACAAATAGAGGATTCTGCTCTCCAAGAGTATCAAGCCAGCACCATGCAATAACACAAAACTATTTCCTTTTTTATAGGGATGCTGTCAAAGTGGATAGGCTCAAAATTTAATCTTGCTTAAAAACAGCTGTTAAAAATTGTCACACTGGAATATCTATTAGTCTCCTTAAGAAGGGCAGCACGCTTAAGGTATGTCTTCACTAGCAACGTTAAAGTGCTGCTGTGGCAGCGTTTTAACATGGCTGTGTAGTTGCGGCACCAGTGTTAGGAGAGAGCTCTCCCAGTGCTGTAAAAAACCCACCCCCATGAGCGGAGTAGCTCCCAGCACTGCTGCACTGTCTACACTACCACTTTACAGCACTGAAATTTGCAGTGCACAGGGATGTTGTTGTTGTTTTTTTCCCACACCCCTGAGCGAGACAGTTTCAGCGCTGTAAAGTGGCAGTGTAGACGAGGTCTTAGTGTGTTAGATTTGCTTGTCTGCATGCATGTGTCTTCTGCTGTTCTCATTTCTACCCTAATCGGTCCTTGTGAACAATGGTTTTGATATTGAAATGTACTACAAGAATCCAGACAGGTCCTTGAGCAGATATATGGTGCATCCATGTTACTAAGGGAATGAAATATGGTATACGTACATCTAAACCAAAACAAAGCTAATAGACTTCTATTTTGAGGCCTCCCTACCCAGCCAATGTACCTCAGCCCCACTTGGAAAGAGTCTCTGTTAGAAGCGAAAAGGGTAATTCAGTTTCTGTGGCCTCTTCAATCCTTGGTTTCATTGCCAAAACTGCTAACAATGGTGGTAATTGTGATGGTTGTTTTCGTGAGGTGAACACTTGTCAGCTGGGAACTAGACCCAAATTCAGTTTCCATATACCACTGGACAGCCATCAGAAGACAACAACATAGTGTCATTAGCCCCTAGGCTGTATATAAACAAGCAACCTAGAGGGAAAGGACTCTCTAGCTTTTCCAGACCTGAAGAAGAGCTCTGCGTAAGCTTGACAGCTTGCTTCTTTCACCAGTGGAGGATGTTACTTCACACACCTGGTCTCTCTAGCTTATCGTCAGTCTCCTTACTAACCATTCTCCCCCTTTCATTTGTTTTAAGATTAGAATGTTTTTTTTTAGGAGGTGGTGCACAAGTTCTGTAACTCATAGCTCTAGAAGTCCTAAACTCAGCTTCTTTTATTTTACGGTAGATGGAGAGTCTTCCTTTGGAATAGTCACTAAAACTAAATGAAACCTCTTAGATAGATTTTGGAGGAATTTGACAAAGCCCCAATCTTAACATTTTATTCTTTAAATTAATTGTACTTGATTTGTAGCTCTCTGAAGGCACTGTGCTCACTTTCCTGGGGAGAAGTGCTGAGTGTTATTGAAATAGTGTGTTTGATGCTAGCACAGTGCTTCATGCTTAAGAGTTCATCACTAATAGTAATTCCCATCCTGATAAGTTTCTCACATTTAAAAATTGTGTTTTATGTACAAATAGAATTTTGTGAACTTGTGGGTTAGGGCTGCTGCATTTATATAAATGCTGTGATTTATGGTTTTTCTTTATGGCTGGGACTGGATTGTATTCTAAGTAGTTAAAACATCAGGTGTGTTCTGTTTTTTTGTTTTAGTTTTTTTATGGCTTGCTTTTCGGCAACATTCTACAAGAATTACAGACTTGGTGCATTTTACAGTTTTGGTTTAGATTTGCAGGTGTCTGGTAAGACTCAATTACAATACAGCAGACTTGTTTTCTTAGGATAGCACTGTTAACAGTTCCATGTACTTTTTTCCTCAGAGAATCATAGAATATCAGGGTTGGAAGGGATCTCAGGTCATCTAGTCCAGCCCCCTGCTCAAAGCAGGACCAATTCCCAACTAAATCATCCCAGCCAGGGCTTTGTCAAGCCTGACCTTAAAAACCGCTAAGGAAGGAGATTCCACCACCTCCCTAGGGAACCCATTCCAGTGCTTCACCACCCTCCTAGTGAAAAAGTTTTTCCTAATATCCAACCTAAACCACCCCCAATGCAACTTGAGACCATTACTTCTTGTTCTGTCATCTGCTTCCACTGAGAACAGTCTAGATCCATCCTCTTTGGAACCCCCCTTCAGGTAGTTGAAAGCAGCTATCATATCCCCCCTCATTCTTCTCCAGACTAAACAATCCCAGTTCCCCGAGCCTGTCCTCATAAGTCATGTGCTCCAGCCCCCTGATCATTTTTGTTGCCCTCCGCTGGACTCTTTTTTTTTTTTTTTTTTTTTCCAATTTTTTCACATTCTTCTTGTAGTGTGGGACCAAAACTGGACATAGTACTCCAGATGAGGCCTCACCAATAGAGGGGAATGATCACGTTCCTCAGTCTGCTGGCAATGCCCCTACTTATACAGCCCAAAATGCTGTTAGCCTTCTTGGCAACAAGGGCACACTGTTGACTCCTATCCATGAAGCATTAGAAAACAAAAAGTACAAAATATAATTGTCTGGATAAAAACTCTTGTAGTGCCTTCATGGTGCTCATTTTTTACAGTATATGCATGTGAGTATTTGGGATAACAGTACAATTAGACACATGGGGCTTGTACATAAGACTGCATGTGGCAGTTGTGGTGTAAAAGAAACATATATCAGGAGATTCCAGTAAAGCAAGATAATGTAGTCCTGGAATGTACAGGCCAGGAGACAATGTTTCCTTCAAAACATGACATCTCTAGGATGCGTGGTTATCCATGCAGTAACTGTTTTTTCCCTCAACGTCTGTCAAAAGTGCTACTTGAGTATTAGTGTACACAATCAGCCAGATCCCCTTGGATAAATGGGATTGTACTGTATACAGTAGAACCGCAGAGTTACGAACACCTCCGGAATGGAGGTTGGTTGTAATCTGAACAAAACATTATGTTCTTTTAAAAGCTTAGAACATAAGGACGGCCATACTGGGTCAGAGCAAAGGTCCATCTAGCAGAGTATCCCGTCTTCTGACAGTGGCCAATGCCAGGTGCCCCAGAGGGAATGAACAGAACAGGTAATCAAGTGATCCATCCTGTCGCCCATTCCCAGCTTCTGGCAAACAGAGGCTAGGGACACAATCCCTGCCCATCCTGGCTAATAGCCATTGATGGACCTGTCCTCCATGAAATTATCTAGATCTTTTTTGAACCCTGTCATTGTCTTGGCCTTCAGAACATCCTCTGGCAAGGAGTTCCACTAGCTTACTGTGTGTTGTGTGAAAAAAGACTTCCTTTTGGTTGTTTTAAACCTGCTGCCTATTAGTTTCATTTGGGATTATGAGAAGTAGTGAACAACATGTCCTTATCTACTTTCTCTACACCAGTCATGATTTTATAGACCTCTATCATATCCCCCCTTAGTCATCCCTTTTCCAAGCCAAAACGTCCCAGTCTTATTAATCTTCCTCATACAGAAGCCATTCCATACCCCTAATCATTTTTGTTGCCCTTTTCTGAACCTTTTTCAAGTCCAATATTTTTTTTTTTTTTTTAAGATGAGGCGACCACATCTGCACGCAGTATTCAAGGTGTGGGTGTACCATGGATTTATATAGAGGCAATATATTTTTTGTCTTATTAAGAAAGGGATGGATAATGATTCCGAACATCCTGTTCGCTTTTTTGACTGCTGCTGCACAGAACGTTGACTTAATACAGCTTTGAAACTTTACAATGCAGAAGAAAACTGCTGCTTTTAAGATCTTAATTTAAATGAAAGAAGCACAGAAACAGTTCCCTTACCTTGTCAAATCTTTTTTAAAATTTTCCCTTTTTTTTTTTTATTAGTTTGTTTGACTATACAGTATTTGCAGGGTGGTGTGAGTTTTTTGGGTCTCTGCTGCCTGATTGAGTACTTCCAGTTCCAAATGAGGTGTGTGGTTGACCAGTCAGTTTGTAAGTCTGGTGTTGATAACTGTGCGTTTCTACTATACAACAAACACAAATTCTGTAGAATTTGGTGGTCTATGACCAAACAAGAACCACATCATCAGTTTGTTTTTATTTATCTTGTGTCATTACTCACAAAACTTTCATTTCCTTTTTTCTGCCCAGTGGCTTATGCAAAATGTGTGTGTGGGAGGTATTTAAGTTCATTTCCTAATGGATAGGTGTCAGTATAAGTAAAAAAAAAAAAAAAAACATTGCTATGACATTTGGCACCTCACCTCCTGTGCTGGCAGTCTCAGCAAGGCCAAGGATTGAAGGGACATAAAAACTGCACTATAGAGGTACAGTGATGGAGCAGCGCAAGAGATGCTTGGATTGGCGTTTCCCACATTGTATCTCTTTTATAGGACTTACCAGTCTGGTTGCATTTACTTATGACATGGGTGGAGAGGCCTTTTTAGGTAGTGATGCTTCTTAGCTGAGCTTAGTGAGAAGTCAGACAGGACCCTGAGGCTCTATGCCACTTTGATGAATGGGGGCTGTGAGACATCAACAGAAAGTGAAGACGCTTGGCTAGTTCTTCAAGGTGTTTCCCCTTTCAGACCAGCATTGCTTTGATCTTTGCTGAGCTCAGCATGAGCCAGCAGCTCATCATGTAATAGCTGACTTCTTATAGGCACTGCAATGTTCTAGTGGCGGTTCGTTCATCAGTTGAGAATGAGATGTGTTATTGTGTCATCTGCATACTATTGACAGCTGAGCCCATAGCATCTTGCTATCTCTTGTCAGTAAGAGGAGAGCTCTGCAAAACTGCTGATATCCACTTTATATCCATGGACCATGTTTGCAGATCGCAGATTGGATCCAGATACAAATTTTGTATCCATTGCAGGGCTCTATTTGTGAGACTCGGCAGGTGAGGGCCTCTGGAGAGGAGGAGCAGTTACCTATCCATGCTGAACTCTGCTGGAGAGTGATGACTGGAGTCATGGTAGTGCAGGATCACCTACTCCTGTTGTGTTCTGTAGGTGGGTTAGCCGTACCTTTTGGTGCAATGTGTTAGAGACTACAGAGAGGTCCAGCACTGTGGGCATGGAAATATTGCCTGTGCCCATGGCCATAAGAAGGCTGTCTCTTCGGCATCACTGGAGCTGCCTCTGTGCTGTGCCCTGGCTGTGAGGCATCCAGGATGTTCGCTGACGTCACGTGTGGCTGAAGCTTGTTGTTGTTTATAGATCGTTTAATTTATGCTGAAGCCTGGGTATTTCTTTAGAGCAGCGGTTTTCAAACTTCGGGTTGAGTCATGGCATGTCAGATGTTAAAAGTCCTGTTGGTGGTGCTGCCCAGCTAAGGCAGGCTACAGCGTACCTGTTCCGCCACTGTGCTGCGCTCCGAAAGCAGCCAGCAGCAGGTCCGGCTTCTAGGCAGGGGGGTCATGGGGCCTGTGGGTGAGAGTCACGTGAAGCCACTTGTGCACTTCTGCCCAGGAGCTGGACCTGCTTCTCGCCACTTCCAGGGCGCAGCGCGGTCTGTGGCACCAGGACAGGCTGGAAGCCTGCCTCTGCACCCCGGCTGCGCCACTGACTGGGAGCTGCCAGAGTTAAATCTGCGCCCCAACCCCCTGCCTCAGCCCTGGAACCCCTTCATCCCCAGCCCAGAGCCCTGACTCCCACCTGGAGCCCCTCTCCTGCTCCCCAAACCCCTCATCCCTGGCCCCAGCCAGAGCCCCCTCCCACTCCCTGAACCCCTCATCCCCAGCTCTGCTGGGTCGCAGGTATCAACAATTTTCTTCTACTGGGTCCCCAGAAAAAAAGTTTTAAAACCACTGCTTTAGAGTATCAATTATGAAGACTCATAAGTGTAATGAACCAATTTCAGATTTAAGACTGATTGATAAAAGAATATCTCCATTGACTAGTGTAAATCCAATATATTTTATTAGCAGAATTTTTCTTTTCTTATAAAACTTGGTTTAAACAATATGGAGCCAGTTTTCAGTTAAACATAATTTTGTATCTTTATTATTAATAATATTTTATTAAATCACTCACTAGTTGAGATCTTGTTGGCTGTATTCAGCCTATGATGACTTTTTATGTCCAGTTTCTAAAAATATAAGAGACAGGAGTCAGTAATGACCTGACACAATCTACCACCACTCTTACTAATGTATGCAGTTTAGCCTATTTATTCCAGTTACCTTGCTACACCTTCTTTCATCTTGTTGTCTGGTCAGAGTCTTGATTGTAGATAGCATTGTCTAGTGATTTAAAACACGGGATTGGGAGCCTGGAGACTTGAGTTGAACTCTGCTGTGCGTGACCTTGGGCAAATCACTTAACCTCTTTCATACTCAGTTTTTTTTCTCAGTAAACTATGGAAATCCTATTTTGGTGTAAAGTTCTTTGGGAGCTTCAGATGAGATTTTAGATTTCTTTCTAATATTTTAGTATAAATCTTGAATAAAATTAAACACACTAATCCAAGCCGAGAGCAGCTTTTCTGATTTTTTTTGAACTTTTAAAAAAGCTCTGATTTTGCTATAAAAATTCTTGGGATGTAAACTGCAAAACATGCTTCTCTTGAAAATTATAATCTGAAGAACAATGCATGTTGGTATATACTCTAATGGGCTGGAGTATTTATTTTTACTAATTAAGCAACTGTTAACTTGTACCCAGGGTGACCGGCGCTGCATATGAAAAATGAGTATTGAATTCACTGGTGGCATTATTATAACCTTTTTTCCTCTAGTGGCAAAAAAGAAGCATAAACTGTAGTTAAAACAGACAGCTTCAACTATTTGAGAAGGCTCTTTCTTAACTTAAAATCTGACTGCAATTTCATCTTAACTTTCTTCTGCAAGAAATATGTAATTCTATAGTCAAAGACATTGAATTATGATCCTTTTTCATTAGTATGAAGATCACTTAAAATATTCTAGATCAGGAAAAAGAATATCCATGCATTTAAAACTTTTTCCAATGGTATTCTGAATGCCAGTTTAACTAGTTGACAAAATAACTGCATTTGTTTGAATGCTGTTCTAATTACAGTAGAACTTCAGAGTTACGAACTCCTTGGGAATGGAGGTTGTTCATAATTCTGAACAAAACATTGTGGTGGTTTTTTCAAAAGTTTACAACTGAACATTGACTTAATACAGCTTTTAAACTTTACTATGCAGAAGAAAAACGCTGCTTTCCCTTTATATTTTTAGTCGCTTACTTTTAACACAGTACTGTATTTACTTCTCTCTCTCTCGCTGTCTCATTGTGTATTTGCGGTTCCAAATGGGATGTGTGGTTGACTAGTTTTGTTCATAACTCTGGTGTTCGTATCTACTGTATATGCCTTTCTGCCTTGTGGAATATGTATCCTGACACGTGGGCTGTATCTACCCTGGACTCTTTACTCCTGGGGGAATTCTGCGCCACTGCATGTGCGCAGAATTCATGTCCACTGCAGATTTCTTTGCTTCCCTGCAGAAAAATGACTTTTCTGACAGAAGCAAAGGGAAGCTGCAAGAGCAGTCACGCACCACTCCCCAGCAGTGCAGGTACATTGTTTAAGGCACCCAGAGCATCCAGCGGAGAGGTAAATCACCGTGTGGCTCCTACACTGAGCCAAGATCACCTTGCTAGTCCCATCTGAGCCGGAGGCAGGAGAGGACGGGACTTTCTCTTCTCCTGTAAGAAGTTGCTGGGGCTTTGTCAGCTCCACCTCAGAAACCTCCACCAGCTGCAGGAAGCTCAAATCCTCCTGATTCCTGTCCCCATCACTCCTCAGCTGTGGGGGGAGGGGTCATTGTATGGGGACCTGCTCCCTTATCCACCTAACCTCTGTCCATCCGGACCTCCCATACCCAGACACCCCTGCCAAGCCTCACCCAGTACATCCAGAACTCCCCTAGCCCTCTACACCTGAACCCCAGCCAGTGAACCTCCACCCCTGCATCTGGAGCCCCCCGGCACCCAGGCTCCCCTTCCTCTGGCCTCCCACTCCTGCACCCAGACCACCTCCCACTTCCTGCACTCAAACCGCTACCTTGATGCCCCACCTCCTGAACCACCTTGAGCCCCCACATATGGACCCCCATGCCACTGACCCCCAACTAGCTGCACCCAGATCTCTCAGCTGAGCCCCAACCACCTTCACCTGGAAGCCCCTGTGGAGTCCCATTGCGCCTAGAACCCCCTGCCCAACAAGCCTCTGTGCATCCAGATCCCCCTACACCTAGACCCCTCACACTTGGATCCTGCCTGATTGAGTCTGCTTTCCCCACACCTGTTGTGCCTGGTGCAGAGGGGCAGGGCTCCAGGTGTTTCTGGGGCAGGGGCAGGCCCAGGCCTTGTGCTGTGTCAGGGTTGGGTGCAGCCTCAGCACTGAGTCCATGTCCCAGGGTGGAGGGGTTGTAGGGAGATCTCCCACTTTTATGCATCCAGTGGCCTGTGCTCCCCACTGTCATGCTGGAGCCTCTGCATTTATTTACTGACAAATAAAGCTTGTAGAATTTTAAAATATTGTTTAGATTTTTTTATTTTTTGGTGCAGAATTCCCTCAGGAGTAACTCTTTAGCAATGTTGACGTTGGGTATCCGACACAGGTTTCTCCACCCCCTCAACCACAGTTGAACTCTCTTGACCCTGATCACACCAGCAGGGCAAGAGCGTTGAACATTTGGCTTTAACAAACCCTGCCTATCCATTTCATTCATAGAGAAGTTGTCGGTGATCCTTTTAAAATGAGTGCTAAACTGTTTATGTAGGTTCCAAACATAGGTTGTATTTACGCTAAACTTGACAGTAGGAATATCAAAGCCAGTGGAATTAATAAACTGCACAAGCAGTCTACCTCTATTTATTGTTCTCTTCATAATTTAAAAACAAATTCTAGACAATTAAATGCAAACCTCTAGTGTTAAAAAAAGGTATGAGTTTGGTTTCAAACACACACAAGCTGGGAAGTTATATAGCTGATTGAGCACCATTTAGCATTTTTTGCCCTGATGCTCCTATGCAGTATTTTCTCTTCTCCTTTCCTTGTTAAATGTGTTAAAGCTACTCTTTTTCTGTTATTAAAGAGTATCATAAACTATACAAGATGCAAAGTGTGGCTGAGGTACTGTTGTCACACAACCTTCATTTCGTGAACTTCTTCACTCAGGGTCTTGCGAACTTAAGTTTACTTTTTGTCTTTAACTTGTTATACAACTGACACATCTTGTGTGTAACAGTGTTTTGGGTTAAAATACTGCACAGTTTTAGTAGCATGATTAAAAGTAGATGGAGTGTTCTTATGCTAGATTACTCTGTAATTTTATTGATACATATACAGATGATGATCTCCTACTAAGTATAGTGAAAAGTGAATGTTTTCCCTGAAATTCTGGTTTTGACATTAGTGACTGTCATGGGTGTCACATGACTATCCCAGTGACATGTTGGTACTTCAGTAGCAGTAAGACGTTGGGGTTTTATTTTTTTTAAAGCTTTCAGAAGTTGTTAGTGACTCTTAATTTTGCAAAAAGTAGGGCCTCTTCCAAAGTTTTGTGAAGTCAGCTGGGAGTCTTTCCACTGACTTCAGAGGGTTTTGAATCAGGTCCTGAGGACTATATTTTCAAGAGTTCAGCCCCAAGTTGCTGCCGTGAGAACAATGTACCGTTTTACTGATTTAAAAATTCCTTAAACTTCTGGAAGGTTTAAAAAGAAGTACACAAACTTCTTATTGCTACTGAAGGTAGCAATACATTTTACTAGGATAATGTCTTCTGGCCTTAGTTCCCGGGATCACACAATCTTGAAATGAAAGATTACTATAATGTTATGAATCTAATGCAATGCTCAGTTATGTGCTCAGAGAGTTACAATACATGCTGCCAAGTGTTGAGCGAACTCAAAAATCCGGCTATATGTTTAAAGGTTTTGGTGTGTTGTGTTAGGCAAACTGACTTGTTTTGAGAAATAAACAATATGTATCCATGATCAAAAATATCTTCCCTTGAATAGCTTTTGTTTATATATGTTACAAGTTGAGCTCTGTAAATTGGGACATCCCTGATTTCAACAGCAGTGATTGGTTTAAAGTTTAAATTAACCATATTGATGCACATGCGTGAGGAAACATGGGTTTATATTCTCAGACCATTCTCATTTGTATTACATTCACTTGACACCAATCTAGCGATGTTTTTTGGTCTGTTTTAAGCAAAGGATAGTAAGTGTGTTAACATTCCCAAATGAAAACTTTCATCTTTCAGTGATTAACTGAAATCATGTTTTTTGCAAAAGGTCAGCATCGCAAAAGGTCAACATCTCAAAATCTGCGTGTGATGAGCTTTGTCAGTGTATATCATGTACAAACAGGATTTCCAGTTTTTGCTTTGGTCAGAATGTGACGGTGCTGCCCATGGGAGCCAGCTGAGGTCACACAATTAGGGTGAACTGCAAACAGAACGGGCAGACAAACGCCAAATGCTGGTGGATATTCCAATACTTAGATTTACTAAGCCAGTACAAAACAGCTTCTGTAGTACCTCACTGGTTACTTAGAAGTCCAAACAACGCAATTCCCTTAAAGTACCCAGCCTCAGGCCTCCATTCAGACACACCTGTCAAACATATGATGATGATTACTGAAAATCTTATCTCATCATATGAAAGAAAAGGTTCTTCCAATCCCAAAGGATCAGCCACAGACCCAGATTCAATTATAACTTAGATCTTGCCCAAAACATAAGCTTATAGTCAATTCTTATTAACTAAACTAAATTTATTAAAAAAGAAAAGAGAGAGTGTTGGTTAAAATATCAATATGCATATGGACTTGAATTCAATTCTTGAGGTTCAGATACATAGTAGAGATGAGCTTGTAGTTGCCAGAAGTCCTTTTAGAAATAGTCCATAGGTTATAGTCCAATGTCCATGTTCAGGGTGACTCCAGTCAGTGACTGGGGATCTCAGTCCTTTTGGCTTAAGGTTTTCCCCCTCTTGAAACCCAAAGCAGATCTGAGATGAAGTAGGATCATGTCCCAGGGTTCTTACACGTTTCCAGCAGCCTTTTGGCCTGAGAAAACAATAGGCTTAACTCTTTCTCCCAAACATCCTGGCAATTAGCGCAGGGTAATTTATCCATTAAACAGTTCAGATACAGGTTACCACAACCTTCAAAGAGACGCATAGAGAATAATACTATTTCACTCAAGTATCTTCCGGAATGTTAATAATAATCCTTTTTTGATCTTTGAATTAAAGCTATAGCAATAGACAAGACTTGTTTGCTTACATCACAAGACCTGAGCAAACACCTATCCTTCTACCTCTAACAATGCAGATTTGCATTTCAAAGCTCTATTCATTTACATAAAGAACAGGAGTACTTGTGGCATCTTAGAGACTAACACATTTATTTCAGCATAAGCTTTTGTGGGCTACAGCCCACTTCTTCGGATGCATAGAATGGAACACATAGACAGAAGAAGTGGGCTGTAGCCCACAAAAGCTTATGATGAAATAAATTTGTTAGTCTCTGAGGTGCCACAAGTACTCCTGTTCTTTTTGTGGATACAGACTGTTCTTTTTGTGGATACAGACTAACACAGCTGCTACTCTGAAACCTATTCATTTGCATATCTGCCTGACCAGTTTCTAAAGTTCGGCCATGGGTCAAGTCAGTCTGTGAGTTACTTAACTCTTTCTGGCTCTGTCATCCTTCTATGAGATATTAGATCAGACTCATAACGTCACACAGGATTTAACCTAAAATGAGACACCCTGTATATTCCCAACAAACCGCTGTTGCCATTTTCTGTATTTTGTAGCCACAGAGTCCTAAATGCATCCTTTATTCACTGGTCCGTTTACGAAGCTACATTAGTGTGACAATGCAGTAGATGAGAAAAGTTTGTCAGCTGAATGATGTCTTTAGTTGTCCTTTCTCATGCCTGAAAGAAAAGGGAGTTCTGTTTAAAAACAGATGATAAAGTGTGATTTGGTAATCTAAAGGTGTAAGTTCTGTAAGTAGGTGAAAAGCTGTAAGACTGAGAATAGAACTTGAAAGATAATGTTTAATTTTGTATGACTCATTCAATAAAATCTTACCAACCAAATGTAAATGAATATCTGTTGTGAAATCACATCCTCCTGGATCTTCCGACTGAAAGATAGTCAGGGCATGGCTCCTCTCTACTGCAGCTACTGCTGTAGCACTGTAGTGTAGATACTTCCTCACTGATGGAAAAACCTCAGCTGTCAATGTAGTTTAATCCATTTCTCTGAGAGACGGTAGCTAGATTGACTGAGAAGTTATTCCACTGACCTAGCTGTGTCTATACTGGGGATAAGGTTAACCTAACTGTGGTTTTCAGGGGATGAAATTTTTCACAGCACTGAACAACATAGCTCGGTTGATCTAATTTTTAAGCATAAACCAGGTCTCTGTGGAGACTAGGACCAACCGTCCACCCAGAATTGTAGAGCTAGGTGGTATCAGCAGCCATGGGGGTAATAGAGTGGTGTAATGTAATACATTCTGTGGGTGGCGTACCCGAGCCCACTTATCCACTGATGCTTTAAAAATTCCCACACCCCAATCTGGATCTATGCTGATTATGTGATATATATATGTATCTCGTGATCTTTGTAACCAATACCTATAATCCCTCATAACTCAAGCCTGACTCCAGATGTACAGTACCTTCCCTCTTAACTTGTGCCTATTTAATTTTAAACATTAACTTTAATAAAATTCCTAACCAGCCAGTGCACTGATTCTGTGCTATGCTTTACCAATGGAAATACTGAATACTGTGCGATAGAGAGGCAAAATGATCTTGTGTCTTGAAGCACAAGATTTGAGTTGGGACTTCTAGCCTCCATTTGTGATCCTGCTACTTACTTAACCTCTCTGTGCTTCCCTTCACAGATTGTGGCAGAAATTTTATGTACTTCTCATGCTGGTTGGATGGCTTAATTAATGTCTGTAAAGTGCTTTGAGCATCTCCCGAGGGCAGTGGTATAGAAATGAAATTTGGTGGTGGCAGTGGATTTGTACATGGGGCTATGTACCATTTGTTGACTTTCTTTCTTCCTGTTTTGTTGCAGCAGACTGATTACTGGCTAGACTTCATGAATAGAAGGTCCTGGGACTGTTAGACTCCCCAGCCCCCGCCCTTTCCACCATGGACCAGGATTATGAGAGACGTCTCCTGCGCCAGATCAACATCCAGAATGAAAACACAATGCCTTGTGTAAGTCAGCACATATCCAGTGTGCCTAATGATCCTCCTAGTGCCACTGCCCCTCCCGCATCCCCCAGCAAAGAACAGACTTTATTCTGTGAGCTGTAATGTGCTTTCTCTACTGTCCTTCAGACAGGCTTCCTATATGAGCTACTTAATAGCATGCAGGCCTTTAGCTATAAAGTAAACCAATCTTTGACTGAAATTCTCTACTGTCTAAGTTTCTGAATTGTCCTGGGAAACAGTTACTCAAACAACTTCTTAACTTGGCCAGTTTTCTCAGCTAAAATTGGTTAAATCTCTGTATGTGTGTAATATTCAGAAGCCCAAGGGGGTTGTAACATCTTTATTATTCAGTACTTGACATCAGGAAACTATATAATCTCATTAGGTACTACTGGAATATAGACAGTTGAATTTTTTTAAGCTGGCAAATCTTCTGAATGCTGGGGCTATATGATAGGTGGACTTTAGACACACACAGATCTTCCAGCTTTTCTGCGGTGTTTTACATCATAAGAGCATAATAATGGCCATACTTGGTCAGACCAGTGGTCCCTCTAGCCCAGTATCCTGTCTTCTGATGCTGGCAAAGGCCAGATGCTTCAGAGGGAATAATCCGAACAGGGCAATTATCGAGTGATCCGTCCCCAGTCATCCAGTCCCAGTATCTGGCAGTCAGAGGCTTAAGGCCATGTAGAACCTAGGTCCATTCTTGGCTATTAGCCAAGCTGGTCAGGGATGCAGCCCTATCTTCCATCAACGTATCTGATTGAACCCGGTTATAGTTTTGGACTTCACAACATCTCGTGACAATGACTTCCACGCATTAACTGTGTGTTATGTGAAGTAATTCCCTTTTTAACAGAAAACCTGCTGCCTATTAATTTTTGTCGAGTGACCCCTAGTTCTTGAGTTATGTCAAGGGGTAAATAGTGCTTCCTTATTCACTTTCTCCACACCAGTCATGATTTTATAGATCTCTATCCTATCCCTCTTTAGTCATCTCTTCTAAAATGAACAGTCCCAGTCTTCTTAATCTCTCCTCATATGGAAGCTAATCCATATCCTTAATCATTTTTATTGCTCTTCTCTCTACGTTTTCCAGTTGTAATATATCTTTTGAGGTAGGCCAACTAGAACTACACGCAGTATTCAAGGTGTGGGCATACCATGGATTTATATAGTTACATTATGATATTATCAATCCCTTTCCTAAATGGTTCTGAACATTATCTTTTTTTGACTGCCACTGCAAACTCAGCAGGTGTTTTCAGAGAACTATCAATGATTTGATTACTCCAAGATCTGTCTTGACTGGTAACAGCTAATTTTTTGTATATATAGTTGGGATTATGTTTTCCAGTGTGCATTGCTTCTCATTTATCAATATTGAATTTCATCTGCCATTTTGTTGCCTCGTCATCCAGTTTTGTGAGCTCCCTTAGTTAAATCCAAAGAAAACTGTGAAGAATTACAATCTTGCATAATTTTGTATAATCTGAAAACTTCGCCACCTCACTGTTTTGTTAAGATCATTTATGAATATGGTGAACAGCACTGATCCCAGTACGGTTCCTTAGGAGACCCCTCTGTTTACCTCTCTCCACTCTGAAAAGTGACCCTTTATTCCTACCCTCCATTTCCTATATTTTAACCAGTTACTGAGCCATGAGGGGACCTTCCCTCTTGTCCCATGACAGCTTACTTTGCTTAAGAGCTTTTGGTGAGGGACCTTGTCAAAGGCTTTCTGGAAGTCCAAGTCCACTGTATCCATTGGTTCACCCGTGTCCAAATGTTCGTTGACCCCCTCAAACAATTCTAATAGATTGGTGCAGCAAGTAAAATATTCTTCTAAAATCTTTTGGGAGAGACTGTGTTGTACCCCTTAGAGGCATGGCACAAGCATCGCATTCCAGTGGAAGGAGGTCAAAGGTTACTTTAATCCACCTTTGTGCCTCCCAGATTTGGGGTGCTTCTGGGGCCTAAAATGGCAGCTGGGGTAGGTTAGGCTCAGCAGCTGGAACCAAGGGGCACTGTAGGCTGTGGTGCCACCCTGAATCACCATCGTGCCATGCCATGGTGTCCAATATTGCAAGTTCTTGTAACTTTATTGTGAGACTTATGATATTTGGTGTGTTACTTAACACCCGTGCTCCTGGAGACAAGTGTTTACATTAATCTAGGCTCATGTTTTTAAAAAAGTAAGTTTCTCACGCTCATGTTTGCAGAGAAAAGCTTGAAACACGTGTCTCAAGTGCACCCAGAACCACAAATTTTAATTTTATCAGATTTCTAAACCAGTCTCATGACTTTTGGACAGTTGGGCTTGGCAATACTGCCCCCTGTGGTGGGTCTTATAGTGAGGCCTGTAGGTTCCTTACACAACACTTGTGCTGAGAGAATTGTCCTCCAGCTAGCCCCTAGTGTGTTCAGGTCCTTGTATGCTGTGACATGGCCCCAAATTGCAGCCTCTATCTCTACTTGGATAGGCCTTCAAATTGTTACAGGCCTATGACACAGTCTAATCCAGGGATCGGCAACCTTTGGCACGGAGCTCACCAGAGTAAGCACCCTGGCGGGCCGGTCCAGTTTGTTTACCTGCCGCGTCCACAGGTTCAGCCGATCGTGGCTCCCACTGGGCGCGGTTCGCCGCTTCAGGCTAATGGGAGCTGCAGGAAGCAGCGGCCGGCACATCCCTTGTCCTGTGCTGCTTCCCGCAGCCCCCATTGGCCTGGAGCGGCAAACCATGGCTACTGGGAGCTGCGATCAGCTGAACCTGCCGACGTGGCAGGTAAACAAACTGGCCCAGCCTGCGGTGAGCCTCGTGCCAAAGGTTGCCGATCCCTGGTCTAATCTATGTCATCCGCTTACGTTGGTATTTCACTGTTCTTGTGTTCTTTGCCTTAGGTAAAGTATGTAAATAGTCTAAAGACCGTGATCTCTGATCTCCATATCTTACTGAGTCTTGGAATGCGTCCTCAGCTGACATGATGCACATAAATGGCTTTTAACTGAAATAAAACTCCCACAGGAGGATTCATATATTAGTTCCGGTGCATATCTGCTACGAACACCATAATACCTTTTGCCATTACTAAGATCTTAAAATACGCACTTAACTGTAGTCCTGCAGAGATTCTACTTGATGTAATTGATTTAGGTTCAATGTTGTATTTAAATGACATGCACATTGAAGGGATACTTCTGGGTTACACTCGATATCTCTAGCAAAACCAAGAAATATAAAGGAGGTCTCTTTACGTACCCCCTACAAGAACATTAGCATTATGGAGAAAACAAACAAATGTTAGAAAACTAGGAAGTAGTGTTAAGGTGACATGTTCCCACACAACACGGCAGCCGTGACTCTGCTCCCATAGGAATGCCAAGATGACTTGGAAGCATTGCTATATGTATCTGACCTTAATAAAAATTTGCTGTTTTCAGTGTGCACACTCCCACTCCAAACTCCTGTTGGTATGCCGCGGCGGGCCCTTGGCATACTTACGGCAGCAGCCTGGGTATGGCAGAGATCACACTAGCCGAAAGGCTTAGGGAGGAGCAAGGTACTGAGATCTCCCTGCAGGACTCTTAGGAGTCAATGCCCTCCCATTCTGGAAGGACAGAAGAAAGATCAGGCTGAGTGCCTGCAACCTTAACTAGAACATGTTTTGTGTGTGCGATATTCTTGTAAGGTACAATACACTGTATGTTTACGTGAGGCCTGAATCAGACCAACAGGGAAAGGGATTCCAGTCATGCTAATACCTCACAGTGCCCTGCCTCCAGCTGCCCAGATTTCAAACCTTGGGACCATTGGCAGAGCATACCAGCTGATCTCCACTGTTGAGAGGGAGCGTTTGGAGAGACAGGTTCTTTAAGTGCTCCTGTTTGCACTCGGCAATGGGAATTGTGCCTGTGTAAGGAGTGCTTACTAGGCTTGTAAGGTGACAAACGATGTGTTCTGTCATTCCAGGTTTATTTGGCCCTAATAAAAGCAGATTTCTGGAGTCTGCCTTTCAGAGACCACTGTGATCCAACATTTTTCCTGCCTGGTTCTTGCAGTGTTTCTCCATATGTAACTTTTTAAACTTCAGGTAGTTGAGATGAGACGAACACTGACACCTTCCAACTCTCCAATGTCCTCCCCCAGTAAACATGGAGACCGTTTCATTCCCTCAAGAGCTGGGGCCAACTGGAGCATTAACTTTCACAGAATAAATGTGAGTATTACCCCCAAGTTACACAGCGCAAGGTATTTTTTCTTAGCAGGATGGGAGAGTTTGCATGGAGTTAAAGAAGTTTGCTTGGCAGGAAAACTGCTTCAGAGGACTAGTAGAGTATTATCTTCCCCCTCTCCTGCCCTCCGCACTTCACCTTCTGCCCTCCATCTCTTTTGCTGCTTCACTATTTGATGCCTCAGCATCACAATTGATTGCTGCAGATTTTTCAAGGTGGTGGTGCTTTTCCCATTACTGTGGGCGGGGAGAGAGGTGAATTTTGTGAGATCTTTGTTTGCAGTGACTGGAGTGTTTGTTAGAATATATTTCCCCCCTCTAGGAAAACGAAAAGTCACCAAGTCAAAACAGAAAAGCAAAGGATGCTACCTCAGACAATGGCAAAGGTAGATATGCTTTGTACCACTTGTTCCTTCGTGTCTAGCTTTTGATTTGACATTGAAGTCAAATATAACATGGGCAACAGCAGTGCAAGCATCTCACTTGCTGCCCTAGCTACTGGGCCACAGCCCTGACCAGGAGGCCCCATCACAGAGAATATGATACCTTGGTCTCCACAGCCCATTCAGTTGAGTTGACATGCCCCGCTGAAGGCCACTGCATACCCCGGTTGAGAACCACTAGCGTAGGACGCTCTGCTCAAGAGCTCGTTTGTATGTTCGCACAGATGGCCTTGCTTACTCAGCCTTGCTAAAGAACGAACTGCTGGGAGCAGGGATTGAGAAAGTGCAGGACCCGCAGACAGAGGACAGGAGACTGCAGCCATCCACGCCGGAGAAGAAGAGCCTTTTCACGGTAAGCTTGGCTAGCAGTGCATCGGTCTGCATTGCTTATGCGAGAGGAGTTGGACACTCCTCAAATATGGTAGCCGATGCATAGTGTAGTAACTATATTAAGAAGTCTAGCCAAGGTTTAAATTGAGTCATCAATAGTATGGAATGACTGGGATGGGTTGTGTTAGTGACAAAATCCAGTGGACACTGTTCACTGACTCCACAGAGAGCACGAGGAACTGCTGCTTGCTGCAGGAATCCTTCTTTCCTGAGTTATGACAGAGGATTTGAAAGATTGTTTTGGAAAGGATGTGGGCAAGTTAATATATGGCCTTGATGTGTTCCCTAAATGAAGGATAGGTTTTGAAATTCAACAGAAATTAGTTTCTCAGTATTGCTGTCGAGCAGGGGTAGGCAACCTATGGCACGGGTGCCGAAGGCAGCACATGAGCTGATTTTCAGTGTCACTCACACTGCCCGGATCCTGGCCACCAGTCTGGGGGGGCCTCTGCATTTTAATTTAATTTTAAGTGAAGCTTCTTAAACATTTTTATAACCTCATTTACTTTACATACAATAATAGTTTAGTTCTATGTTATAGACTTCTAGAAAGAGACCTTCTAAAAACATTAAAATGTATTACTGGCACACGTAATCCTTAATTTAGAGTGAATAAAAGAAGACTCAGCACAGCACTTCTGAAAAGTTGCTGACCCCTGCTGTAGAGCAAGATTTAAAGGAATCTTTAAGGGAAGGGACTGAAGAGGGTGTAGAAAGTAAAACACAGTGGGGCCACCACAATGCAGGGTTTTGGAGGCATCTCTGACTAGGTAATGTATGTTAATTAATTACATTGTAGGTGATCTTGTAAACCTCTGGCACGTCAGGACCTGTACTGTGTGGGGTTTTTGTATCCAATGCTTTCTTCTTTGTGCAGTACTCGCTCAGCACCAAACGCTCCAGTCCAGATGATGGCAATGAGGTCTCCCCATATTCCCTGTCACCTGTCAGCAACAAAAGGTAATGCTGGCTAGCTATGGGTGGGGAAAAAATGGGGTCTGGGGTTCTTCAGGAGCTCTCTGACTAATGTTATAATTGGTTGCTGTACAGCTATGGAATTTCAGGAGGGGAAGCAGGCAGCAGGAGTAGTTGGACACCTAAGGAGCAAGGATCTTGTCTCTGTGCAAACAATCCTAGAAATACAGTAGATTCCACTTGTTAGCAACCTTAGTTCCCAGCAACTGCTATTATTATCCAGAGGCTGCCAGTAAGTGGAAGGCAGGTTTGCAGGGCTGCAGCCAGGGAAGGTAGTGCTGAGAGGGGAGGCTGTGGGCAGGGAATTGGGGGCGGGGGGAGGTTTGTGAGGCTCTAGCCAGCACTGGGATATGCATTTCCATGCCGCAGCTCTCGAAACCTGCCTGTGGCCGATGCTCAGCATGTCTGAGTGCTCTCTCCCCTGCCACATCCTTGAAGGCAGGTTTGCAGGGCTATAGTCAGGGAAGGAAGCACTGGGACATGCCAACCTGGGCCTCTGGTACCAGGGCAGGGCACAGCCTGGAGAGCACCGTGGTACCATGCAGCCCATTGGACCCCCAAGCTCCTGCTCTCATGAAAAGCCCGGCATCCTCCCAAACAGCAGGCAGATTTGCAGGGCTGAAGCCAGAAAAGCATGTCAAAAGGCTGTCAAAAAGCAGCATGCCTGTTAGTATCTGAATCCAATTAACATTGTAGTCTAATGAGATGGGATTGGTTCCCAGCAAAATGTTGCTATTAACCAGAAGTTAATAATATCAGGAATGTTAAGTGGCCTCCCCTTTTTGGGCATGTTACTGTGGTCGCTGGAGGGGCCACATGGAGATCGCTCAATCAGCAAACTGCAAAGTATGGGGCAGACAATCCCCAAAACTGATGGTTTATTCTTATAATTAGATTCTCCAAGCCAGTAACAAAATAGCTTCTGTAATACCACACTGGTTACCCAGAAGCTAAAACACAGTTCCCCTTAAGCAATCCAGCCCTGGGCTCCCACCTGGACAGCTAAATCTAATATAGTGAGGATTACTTAAAATCTTATTCACTATGTATAAAGTTCTACCAATCCCAAGAGACCAGACACATTACCCACCAGGTCAATCAATACTTCAGATCTTACCCAAATACATTCTTATAGTCAATTCTCATTAATTTAATTTGTTTTATTTTAAAAAAAAGAAGCAACAGAGTTGCTATGGGTAAAAGATCATTATACATACAGATATTACTCCTGGGGGAATTCTGCTCCCCAGAATAAAGAAGTTATGAGCACAATATTTTAAAATTCTGCATATTTTATTTGTCAAAATAACACAATATAATCACACCACTTTAAATTATTTTTGGTCATTTATTTCAAAATACCTGTCAGCAAGTGTCCGTGTAACAATACGGACAACAAAAACGAGTCAGGAAATGTTTTTTGACAAATGGATTCCTTACTAAGCATATTACTACAGAACTCTGAGTAGGAATTTGTTTAAACTACAGTACAGAACTGTATTTCCCGCCCCGCTCAGAAGCAGTGCAAAGGCTTTGGGGAGTTAGGGATAATGGAGTAGCTAAGGGAGAGGGAAGTAAATTGCTGGGAGGGAGCCTGAGTGTGAACTTAGAGGGTTGTTGCGTATGGGTGGGAAAAGCGTGGAACAGGTTTTTTGTGGTGGGGTAAGGAGGGATTGTTAGGGAGCTTCCCCCATGCAGAGCCTGGCTGACTCCTAGCCTCTCCCATTCAGTTAGGCACATCTGCCCCTGTCTCATGTGTTCCTGCACCTTCTGTCCACATGTCCCTCCACCCCCACTCAGACACCACCTTCCCCCATCCCCGTGTGGTCCTGCACCACCCTCCCCCGTGGCCCTGTGCTTCCACTCCCATTCAGCCCCTGCCCCAGTCTGTCCTCTCCCACTAGCCCTTATGAGCCTCTGTCAGACCACCCCCAGCACCCATGCTGTCTGTCTTCCCATAGTCCCTGTCTCCTGGCCTGACCTGACCTGACAGACACTGGGAAGAAGGCAGGCTCTTTCTCTTCCCTAGCTAGCCAGGAGCTGCTGCTGTGGTCTATTGCCACAGTGCCCTCTGATGGGCAAAATGCGGAACTGCAGCAACATTTCAGCAGAAGCTTTTTTCTGCTCAAACAATTAGAAACATGTGGCTCATTAATTATGCACATGTGGAGTAGCGCAGGATTCCCCCAGTGTAAGATATGAATAAAGTTCTCAGGTCATTTTCACAGAAGAGATGGCGAGCTGCTCATTTGTAAAAGTCCTTTTAGAATTGGTCCAATAGTTTAGTCCATGTGTAGAATTTGTTCAAATTCTTCCATGAGAATTTGCAAGGATAGTCCAGGGCACACCTGGAGACCTCAGTCTTGTGACTTGAACGTCCCCTGATGAAGTTTGAGCAGATCTGAGATAAAAAGTTTCAGGCCCTAGAGTTCTCTTGTAGTTTTCTAGCAGGCTACGGTAGCATCTTGACAGCAGACATCACAGCAGGCGTTCTTGGATGAAGGATAGGCAATACCTATTGTTGCTTTGAAGTAAATCTCTCTTTCTTAGTCACGCACTAGTAACTGGCTGCATTTATTAGCACAAGGTAATTAACCATTCAAGCAGTTCATAGACAGTCTGTCTACCTTTCTCTTTGAGATTTGTAGTAATGATATTAGTACACCACAAGTTTCCTCTAAATGTTAACATTCCTTTTTGATCTCTGAATCAATAGACTATAGTAACAACAGGAATAGAAGTTTATCATCTACAAGCTAACTAGATCACATTGGTAAACTTAACAGATATAGGTAAACACAGACAAATATAGTTAGTATCTGCTTCTAATTCTCTGACAATATAGGTTTACATTTCAAAAAATTAAGGCTATTTCCACACTCCTGTCCAAGTAGTAGGGGCAAAAGACTTTCCTGGCTTTAAGACAAAGCTTGATAAGTATATGGAGGGGATGTTATGATAGAATCGTTAATTTGGGCAATTCATCTTGAATTACCACCAGATAGGTCTGCTCAATGGTCTGCGGCGAGATGTTGCATGCGATGGGTACTGAGTTGCTGCGGAGAATTCCTTCTTGGGTGCTAGCTGGTGACTCTTGCCCACATGCTCAGGGTTTAGCTGATCGCCATATTTGGGGTCGGGAAGGAATTTTCCTCCAGGGCGGATTGGCAGGTGCCCTGGAGGTTTTTCGCCTTCCCCTGCAGCGTGGGGCACGGGTCGCTTGCTGGTGGTGTCTCTGCAGCTTGAGGTCTTCAAACCATTTTTGAGGATTTCAATAACTCGGTCCTGGGATAGGGGTTGTTATAAAATTGGATGGGTGGGGTTCTGTGGCCTGCCTTGTGCAGGAGGTCAGACTAGATGATCAGATTGGTCCCTTCTGACCTATGAGTCTAAAAGTGCTAGTGTAGACAAAGCCTGAATCTGCTTAACATGGCTTGGACCACAATCTACAAGAAGTAGCCCTGTTTACCATTTCAGTACTACTCTAATGTATTATTAAAGATTGATTTTGGGTCATTTAGCCTGTTGATTACTTAACCCTCATTGGCTCAGTATCACAGGGCAGCTTTGCTGTGGGCAGCTTCCCTCTTTTTCATTTTGTGTCCATTACTTCCTTCTAGCTGCTCGCCTCAGGAGGGTGGCAGCACTGAAGGAATAGTGTGATCTCTTTCAATCTCGACATTTCTGTAGGAGGGCAATGATCAAAACAGTAGGAATTTCTCTAAATTGTTTTATGAGGCTTTGAAGGTACAAAGAAATCCCCTCTCTATTTGTGTGAACAGTCAGAAATTGCTAAGGTCACCTCGAAAACCAACAAGAAAAATCTCCAAGATTCCTTTCAAAGTGCTGGACGCTCCAGAACTGCAGGATGACTTCTACCTGAATCTAGTGGACTGGTCTTCTCTCAATGTTCTCAGTGTTGGCCTCGGTACCTGTGTTTACCTATGGAGTGCTTGTACTAGCCAGGTAAGGCTCTGCTGCTGTGGGAGAAAGTAAAATGGACTGCGGGTCAGTTGGATCAGCCTTTGGGTTTCGTATTCTGCTGCAGTACTCTTTCCAGTACCCTGGAATGTACCATCTGTGCGGTGCAAGGTAATAGTGCTCTTAGTTCCAAATACTTAATCTGCTAGGCAACTGATCTCCTAGTTTGCCTCTTTAGTCCTAATTTCCATTTTATTTCCTAATTTTCAAGGTAACCCGGTTGTGTGATCTGTCTGTGGAAGGCGATTCTGTGACATCAGTGGGCTGGTCAGAACGGGTCAGTATAATACTACCACACAGACTGTTAGGGCATTCTTTTCAGAGATGCTGAGCGCCCAAAGCTCCTGTTTACTTCATTTGCATTTGTAAGAGCTCAACATTTCAGAACATCTGATCCTCTGTATGTCACTAGAGACGCTCCTTAGCTGATAGGAATACACAGAGTCTCACACCGGAGTGAGAACTACCTAGATTAAGTTCAGTGAGCAACGCATAACCTCAGTCGAGATACCGAAGAGCATTTCTCTCTACTTTTTTTTGTTAAAGCCTAAGATGTATGCACTTGAGGTGTGTTCCTCCGGACCCCCTTCCCACTCCCCGCCCTCCAAAAAAAAAAAAAAAAAAAAAATAGCCTTGCCTTCATAGCAGGATAGCGGGGATGGACATGGACTGGTCCGTGAGTGTAGAACTGCCTCCGACATTGACCACAAATATATCTGAATGTGAGTGAGCCGTGCTCTTGTACACACTGTGCCATTACTACAGTGCAGCTCCCTGGGAGTGCTCTTAGAAAAAGGTTCCGGACTACTGCTTGTTCTGGAGAGATGCTCTGCATGAACTGACTTGCACAGTGCCTTTGTTCTAATTACTCTCCGTATTTCTATCATGCCGGATTTGTCTTCCTCATTCCAGGGAAGGCTTGGGATAAAAGAGCCCAGCATCCTGCTAGAAAAGCCTTTTGTGAAGCAGAACCTCCAGATGCTCTGTTTGATGCTCTGTGTGGCTGGTTGGTTGAGGCCAAAGTGACGTATCCCATTGCAAAGGAATTCAGCAACATCCCCCATCCTGTTTAAACCAATAGCTTGTGTGGACAGGTATTCACTGTCTCTTTAGCAAGCACTCACATGGAGTTTAGAGTGGAAGACAAGGAGTCAAGACTGCCTCCCGGGTTCTGTTTCCAACTCAGCCAACAGCTCACTGTATGATGTTGGGCAAGTCAATTAATGCGTGTGCCTCAGTTTGCCCTATCTGTTAAAACATCTTGGGGTCTGGAAGTGTCTGTAAAGATGTAATTAGGTAATGATTATAAAAATCTTCGAGGGCCTTGGGAAAAAGGTGCTCTATAAAGAAGTACCAATATTATCTATCTTTGAAAGGATCTATTGATACTTTTCAGTTTTCATTTCTACAGATCTTCTTTTAATAGTTGTGTGTTAAGGTGTTGCAGAAATTGCATCTTCATTCAACTTGTTGCTGATCAACAGCTGGAGTTCCTTTGAGCAGGACAGATCTTCTAAGATGTGTAATCTCCAGCGATGATACTCCTCCTCCCCATCCCGTTGCCTTTTAAGGACTGAGCGCTAGTCTTCACTATGGGGAGATTGACACTGCTGCAATTGATGCAGCAGGGATCGATTTAGAGGGTCTAGCGGAGACCTGCTAAATCGATGGCAGAGTGCTCTCCAGTCGATCCTGGAAGAGTAAGGGAAGTCAACCGGAGAGCGTCTTCTGTCGACACACCCCAGTGTCTTCGCTGCGCTAAGTTGACCCAAGGTACCTCGACTCCAGCTACATTACTCACATAGCTGGAGTAGCATAACTTAAGTCAACTTACCCCTGTAGTGAAGACAAGCCCTCAGAATCTGTCATGCGGCTCTTGGATCTCGTTGTACGTTTACTTACTGCCTTTATTGATTGTGAGTTTTCTTTTTGTGTATTTAGGGGAACTTGGTAGCAGTTGGAACTCACAAGGGCTTTGTACAGATCTGGGACGCAGCTGCAGGGAAGAAATTATCCATGCTTGAGGGTCACACAGCCAGAGTGGGTAAGGAAGAACAGGAGGCAAGAGAGCTGAAGTTTAGCATTTGAAAATGGCATTTGCTAACATAGAAGAGGGATCCCATAAGGCCATGTTAATATTGCAGTATTGCTCTCATTTATGATCCAAAAGGGAGTGTGGGAATGGTCACTCCTTCCCCAACCCTTCTATGAAATAGCTTTTTTTTTTTTTTTTTTTTTTTTTTTTTTTAAAGAGTCCTTTTAAATTGCACTGGCCTGCTCTTGGGGGTAGTGGTACTATGAATCATTGCCACATACAGTTGTGGAGGGTGTTGTGTGATGAGACATCCTAGGTGTGTCCTGTTAATGTGCCTTGTTGAAACCAATGACATTCAACCCTCCAGGCTGGCTGCTTGAGGATTCCAGTTCATCCTGCTTTTCAGGGAATAGCTTTTACAAGTAGGCAGTGTGAACTGGTGACCGTGTCAGGGGTTGGGAGTTGGGACACCTCATGAGTTCTGATGACCTCACGTAAGTTGTTACACCACTCGTGCTTCAGTTTACCCAGCTGTAAAGTGGGTGTAATATGAACTTCCATAGGGTTTGTGTATGTAAAAAGCTTTTTGATCTTCCAACAAAAGTTGCTCAATAAGAGATTTATTTAGTCCTCTGGTTATAATGGCTTGGTACTAACCCCGAGGAATCCTGGCTGACGGCTGCCTGGAATTCTCACTCTGTTCCTTTGCCTGCATTTCAGGTGCTTTGGCGTGGAATGCAGACCAGCTTTCTTCTGGCAGTCGGGACAGAATGATTCTTCAGAGAGACATCCGGACCCCCCCACTACAGTCTGAGCGACGGCTTCAGGGCCACAGGCAGGAGGTGTGTGGGCTGAAGTGGTCCACAGACCACCAGCTCCTAGCGTCAGGTGGAAATGATAACAAGGTATAGTACTGATTGCTGTGGGTGTGGGCTTGGCCCCATCGCTGAACCTGCGCGCCTTGTCTTAAAAGCTGCCATCTTTCAAAGAGATGTCAGCTGTTAATTCCAGCCTCTCTCTCTTTTCTGACGATGCCTTTTTGTTACTAACAAGGCAATTTGACAGACCATTCCTCCACCCTGTCCCCCCATGTGGCTAAACTAGACTGTCCTACAACTTTCTAGTGTCCGACATAGGTAAAAATCAATAGGGCACCTTAACTGTGCTTTGTTGCTCCTCATGTGCTTGGGTGTCTCCACCTGTATGTCTGGCCTGAAGGGTGTTAAGTTTCAGTGATGCTGTTTTAAACAGGCTCCACTTAAACATGAAGTTAGGCGGTGGGCAATGAAGAACGTTTTCACAGTTTTAGCTAACTTCGTTGATGCTGAAATTCCCTTCTGCGTGTTTGTTCTGTTGTAACAGGCACAGCTCAGGTTTGCTATTTACCAGAGAACAAAGAATGGTTACATATGGTACCAAGAACAGTTCTGAGAGCATCTTGGGATAGATTCCTGCACAATTAACTCCCCAGACACTGGTGTGATGGAAGATACTATATCCCAAGCCCTTTCAGCATCTACTCTCATTCACTGGGGGACGGGCAGGGAGAACAGTTTCCAAAGGTTTTGATTATGGTTGGATTAGTCAGTCTTTCATGTCAAGAGACCAGAGTTCAAGCACTGCACACAGCCCAAGTGACACGAGTTTGTAGATCTTACTCTAGCCCCAAATTGCGAAAGGACCTCAGCGTTGAGCAGGTTTGGCTGTCCGTGAGGGAAAGGCCCCGGTACAGGAATCACTAATCGTTAAGATGGAGGTGCATTGGCTGAGCTGTGCAGGGCAAGCTTCGCCAGGCTGGGGTTTAGCTGGTGCTGTCTCCTTGGTTTGGAGGGCAGGGGAGCAGAGGTTGGAGTTGTGTGTTAATTAGTCTTGTTTCTTCTCTCCACCAGCTCCTTGTGTGGAATCACTCCAGCTTGAGTCCTGTCCAGCAATACACAGAGCACCTAGCAGCAGTAAAAGCTATTGCGTGGTCTCCACACCAGCATGGCCTGTTGGCCTCGGGCGGTGGAACAGCTGACCGCTGCATTCGGTTCTGGAACACTCTGACCGGGCAGCCCTTGCAGTGCATTGATACTGGGTCACAAGTTTGCAATCTGGCTTGGTCCAAACATGCCAATGAACTAGTAAGTTGAACCGGGGGGTTGGAGTCCTGCTGCTGAGCTTTCCTGGGTCAGGAACTGTCAGCGCTGACTCTCTTGTAATTCTTGTCTTCCCCCTACAGGTGAGTACCCATGGATACTCGCAGAACCAGATTCTCGTCTGGAAATATCCCTCGTTAACCCAAGTAGCAAAATTAACAGGGCATTCGTACAGAGTCTTATACCTGGTAAGCTATAACCCATGCTCTTTGCTTAGTTATCTCTCCTACTGCTTCTGGTTCTGCTGCGACTGGGTTGTGCACTGAGACAGAACCCACACTGCCTGGTACTGATATCTGCTGGTTCCTAGCTACCCAGGGTTTGGTTAGTGAAACAAACTTCACTGCACTCAACAGCAGCATTTGGGATCTGGCTGTCCCTGCTTGCTGACACCAGAGTGAGGGATTCTTCTGCACCACTTGACAAAAGTGACACAAATTAACCTTTGGACATGCCCCAGGCTGTCAAACTCCAGCTCCTCTCACTTCTGAGGAGCACAGATACCTGGTACAGCAAACAGATCTTAAGGGAAATTCAGAAAAGCTGAAAGTTTCTTCGGAGTTAGAAGACTTTTTTAAATCCTTATTCCACCTGCTGTTTTTCCTCTTCATGGTTGTGCATTAAAACATCCAGTCCTGTTTTAATCCAGTTCCGTCTCTTATCTGGTCGGGAAACTTCAGCACAGAATGGGATCAGCTGAGCCTGCCGCATGCTGTTCTAGACGCTGTGGCTAGTTCATTGTTAACAATGTGTAGGGTGATTTTGGCATCTTAACAGCTTACTCCTGGCTTTATAAAGAGAAGTGCGATTCTAGAGATAATGTGAATGACCCTTATGTATCTGTGGCAGCATAAACTACAACTTGTTTCCAAAGTTCTGCATCTTGCCTGTGGCAATGGTGACAAGGCAGGAGGAAAGCAAAGGCAGCTGGGCCTGGTTTACCTCCATTAGAGAGACGGTGAAGGGAATTGAAGGGAAGTTTGTATTCTGGTGAGGGGGAGACCTCCATTTTAAACTACTGTTTAGCAACATGTGAACATGTATTTTGAAGACAGTTTGTGCTTTTTGTTTTCTTTCTCGCCTTAGGCAATGTCTCCTGATGGGGAGGCCATAGTTACAGGAGCAGGAGATGAAACCCTGAGGTTCTGGAATGTCTTCAGCAAAACCCGCTCAACAAAGGTAAATCGCTCATGTATGTGGCTAGTTCGTTCCTGGTTCTGCAGCAGGCGCTGCCCAGTGAGGGAGAGTCATCTAGGAGGGAGGCTGTGGATTGTCTGTCCAGCTCTAGTCACTTGCTGTGTGACCTTGGACAGTCACTTCATTGCTTTTGTGTTCCTCCACTTACCTATGTGTACAATGATCAGACGCCCAATACTACTCTCTTAGCAGCTGGGGGGGATTGAGTCTTGATCAAATGCTAAGGGGTTTGTGATCCTCACTTGAAAGTAGTGATTTATGAGGCTTCTGCACAGAATAAGTAAAGTAAGTAGTACACTAAAGGCCATCGGTCTCCATTTAAGGCTGGGTGTCACATTCTTAAGATTGAACCGTTGGTAGTTATGCTGGTGCCGTGCCATGCCACACCACTCGTTTTAAGTAGCAATGGGGTAGGGTGTCCACCTTAGCCTGTTCCTTCCTAGTATTTGAATACACTGTTGCAGTGTCATTTGTTTACATATTCTTCAGTTCTGGCACAATGGCTTTAGGAGACAGGATCAAACTCCCTTAAGTCCCTGAGAACTGTCACCATTCTAGAGATGACTTCTCAGTAAGGGTCAGCAAAAAGTTTCTGTAGGGCTCTTTTTGAAAAGTAGTCTCAAGGCATCTTGAGCAGAGAGGTGGCCAGGAACCAAGATACATGCGGAGGGACCACGGAGAGACCGAGACCAGCAGTTAAAGGTTTGATTGACAGTCTCCACCTGGTTTCTGGTGGCTCTGCGGTAGGACATGCGCAGCAGTCCCTGTTTCACAGAAACTTGTACTGCAAAACTAGCCCATACCGTCTTCTGCCATGCTCACACTCCCCATGTATGTGCATGGGCACAGGAAGGTTGATCTCTGGCCAACATCAATCTTGGGGCTGCTTACGAAGCTTTACCCTTAGTGTCAGCCAAGCCCCAGACCCATTTCCATAGGCATGGTTTGCCTGGAGCCCTGGCTTCATGGCAGAAAAGAATGTGTGTGGGATAGGGCTGAGGCAGTGTGGTGGAGCTGTCTGTGCCTAACTCATTTTCTCAGTGAATACACCTCTACCCCGATGTAACGTGACCCAATATAACACGAATTTGGATATAACGTGGTAAAGCAGTGCTCCAGGGGGGCGGGGCTGCGCACTCCAGCGGATCAAAGCAAGTTTGATATAACACGGTTTCACCTATAACATGGTAAGATTTATTTTTTTTTGGCTCCTGAGGACAGCGTTCTATCAGGGTGGAGGTGTATTTAAAGTGAGGATCTTGAGTTCAAAACTTTTCTCTTCATTTTTTTTCAGGAGTCTGTGTCTGTCCTGAATCTCTTCACCAGGATACGGTAAACCCCACATTGCACACCAGGAGACCCCGGTACGATGTGCCACGAGAAAACCACTAATTTGGCGTGCATGGAACCTCTCGCTATCAACCAGAAGAGGGGAAGGGGGAGTGCCAGTGGGTTTGGAGGATGGACTTTCAAGATTCTTCTTAAATACATGATTGCAAACCATATTGGACAGTATTTGGGGTGGGGCTGGGAGGGTGATGCAACTATCAAGAGGTTAAGAATTCATTCTTCATAAAGGGGAACAGATGCAAGAGGGAAAAACTAAAGTATCTAATTTTATACATTGGGTAGAACTTGTGTGATGTGGACCATGATAAGGAAGATTAGGCCAAGGGCATCCCAACTGCTGCTTTGTAACCTCTGTGAGAGATGAGTATTCTGTGAGGGGGTGGGTTTGTTTGTGAGGAGGGTTTGGAATGCTGTTCTGGGTTCTTCATCGTTCTCTGATTTGACACACTTCTTCGGAAGCTGGAGTTAGCCAGACTGGATCAGATTTTACTGGTGGGAGAGGACAAAAGTTAGAGGTGGGAAGAGGCCTCTCGCATGTAGAATGAGTATTGGTTTTGCTTGGGACTAATATTCCAAGTAGAAAAAAAGGAGAACTGCTTATTTTCCTCAGACACACAGTTTTCTCTTCTGTTTAAAAAAATGACTAATACTTGACATGGACGTTCACCTAAGAGTTTAATTTTCAGCACACTTAGTATCTGGCTAAAATAACGGAGCTGAGAATTTTTTTAAAAGATTTTAACAGCAGCTGCCTCCTCTGAAGGAAAGATTACTGCACAATCCAAAGAGATGATTATTTTTTTAAAAAGAATTATTGATATTACACGTTCAAAGCTGGTCTCAAGACTTTTAGTTTAATGGGGAAACAATGGCTTTTTTTTAAAGACCCAGGAGTATTTATTTAGAGCTTTATGCTGTGTCAATTATTGCAGACTGATTGCTGCAGTGTCTTTTATGAGGACAAAAGCAGTTAAGATGGATTTAGAAAGAGAGACTCTTGTGATCTGTTTTCAAAGACAAAGGTTCTTTAAGATTGTTGCCTGTCTTCTACATGGGACGGAAGAAACATCATGTGTTTGTGAGTCTGTGTGCAAGGTATTTTAGGCAAGGGCGAAGTGTTTCCTTTTTTTTTTTTTTTTAAACTTCAATTAGGTCAGAGCCAGAGGCCCATTTTTAAGTTTCAAGAAGAGAGAGATCCTGCCAGTTTGTTGGAATAATGCAGTGAGGTGTGATGCTAAGCACGTGTGTGTGTGTGCGTGTGTGTGTGTCTTGCTTTTAATTTAAAGAGAAGCTGTTATGCTTGCAGCAGCCAGTTCCTGTCTACTTTGTACATGTGCCAATGTTCGCCTGCTGTGCATCTGGCTGTTCGGCCCACCCCTTGCCTCCGTTTGTAAAACATGTGGATGTAAGTGCTGTCTCTTCTCTTGGCTATTGTGTATATAGACCTTGTCCTGTTGTACATAGTGTGTAGGCAGATACCTTCTTGCGAAACCAGCCTGCCCAGGTGGGGGAGGGAAGGTGTGGGAGATACCTGCTCCTGTAGAGCAGCAGCGACCCCCTTTAGAAAGGGCAAATTTCAGGTAGCAAGTCTGGCAGAGAAAATTGCTATGAACTATGGTTCCATTTCACTACAGCCTTGGCCGAGCGTGCCGTTTCCAGCTAGCGCGTGGCTGTTGGGCTCTGGGGACTGAGTGCTTTTCAACACGGGGTTCTGTAGCAAAGCTGATGGCATTGGAGCCCTTAAAGCCAAAAATGAGACCTGAATAATCCCGCCGCCCCCTTCCCACGCTCCTCCAAAAAACCATTTCAGCCCAGATCTGCTTTACTCTGGTTCTCGCCATAAAATTCCAAGGCACTGCAAAAATGGTGTCCTGATTCCTCTCTTGCTGCTTGTTACATGTTTGGCATCCTTAACCGCCCCATCACTAAAGCACTAAGGAATTGTTAACCTTTCAGATCATTAAGTCAGGCAAGCATGTCTGAATTCAAGGCATTGAAACATGGTCTGTAACGGGTACCTGTTCCACCCCCTGGGGCAATTATGGAGAAAGGACCAGAGGAAAGTAATGCATGTCTTCAGTCAAGAGACTAGGAGGAGGGGGAATGTGGCTTCGTTTCTCATTTGCCATCTGTGCTTTGGGATAACTGTTCCCCAGTCCCCTAGCTCAATGTCCAAACCACCCACAAAACATTTTCCTCCTGGAGAAAAATCTGTAAATGGAGGGAAACAAAGGGAGTACATTTGTCTCTGCTCAAGTTGTGTAAGTGTTCACTTAACGAGGAGGAAAACGGAAAGTGTCTTGTGCAGAAGAAAGGTGGGAAGTCTGATGGTGTGTGCAGGGATGGCTGGGGGCCGGGAGGGAGCGGTACAGACTAGAGGTCGTGCAGTGGTCCTGGTAACTATCCTGCCAGTAATCCCATCTGACCCTCCGCTCCCCTCCCTTCCCCTCCCTCCCCAATACCACACGCTGGAGAGGAGCAAGCTTTCCTGTTTGTCAGGCGTGTGATCAGCCTAAGCTTGTGCACCCTACATCAGAGGGCCACCCTTGCTGAGGCAGCTGGTAAAAGGAACATTTGAACTCAGGGTAAGACGAGCTTTGCTTTTTATTGAGGAGGGTTTGCTTGGAAAGGAGAGGGGAGCAGACAGTCCCCTTCCTTTAGGCCTGCAGTGTTGGGTTTGGTTTTGGTTTTGAAGTAATCCCCAGAAATATAATGGAGTGGAGGGAGGAAATACCACAGAGAAATCTAGATGCTCTGGAGTCTGTGCTGCAGTTACACATGGGAGCTTTCTTGTGTGTCGCACTGAAATCTCAAGCAGAGAATTGCATTCAACAGAGATCTCGGTCAAGAGGGAGCATCCTTCTAAACACTGTTTGTCATTCTCTGCTTCTAACAACATTATTTCTGTCAGTGTTTCAGAACGATTGCGTTCCTAATGCTCTGCTCTGCGCGTTCCTAATCCTCTGCTCGGAAGGCTGGGCTGACACCTGCCTTGGGAGCAGGACAGGTTACTTTGTGTTCCTACAGTTCTGCTTAGCAGGTATGAGTAGTTGATTCTCGATCCCATAGCTGGTTTATGGTTGAGTGTATCGGCTACCCGGTGGGAGGGGTGGTGGGAGAGCAATGTTAAAAACTGTCTTTAGTGGACATAAAAAAAATACCAGCACAAATTCCCTGTTTCCCATGCAGTTGCTAAAGGAGGTAGTTTGCTGGGGCTAGTGGAGTGTCCTCAAAAGGTATCTTTCGGGGGGGGCGGTCCTGGGGGTGTTTGTGTCCAGAATCTCATGTATGCAACTCGTGTGAAGCGATTGGCTGTCTGGAGTGTGCTCAATAGTGTTGTAAATGGAAGAAAAACTCACGTACACTTATTTCAATGTATGAACCATAACATTTCTGACTTGTACAGTTCAGGCAGTTTGAAAGGTCTCCCCAGAGTTTATGCAGGTAAATTCTAAGAACTTGTGGCATTGTTACATATAAAGCTTCATATGGTGAAAAAAGAATATAGAGACCATTGTAACTTTTCATGTCAAGCAATGTAACTGGCATTAAATACATTGTGAATTTAAGCCTGGTGTCACTTTGTTTAAAGCTTCATGTGAAACTCGTGAGTGGTGGTGTGGTTTAAAGTGCTGTGTGGATCCTATGCTCAAATACGTGAGCGTGCCCTTCACTTACGCAGCCGCGTGGACTTCTGTGGGGCGAGGGTCTGGTTTGGAGATGCAGGGCCAGAGAGAAAGTGACTGTGTCACTTTTCAAAATGTTCTATTCCAAACCATTTTCATTAGTGCACAAATCAAGTGATGTTTCATCCTCTTCTCCCCCCCGCCCCCCAAAAAAACCCCCAAACAGATAACAAAAAACCCTCCCCCTGCTGTGATCTGAAAACCGGGCTAAGGATTCTGGGGCTGGTGAGCAGTTTTTAATGCTGTGCAAACCAGGATGGAATCTGTCTTGCTCTAGTCCCTTCTCCCATGGCCGTGATGGCTTCTGTTGCCCTAATAAGACACAGAGAGGGAACTGGTATGTTGACTAGCCTGCCAGTCTGGCTCTTGCTCTTACGCGTATAGACCCGGGACCCGTCCACTTAGCATTTGTCAGCACTGTTAAGCAGATACAAACCTTGCCTCTCAGATCTGACAGCTAACTACACTGCTAATGAACTGGACTCTTATTGTACAGACTTGTACAGATCCCAGGGTGTTGGCTGTCGCTGGAGATTAAGCACACTTCTCACAACAGCATGGCTTTGGGTTGCTAGACCAGAACGTCGGACGTTAGCGTCAGCGGAAGCTATTTTACTGACTAACTGATGTCAATAATGATACCCTGAACGTTGCCGGGGCCATTCGTTCCACTGGACCCCTTCTGGCCTGGTGACCTCTGGCTCCCATGTTTTATTCCCCTGGAGAATCCAGGCCAGAAAATCTACAGCAGGGGTCTGAGGCTAAAGACTCAGGATGGGTCATGTCTGTTCTTCTCTCCTCCCCGCTCCCCTAAAACTTCAACAGCAGCAAGTTTTTTGAATAAAAAATGGGGCCAGGATGGCAAGGAGCATGTTCTGCAATTGGATCCCTGCGTGTGGATTGGAAGGTGTGCTGGGGCCAGCCCTTGGGCCTGACTGAGCTCCTGTAATTGCTTGTGATCTCTGGAGAGTGGGATAGTCAATTCATTTTGTCAAGGTCCAAATTTCTTTGTCAAGATGTAGTCAAGGACTGGACTCCAGAGAAACACAAGTGCCTCTGTTCAACGAACACAGACAATGCTGTAAAATATACCCAGGGCCTATATTGCTTATATTTTTACTGCATTAAGTGAAAAATAAAATCAAACCACAATGTAACCTAAAAATAACCTCCAAGGAAGATGTAATTTATCTGAGACTTTGAGAAAGTACTTAAATAAAATGTCAAACATGCAAATATTAGCATTAAAAACTCTTTCAGGCAACTGTTTCACGCTTTGAATGAGTTTTGTCAAATACAGTTATTGTAATGTAGGCATATCTACATACAGATAAACACGTTCAAAACTTTTCAGGCCTTTTGTGGTTTATTTAACATAAGTATCAGTTTTATTTGAAAGAAAACGACACTTCGTACACATGATCTCTATCTTTTATGATTCAAGTCTTTCCAATAACAAATGCACACCCACCTACATGTTTATTAAGCAAAAAAGAATTTTGAATTACTGCGAAATCCCTGTTAAAACTAGTATCACCACTGAAAATGTAATTTTATACAGCAACACAAATTTAAAATGAAATAGGTGTGAATAATATATAACAACTCTAGTGCACCCCAGCAGTGGGAAAAGTGACAGCTCCTCTGCTGGACGAGGGCTTGGAAGATTAGAGTGAGTTCAGTCCAGGCAAGCTGGAGGTGACTGCACAGATGATGATCAGTCAGAACAGAGCGATTACGAGATTTAATGTTGTTCAGTCTTGCAAATGCAACTCACACAGGTCTCGCCAAACCCAGCCAAAATGGTAAATGCCACCTTCCTCGAGTGTGGATACTTGGAGTCCGGCACAAGGGTTGTCCAGAAAGTTTCAGACGTAGTCTCAGTGCCACATTTAATCACATCATCCGCTTGTAAATCAGTAAGCTCCAGCTGGAGTGTTGCTTTTTCAACATCTGGAAAGGTGTTTTTGCTTGATCCCACCAAATACCATTTGCTTGTACCACGAATGGGTTCCTTACAAACAGGACACTGTCTTTAATGTTTTCCAATTCTTGGAACCTCTGCTGGAAGTTTTGAAGAAGCCTGGCTCGAGATGATGCCATCTGATTCACATCTGCACATCCCGGCAGCTTAGCAACGATGGGAAATGCAGCATCTCCCCAGTTGGGTCTGAGAATGGCAGTTGTCTGAAGGCGACAACGCTGTCTTTCTTCTCTGTAAAAAGGGTTTCAGCTGTAGTAACCAAACACTGCTTAATAATGTCCGCATCCGTAAAAGGTTTCCTGTGTTTTGATATTACCCACATACACCTCGATGAAGTTTGTTGCCTTTTCCTGAGCACAAGTAGCCTTTAAAATAATATTTGTGCTCTGAAAATATGCACCCGTTAATGAAGCAATCTTGTCTCATCTTAACTGGGAAGCCAGTGAGTAGTTGTGGTTTGATGTGCCTGCTTTTAACACCAGCCAGTCTCTATGCAAATTAAACACACTGGTCCACCCTTTGGGTGTTGTGGGAAAATAAGTTGGCATTTACCCCCCTCTGCTTTAAATGAACAGTTTTCAGTGTCAACTTTCCTTTTTATGCTGCCATTTTTAAACACTATGCTATGACACGTCCTTGAAAGCCCCGGCAGCGGGATTCCCTGGGGTCCCCTTTGCTCCTCCTGCAGTTCTGGTATATTTTTGATATTAAAATACTCTGTAGGAGCCCTTTTCATAAGCCCCCATCAGAATTAATATATTTTCAAAAATGAAAACATTTGACATTGGTTTTTGAGTTGAAATGCTGATGCAGCTGTTGGTTCAGTGTTTTCTTTTCTTTGGGATCTTAAATATCATGTCAATATCGTGTCATCGATCTGTTCAACAGAATCAGTCTGGCTTTACCCCTCCAAAGTCCTGGCACGATTCCAGGCAAGGCTGAAGCCGCGATTCCCAGCAGGGCTGATTGGGTGCAGGGGGGAAGAGGGAGAGGCACAAGAGCCATCTCCTTGTCCCAAGAGTAGAGGGAGGGGAAGAGCAGAGCTGCTGCAAGCCTCTGAACTCTTTCCTCTCTCCTGTAAAATGGCACCTGCTGAGCAGCAGGGGCAGAGGGCACCGGCTGCTTCCTGCGGCAGCCCTGATTAGCAGCAAGGGGACAAACAGCCACTCCCAAGCGTTTTCTCCAAGACAGACAGGAAATGGACAGCCTCAGACATTTTTAATTGCAGGGTCTGTAACCCAGCTGCACCATTTTAGATTCTGATTGGGGCGGTGGGTAGCATTCCAGGGGCTGCTTGGCTCCAACCCCCAGGCAGCTGGGCTCCCACTGTCAGGATTTAAATTCAGGTGCACAGATTGGAGCTGGATCAATGTTTGGGAACCCCCGTGTCTCCTGCTGGCCTGAAGCTCTAGTCCCCGCGAGCCTCAGGCAGGACTGAAGCCTGGAGTCCCACACACTGCTAGTAGGGCTGCCCCAGTCTCAGCGTGCCTCAGGCTGGGCTGCAGTCCCAGTGTGTTTCCCAGCACGACTCAAGTCTCAACTTCCTGTGGGCTCTGGTGGGGCATGGGCCTCCGGTGAGGCGTCAGCCCTATGGGACGTGTGCCTGGACTCGGGGCTTCAGCCGCCAGGAATCTGAGCTGCAGCCCCCTGGGAAGCACCTCGGGACTGAAGCCCTGAGCCCCAGTGAGCCCTGCAATCCGCTGAAAAGGCTCTCGCCGTCTGTATTTGGACCATGGGCCATCTATTGACCTATTGGAGGCAGCTGGAGCAGCAAAAGTCACACACAACATTCATGCAAAACAGTAAGACTCGCATACAACATAACAAGGGAAAATCCCCACTTTGTCACACTTGTCTTACTAAACAATAATAATCCATGCGGCTGT